>NC_067398.1:469082843-469410343 GCF_016432865.1 Antechinus flavipes | reverse complement strand
AACAAGATGTAGAGATGTAGTTTTTGCTTGTTGGGGAATGCTAATATAAATGACTAGCAGTATGGTTTCAGAAAATCCTGAGAATGCTTATATGAACTCATGAACAGTGAAGTGAGCAGAGCCAGAATATTGTCACAATGATCATCTATGAAAGACTTTGCTCTGAACAATACAACGATCAAGACAATTCCCAATTCCAAAGGACCCCCATCTACCTCCAAAAAAGTCTGAGAACAAACTGAAGCATTTTTAAAGTTCATTTATTGTTCTTCTTTGTGTATCAAGATAGGGAGAAAAGAAAAGGGTAGCTAGTTCAAAGGAAATGCCCCAGAAGAGAATTGAAGCATCAAGGGCTGTATTAATGTCCAGTTTGGATATGCAGTTGGATAAGATAATTTCAGAATTTTTGAAACAAGAGATCGTGGATTATTTGTGGATAGACAAGGTGGAATAGAAGTGAGCAGGATCTCACGAAAGGTATATTGATTGAGAGTATATAGACTGGGTGGTTAGGGCAATTGAGGAAAAATCAGTAGGTATGTTGAAGTCCCTTGGAGTAATATCAGGAGTTGGATAGGAGACAAAAATTGTTAACTAATTTGTAGACAATGGCTACCAGGATTTTGATTGGGTGGTAGACCAATGGCAATAACCTCATAGAAAATGAGACTACTGAATGATTAGAAAGAAAAGAATATAGAAGTTCAATGAGGAACAAGGAAAAGTAAGGGAGGCTCAGATTTAGTAAAAAAAAAAAAAAAAAAAAGCTCATAGATGGAAGGAAAGACAGAGGAAAAGTTTTGAGATGGTGGGAAGCTTATGGCTTTGTTGTGGAACAAGCCTTCCAGAGTTCATAGTGGAAGGTGCCTAAGTTAAGATGAAACTTTGGGCTGAAAGGATTGAAGGGGAGTAGGTGGCAAAGAATGGAGTTTGGATGGTTAATTGAAGGATTTCAAAGTCACTGAGATGTGAAAGGTATGGCCAGATAAGAGAATAATAACCAAATAATTTTCTCAGTTGGAAAATTGGCCTTGCAAAAGGAGTTGGTAAATTGCTTTTCTATTATAGATGGAAGCGATTGCTTTGGGTTGATGGCAGAATTTTGGCTTGGCCCCTAGAAAACTTCCTAAAGGAAGATTCTGAACCCAACAAGATGGAAAAAGTCAAGGTGCTAATATACCTGGGCTCTGAGTTTTCCCCAGTTGCCTTTCCTCAGAGGAAACATCAACAGAGGGAAGGTTCAGGATGCTAGACCATGAATCATGGTTCAACAATTGTGTATTTTTGGACTAGCCTCACCATCTTTCAAGGCCTAGTTTTCTAATCTAAAAAACGAATATTTTGGACTTGAAGACCAATCCCGAATAAGTAGATCCCAATCACCTTTTAATATGACAATCATAAGTAGGTCAGATAAGGATAAATGCAGAGGTTGGCGAGATATCTTTGGTGTCAAGAGCTATACTTAAAACTCTCATCAGTCATTCTAATTCTGTCTACTTGTCCCCCTTTTCACTCTGAGGGGGAGAGGACAAATCTAACCAAATAGCACCAGCTCTTTTTATTACAAGAATTGTTCATATTCATGTTATTCCCCTCCATTAGATCATAAACTATTTGAGGGCAATATCACAAGTTATTTTTATACATCTATGTATGTCCTCACAGTGCCTGGAGGAGTTTCTCATACATAGTAGACATTCAATACATAACTCTTGATTGAAGGAGAAAATGAATACATATTCACATTCAACTTTCTAAAAAAGCTTATTTTTACAATGTATCATGAACATTTCTTGTTCATTCTTATATACTTATGTTGGGGCACTTTGTTCTTACTTACTCCTCAGTTCACTTTTCCTATCCACATCCTACCAATTCTTCAAACTCCAGCTCCTATTTTTTTTTTTTTACCTCCATTGATCTTCTCTATGGCAGGTGAGTGGCATGGCATGTTAGACTTAGAGTCAAGAAAATCTGAATTCAAATCCTGCATCAGACACTTGGTAAATAGTTAATTTTTCACAAGTCATTTGCCTTCTCTTAGCCTCCATTTCCTCATCTGTAAAATGGGGCATGTAATAGCATTTACCTCACTAGCTTATTGTGAGATAAAATGGGATTATATAGTGCCAGATTTTTCACTGTGTGTCTCTCTGTGTCTCTCTGTCTCTGCCTCTCTCTGTTTCTGTGTATGTGTGTGTGTGTGTGTGTGTGTGCGTGTGTGTGTTAGTTGGTTGGCACAACAGATAGAGCTCTGGCCCTGAGCTCAGAAGGACTAAATTCAAATATGACATAAGATTCTTTCTAGCAGTGTGATCCCAAGTAAGTCATTTAACCTTTGTCTAGTTTTCTCATCACTACAATGAAAATAATAAAAGAATTTACCTCCTAAGGTTGTTTGAGGATAAAATTAGATATTTATACAGCATTTTTCAAACCTTAAATCACTATGTAAATTCTAACTTTTCTTGGTGATGGTGTTTTTTCCTCTTAACTCCTATTGTACTTAGCATCCTGTACTTGCTGTATATTCTACACACACACACACACACACACACACACACATCAAAAGAATGAACAGCACACAGTTCAGACCTTACAGAGTATGTAGTATGCTCTGCTATGGAAGGTATCTGGTTCTAGAAATACCTGATGGTATTTGATACTCTTCCTTGATACAGAGCATGTGCAGGTATTTTCTGACTAATTCCTATTGATTAATTTTGTGACATCACAAAAGTTTTTTTTTTTTCAATATTGTGAGCTTTGGAAATTTGGAGAGGCCAATAAAGATATAGCATTTGGAGTTCACAGAAAAATTATTGGCAGTCATAGAAACTGAAGGTGATGAAAATCCTGAGGATCAAACTGCTCAACTTAGTCCAATATTGAATCAACCTGGAAGCCAAGTCACAAGTCTTTCCAGAAAGGAAGTGATTCATTCATCAGGTATGCCATATTCAAAAGTGACCTTGAATGGGGAAGGTTACTATGAACCTCTTTAAATCTTGTTTCACTTTTTCTAGCTAGAAGAGCATGGACTCCCAGATTCATAACTTTTGCTCTACATTTTCTAAGTAAATATTCTTTTAAAAGGCTAATTGATATTAATAAATTAAATTGAGTAATCATTAACTAATGAAAATAATACTAAGAAAACAATCACTGGCAATTGATATTGGGAGGAACTCATCAGATGATAGCTTGACAGGCAATAGTATTAGAAAAGCCAGGCCATAATTCCTCAGTTACATCTAGAACTCTGAAGAGAAAAATATCCAAGTTCTGATGACCCAAAATGCCAGTGCAAGTTGTATTTGGGGGCCTGAGCTCAGAATGTCTATACTCTACATATGGGATGAACAGTGGACGCTGTATTTTTTTAGGAACCCACTAAAGAGACATTTTTTCCTTTGGGACTCAGTTGAATTCTCTGCATTTCAGAATCCATTAGAGAAAATTTGAAGGTTTTTAAGATGTTACTGTATAGTTTTCTATTGTTTTTCCTTATATCAGACCAGTTTGTGATAGCCTCTGCTTTTTAAAAATGCTCCTAATTTATGTAACTGTTTTCAGTATGAGTGTGATATCTATTAAGTATGGATTTTGTTTTCATAAAATATCTGCATATAGAGGGGTGGAGCCAAATGGCAGAGAGCAGACATGATTTTCTGTGACCTCCTCTGACCTTCTCTCAAACCAACAATAGATTAAGCCTCTAAACTGGTTTTGGAGTCAAAGAACTCACAAATATTTGGAATATAACACATTTCCAGAAGAAGATACCTTGGAAAAACTTTAGAACAAGTCTGTTTCAAACAGGGAGAGGAAAAGTCTGCTGAACCCTGACCACAGCTATCTCTGCTTTATGTTAAAAGCAGACCTTAACCCTTAAAAATATTGAACAAAACCCCCAAAAGAACTCTCATAGACATAGACAGCTTTTATGGAGATAGAGAAGAACAGATCTCAAATCCTGAGGTTCCTAAAGGCAAATCAACTCCAAATGAAGCACCAAAGGGAGATATGAGCTGGTCCCCATTTCACAAAGCTTTCTTGGAAGATTGCACAAGGATCTTAAAAGAGAATTAGAAGAAAAATGGGGGGAGGGGGAATGAGATCATTGCAAGAAGGAATGGAAAAAGTATATAATGTCCTTCAAAATAAATATGAAAAATATATCAATGATTGAAAAACAAAATTTGTGAAATGGAAATGGAAAAAATGCAATGAACAAAACAGTTCAATTGGCCAAATACAAAAGGAGTTAAAAAGGTAACTGAAGAAAATAATATACTAAAGTGACTCAATAAGACTTCAAGAATCAGTCCAAAAACCCAAAAAGATGAAAAAAAAATAGAAGAAAATATGAAATATCTCCTAGGAAAAACAACTGGCTGGAAAATAGATCTAGGAGAGACAATGTAAGGATTATTGGATTTCTTAAAAACCATGATGAACAAAAGAATCTAGACATTATTTTACAGGAAATCACAAAGGAAAACTGCCCTAATATCTTAGAATCAGAAGGTAAAATAGCCATTGAAAGAGACCCCAAAATTAAATCCCCAAGAAATATCGTGGCTAAATTTCACAATCATCACACCAAGGAAAAGATATTGCAAGCAGCCACAAATAAACAATTTAAATACCAAGGAGCCACAATTAGTATTACCTAGGAACTAGCAGCTTCCACATTAAAGGATCAAAGGTCCTGGAGTCTGATATTCTGAAAGTCAAAGAAAACAGACAAGAATAAACTATCCAGCTAAAACGTGCATGATTTTTCAGAGAAGATGGACATTAAATGATATATGTGAATTTCACCTATTTCTAATGAAAACATCAGAACTGAACAAAAAAAATGATCTCCAAACACAGAACTCAAAAGAAACATAAAAAGATAAAAAGGGAACAACTCTTGAGAACATTATTTTTGTTATGGGTATATTTGATTGTATTATGATAATATGAAAACGATACTAGATATGGAAAGAGAATCATACTGAACAAAGAGAAAAAAGGAGGTAAAATAAGGGAAATTTGATGAAGAGACAAAGAAGACTAATTATAATTGAAGGAAAGAAAGGAGAGGGATGAGCATTGTGTGAACCTTACTCTTATCAGATTTATATCAAAGAGAGAACATCAGATATATTTCACAGAGAAACTTGTCTCACCTTATAGAGTAGGGGGAGAGAAAAGAGGAAAAGAAAGGAAAAGACTAACAAAAGGGAAAACAGAAGTATTAGGGAAAAGGTGTATAAAGGGGGAGGAGCTGTAAAGGGAGAGGGCTGTTTGAGGAAGGTGGTCAACAAAAGCAAAATACTGAGAAGGGGGAAAGGAGGAAAGGAAAGAGAAAAGCTTAACTTAGGGTAAATAAGATGACAGGAAATACTGAATTAGTTATTTTAACTGTGAATGTGAATGGGATGAACTCTCCCATAAAATGGAAGGAGATAACAGACTGGATTAAAAGCCAGAATCCCACAACATGTTGTTTACAAGAAACACATTTAAAGTAGAGTGATACATACAGAGTGAAGGTAAAGGGCTGGGGCAGAATCTATTATGCTTTAAATGGGGTTAAAAAACAAAAACAAAAACAAAAACAAACAAACAAACAAAAACAAAACAAACAAACAAAAAAAAAAAAAAAAAAAAAAACAAGGGTAGCCATCCTGATCTTAGATCAAATAAAAGTAAAGATAGATCTAATTAAAAGAGATAAGGAAGGAGACTATATTTTACGAAAAGTTACCATAGATAATGAAACAATATCAATACTAAACATATATGCACCAAGTGGAATAGCATCTAAAATCCCAGAGAAGAAGTTAAGAGAGATTCAAGAAGAAATAGATAGCAAAAGTGGGGGATCTCAAACTTGCTCTCTCAGAACTGGATAAATTGAACTACAAAATAAGTAAGAAAGAAGTTAAAGAGATAAACAAAATGTTAGAAAAGTTAGGCATGATAACTCTTTGGAGAAAATTGAATGGGATAGAAGGAGTTTACTTTTTTCTTAGTGGTTCATGGAATCTATACAAAATTGACTGTTTTAGGGTATAAAAACCTCAAAATCAAATGCAGAAAGGCAGAAATAGTAAATGCATTTTTTTTTCAGATCATGATGTAACAAAAATCACATGCACTATAAGGCCAGAAGAAAAAAGACCAAAAGTTAATTGGAAATTAAATAATCTGATCCTAAAGAATGAATGGGTGAAACAGTAAAACACAATCTTCAATTTCACCAAGAGAATGACAGTAATGAGACAACATACCAAAATTATGGGATACAGCCAAAGTGGTTATAAGAGGAAATTTTATATCTCTAGATGCTTTCTTGCATAAAATAGAGAAAGAGACAGGTTAGTTTTATGAAAAACCCAACAAAATAGATAAACCTTTAGTTAATTTGATTAGAAAAAGGAAAGAAGAAAATCAAATTAGTCTCAAAAATGAAAAGGGAGAACTTTCCACCAATGAAAAGAAAAGTAGTACAATAATTAGAAGGTATTTTGCCCAACTATATGCAAATAAATTTGATAATCTAAATAAAATGAAGGAATATTTACAAAAATATAGATTGCCTGAGTTAATGGAAGAGGAAATAAATTATTTAAATGGTTCCATTTTAGAAAAAAAAATAGAACAAGTATTAATCAACTCCCTAAGAAAAAAATCTCCAGGGCCAGATGGATTTACATGTGAATTCTATCAAACATTCAAAGAAAAATTAATTCCATTACTTTATAAACTATTTTAAAAAATAGGGAAGGAAGGAGTTCTACCAAATTCCTCTTATGACACAATTATAATGTTGATAGCTAAACCAATTAGGGTGAAAAGAGAGAAAGAAAATTATAGGCCAATTTCCCTAATGAATATTGATGCAAAAAATCTTAAATAAAATATTAGCAATGAGAATACAGAAAATCATCCCCAGGACAATACACTGTGACCAAGTAGGATTTATACCAGGAATGCAGACCTGGTTCAATATTAGGAAAATTATTAGCATAATCAACTATATCAATAACCAAACTAGCAAAAACAATATGATTATCTCTAAAGATGCAGAAAAAACATTTGATAAACTCCAACACCCATTTTTATTAAAAATACTAGAGAATATAGGAATAAATGGACTTTCCATTAAAATGATCAGTAGCATCTATTTAAAACCATCAGCAAGCATCATATGTAATGGGGACAAACTAGAACCATTCCCATTAAGATCAGGAGTGAAACATTATCATTATCACCAATACTATTCAATATTGTATTAAAAAGGTTAGCTTTGGCAATAAGAGAAGAAAAAGAGATGAAAGGAATTAAGAGTAGGTAATGGGGAAACCAAATTATCACTCTTTGCAGATGTTATGATGGTATACTTAAAGAACTTTAGAGAATCGACTAAAAAACTACTAGAAACAATTCACAACTTTAGCAAAGTTGCAGAATACAAAATAAATCCATATAAATCATCAGCATTTTTAATTATTACCAACAAAGTCCAGCAGCAAGAGATACAAAAAGAAATTCCATTCAAAATAACTGTTGATAGTAGAAAATATTTGGGAATTTATCTGCCAAGGGAAAGTCAGGAACTATATGAACACAACATAAATAAATAAACACAGATCTAATCAGTTGGAAAAATATCAAATACTCATGGATAGGCCAAGTGAATAGAATCAAAATGATAATACTACCTAAATTAATTTACCTATTTAGTGCTAATTAAACTCTCAAGAAATTATTATACAGGTCTAGAAAAAAAAAATAATAACAAAGTTCATCTGGAAAAACAAAAGGTCAAGAATTTCAAGGAAATTAATGAAAAAATACTAATGAAGGTGGCCTAGCTGTGCTAGACCTAAAATTATATTATAAAGCAGCAATCATCAAAATCATTTTGTACTGGCTAAGAAATAGAGTAGTCAATCAGTAGAATAAGTTAGGATCCCAGGAAAAAATAGTCAATAACTATAGCAATCTAGTATTTGACAAACCCAAAGACCCCAGCTTTTGAGATAAGAACTCACTATTAGACAAAAACCATACCAAGATAAGATCTAAATGGGTTTATGATTTAGACATAAAGAGTGATATGATAAGCAAATTAGAAGAACATAGGATAGTTTACTTCTCAGATCTGTGGAGAAGGAAGGAAGGAATTTGTGTCCAAAGAAGAACTGGAACTCATAATTAAACATCAGACAGATAATTTTGATTATATTATGTTAAAAAGTTTTTGTACAAACAAAACAAATACAGACAAGATTAGAAGAGAAGGAATAAAATGAGAAATCATTTTTTACATTTAAGAGTGCTGATAAAGGCCTCATTTTTAAAATATATAGATAATTGACTTAAGTAAGAATTCAAGCCATTCTCCAATTGATAAATTGTTAAAGGATATGAACAGGCAATTTTCCGATGAAGAAATTAAAACTATTTCAAATCATATGAGAAGGTGTATTAAATCATTATTGATCAGAGAAATGCAAATTAAGACAACTCTGAAATACCACTACATGCCTCTCAGATTGTCTAAGATGACAGAAAAAGATAATGACAAATTTTGGAGGGGATGTGGGAAAACTGAAATACTGATACATTGTTGATGGAACTATGAATGGATCCAGACATTCTGGAAAGCAATTTAGAACTATGTTCAAAAAGTTATCAAACTGTGCATACTGTTTGACTCAGTAGTGTTTCTACTGGGCTTATATCCCAAAGAAATCTTAAAGGAGAGAAAGGGACCCACATATGCAAAAATGTTTGTGGCAGCCCTTTTTGTAGTGGCAAGAAACTGGAAACTGAATGAATGCCCATTAGTTGGAGAATGGTTGAATAAGTTATGGTTTATGAATTTTATAGAATATTATTGTTCTGCAAGAAACAACTGGCAGAATGATTTGAGAGAGGCCTGGAGAGACTTATATGAATTATGCTAAGTGAAATGAGCAGAACCAGAAGATCATCGTACATGGCAACGACAATATTATATGATGATCAATTCTGATGAGCGTAATTCTTTCCAACAATGAGATGATTGATGCTAGTTCCAATGGTCTTATGATGAAGAGAGCTATCTATACCCAGAGAGAGGACTATAGGAACTAAATGAGGATCACAACATAACATTCTCACTCTTTTTGTTGTTCTTCACTTGCATTTAGTTTTCTTAGTCATTTACTTCCTTTTTTTGATCAGATTTTTCTTGTGCAGCAAGTGAATTGTATAAATATGTTTCTACATATTGGATTTAACATATTTTAACATGTTTAACATTATTGATTGCTTGCCATCTAGGGGAGGGGGGGGGGGAAGGAGGAGAAAATCTGAAACACAAGACTGTGCAAGTGTCAGTGTTGTCAGATTTTCTGTGTACATGTTTTGAAAATAAAAAAAACTTTAAAAATTAAAAAATATATCTGCATATAGCTCATAAACGATCATTTTCTAATTGTTTTTACATTTGAAACCCAATTAGATAGCTTGTCTTAGTGGGATATCCTTAGTGATTCCATATTGATAGGAAAACGTTTGTCTGATATCCTAGAAACCTTGAATGATCAACTCTGAATTATTAATTCTTGTCAAAGAGCCTCACAAATTTTCTGAGCTTACTTGGTTCTGCTTTCTCTTCTGCACCAAATCTACTTGTGCTACTGGTGAGTGAGTTTTGTATTTTTTTTTTACATGCATACTTGTACAAATATGATTCCTGTGCCCCTCAGAACAACTGTAGCAATATCCTATAAATTTTGGCATGTTGAGCTTCATCATTATCACTTTCTTTTATATAATTCTTATGTTGCAGCCTGAGATGCCATGAGGCCCTGTGCTGTGTGGCTGCTGTGGGCCACCCAGGCCATTCCCCTGCTCAACTTGCAGACAGCGAGTGCGGGCCTCAACACAGAATGGAGGGATATCTTTTTGCTAGTTGGCCGGTGTTCGCTATTTCTTGCTATCCAGAATTAAATTATTTTGGTGACTACACCATGGCTTACATCTCAAGCGCTATTCGAAGGATGTTTGACAGTACTGAAGGTGAGAACAATAGAAGGCAAAAACGTGTAAGAGAAAAGCAGCAGGAGATCCTGAACAGCAAAAGTACTGAATCTTTGAAGAATGTCTTGAAACCTAGCCAAGAAATGAAACTGAGAAAACAGAATGTTTCTAACAAATGATGGTGAAACCTGGAAATCAAGGCGACAAGGTTAGGAGCTATATAGAATCAAGTCTTAAATAAAAATCGAGCGCCTGACTATACGCAGAACAAAGCAGCTTCCAGGAGATGAAGCTGCCTGAGCATGTGAGCCACATTTCAGCATCACCTGAGCAACCAGAGCAAAGAAGGGCCTTGCTTTACTTGAAGAACCTCCTGAGACTGTCGAGTTTTTGGACGGAGGTTTTACAAGATGGACTGGATGCTGAAAGTGGGCTACCATGTATCCATCTACACCTCCTCCATTTCCTATCTCAGAAGACCTTTGGAAATGGGAGAAGACCAAAAACTAGAAGACTCTGTGCTGAACGTATGAGAGAAAGAGTCCTGTCTCTCAACATGAAATAGGACATGTGGGACTGAGAGGATGCATACAAATGTTCTGGCTGTGAGTTATAAGAGGGATTTCACATGATAATCAAGCTAAACAGTAAATAGACCTTTTGCAGGAAAGCATACTAACTTAGGTTGATGTCCTTTGGAAATAAATGGATACGCTGGCAAAAAAAAAAAAATTATTATTGCAATGATTTGTTCTCTGACTCATTCATTATTTAGGATTTCATTATTAGATCTCCATTTATGTCTGTGTCTTTTGTTTGTGGTTTCTGAACCAAACATGACTTTTTATTATATTTTAGGATGTAAAGAATGTATTCACTATTTTTGTCTTATTACCTGTATGTTAGATTGTGTTTTAATACAATTTAATTTTTTCAAAAGTTCCATGTAATGATGAGAAATACATGTTTTTCTGTCCCATTTGGAAAGTACTATGAGTCTTTTAGGTCTAGTTTCTCAAGCAATTTGTTCATTTCTATAGTTTTCTGTTTGTTTATCTTTCTGATAGACTTATCCACAATTTAAAAAAAAAAAATGAAATCTCTTGTTACTAGTGTGTTTGTCTTTGTCTTTGTCTTCTTGGATCTTAATATTTCCTTTACCAACTTGAAGACAAAGGCATTTGGAACATATAATTTTAATGCAAATATCAGTTTATTTTCTCTTGTTCTTTTCAGCATTTTGCAGTTTTCTTGTTTAATCCCCTTTTGCTTTGTGAATGGTTTTACTTTGTCAAGTAGCATGATTAGAACTTTTTTTCCCTTAATTCTCATTATGTTTAGAATTCCCCCTTATATCCTTAGTTTTATTTTGTGTAGGTCTTTAAAATGTGTTTCTTATAAGCCACAGATTTTAGGGTTTTGAATTCTTATGAAATTATTGATCTTTTCCTTTGATTCATTCACATTTAAAGTTATTACTTAGTTTTTCATTTTCCTTCATTTGTGTCTGATAATTTTTATTCCCCCAAGTTTATAATTTTTCCTTTCTTTTGCTATAACCACAATACAATTTCTCTTTATTTTTTTAGCTTAATTTTAACGGGATTTATGCCCAGTGGCCCCAAATCCATTTTTTAATATGCAATTTTATTTTTTCAGTTCCAAACTTCACACCCCCTTACACATTGGAAAGGTTAATGAAAATAAAACAAAACCAATGAAAAATATGTATAGTCTACACAGAACAAATTTTTGCATTCACCATGTCTCTTCTTTCTTCTAAAAAACAAACAAAAAGCAAGAAGAAAAATCCATATATGCCCTTCAGTTTTCTTTTTTAATTCATCCATTCTATATTTGGAGCTGGATAACATGTTTATTCAAGAGTTTTTGGAATTATGGTTGATCTTTCATTAAAGTTATTATAAAGTATTGATTAAAGTTATTAAATACAAAGTCAATAATCTTATTAGTTATTATATAAAATGTTTTCCTGCTTCTATTCACTTGTATCTGTTTATACAAGTATTTGGTTTTACTATTCTGAAATCCTCCTTTTCATAATTACCTATAGTACAAAAGTATTCATAAATAACTTATTCAACATTTCCTGAATTGACAAGTTCACTGTTCCAACAACTATGCATTAGTGTACCATAGCCCCTTCACCATTTGTAATTTTTGTAATTTCCCTTTTGAGTCACATTATCCAATCTAATAGTGTGAATTGCTTGCTTTAATTTGCAATTCAGTGTTTTAATTTATATCCCAGTAATTATTAGTGGTTTAAAACATTTTATCTGATGATTGATAGATTGGATTCTTCCTCTGAAAAACACCTATTTGTATCCTTTGACCATTTATTAGAGCTTCTCTCACATTTGTTAACCATTTGCCTTTGGAATTTTATAAATCATTTATTCTTTTCATGTTTTGTTATTTGGTTATTTATCTCTTTCCCTATTTTTGTTCTCTCAGTTAAGTAGAATCCTCTTTTTTTCTTCCTCTCCTTCAATTGTTATTTTTGTTAAATTTTATTTTTGTCCCTCTTTCCAGAAAGGATTTTTTTCCCTTACTCTCTTCATTATCTAACCTTCTTTTCTATCAACTCCACACCCTTAGCCTCTGATTCATGATTCTGATTTACTCTTTATATTTATCTAATCCCTCTGAATTGTCTACCTTCTAGAAGCAAAATTTAAGATACCCATTCTGGATTTCTAAACAATGGATGTTATTGCCCCAGAGAGCTTGCTTTCAGACTTCCCTTTTACATTTTGTCTCATTTTTTAGAAAAATACTGATTCTTGTAGCTGATAGAGAGGATACAACCCCAATGCAGGATTAAGCCCCATTTTTGTTACTTATCTTTCCCCTTTTGTCTCACAAATCTACATTCTTACCTATGTCAGCTCCCTCATCTACCAAGTTCCCACCAGGGGTATTCTCACTTTCCTGAGATAGAGTAGCTGGCTTTGCCACGTATCAAATCCTCTAGATAATAACCCAGTGCAAGATTTCTTCCTTCCTTCACAAAACTTCTATCTTTATCCATGGGAGCATTTATCAGTGGTACTCCTACCAATTATTAAACAAAAGACTCCTGTTTCTCCCTCTCCTCAACTAGTCCTCATACTCCCTCATCTACCTTTCTGAAAATATTTTCCTAAGAGACCATAGGAGTAGCCTTTAACTTGAGCAGGACACAGCAATCTCACTCTCTTATCATCCTTCTATCACCTCCAAGCACCTTCTCTTATATTCTGTAATTTAGGCTCACAAACCAAACAGCAACAACAAAAAAACCCAAAACATTGATTTAAGTATTAGCAGGTTGTGGAGAGAAGCAATCCTTGGCCTAGGCACATCTCTCCAACTTTAACTCCACCTGTCTTTAGTCTTTGTACCCATTTTCTTGAAGATTTTTAAAGAAAAGTCTCTTAATTGTCTCTTTCCTACCAGTCTTACTGCTGCTGACCTAGACTGATACATTTATGGCCTATCCTGAATTTTACTTCTGTGGTACTTTTGAGAAGCAAACATTCTCTTCCTGTCTTGTTTTCTTTCTAAGAATGCTTTAAGTGCTTATTTATTATTGAACACTTATCTTTTTTCATTTATGGTTATACTCAGATTTGCAGGATAGGTCATTTTTGGACTGTATCTTGAGCTCCATCGCTCTTGGAACATATTATCTCTTAATTTTTCTGATGGGTGAAGAAGAATAGTTTTGTGTTGTCCTAATTTATTTTCCTTTGTATTTGAAGGCATTTTTCTTACTTGCTTAGAGAGCCCATGATTGCTTCATAGAATTGTTACATTTAATCATTTTTATGTCTTGGAATGTTCAGTCTTTTTTTGGGGGAGCAAATCTTTGGATTGCTTTGTGATACTGTTTTCTATGTCCAGAAATGTTTTCTTGTTTTAGTTCTTTTACTCATGTTTCAGGATTTTTAGACTTGTCATATTCTTTTGGGAGACCTAAATGTGTCAAGACATTTCTGCATGTCCTGTCTTTGAGCTCAGTATGTTTTTCTTATAGGGAGTACATATAAACATACATACATACATATATATGCATATATATATATAATATATATATGTAGATTTGTGTGTGTGTATACACACACACACACACACACACACACACATATGTTGAAATATCAGCTATCATGGTGTCACCTCTGAAAGACTCAGTTTTAAACTAGCAAAAATATTTTAATGAGATTTACACACTCAGTGGGTGGACTAAGCTCCCTGACAGAGTCAGAAGCCTAGCAAAGCAAGATAAGGATTTTATATAGTAAATAGTGCTGATTATATCACAAGATATGTAAATTTTGAGGTTATAGGAGGAGTTTGCTAACATGAGAAGGAACTAAAGTCTTAGTAGAACTGTGCATGTGGCTACCCAGGAAGCATACAAAAAAGTTCACTTAGAGTGATATTTAGTTATAGTAATGACATTATAACTAGCATGGTTTACTCAAAGACAGAAAGGAAGGGGAACTGCATAGGCACCATTTCAAGGGAAAGATTTATTGAGTTTTACAGTTCAGTGTCCTATTCTGCATCCTTTTGGTGCTACTTTCTTATTGTCGTATTTCTGGTGATATGGTTACAGAATATGCTGGCTTACTCATTGAGACCAGTGATTGATTAATCTGTGGCTTTTGGAACTGGGAGCAAGTTTGGGATGGGGTCAACAATCAGATCCTATCATATACATATACCTATATACACATATATTTATATATACACATATAAAAATGTCATTGTTTTTTGCTTCTCTCATATTTGTCTTCATATCTCTATATTTGCTTCCTCAATCCTTTGTGTTCTCTTTTGTTTTGTTATTTGCCACTAAAGAATTTTTTTTGGCCAACTATTTCTGTAGTTCAGCCATAATTTCTGCTCTCACCGATCTATTTCATTTTTTAAACCATTCAAGAAAAGTGCTTTTTGGTTTCATAATGTCCTCAAAATCCAAAGGAGCTTTATCTGGTACTGAATTATGTCCCTTTGTTTGCAATATTTATTCATAGATGCCTGAACCAGATCCAGAGGTCATATTATTAGTTTCTTCCCTGTTGATTTATTCCTTGTTTATCTTTCAGGTCTTTGAGTTTTTTTCCTCTTAAGATTTTTGGCAATTTCTATCTTATTTCCCCTTCTGGCTTACTTTCTGACTTCTCTTCATCTTGTTATTTCTTTGGGCTGGGGAATCTCAAAGAATTTCAACCATCTCTCACATTGGGCAATTCATGATTCACTAGTCTTGCTGACTGCCTCAAGTGACTTTTAGAACGAGGGAATAGAATCAACCCCAGCTGGATTATCAGATCTCTCCCTTAGGTATATTGGGTTGCCTTATAGTTCTCCACAGAGAGTGTCCTACCCCATTCTCTCTGTTCTTCAGTTGTCTGGCTCATCAGTAGAGAATGCTGCCATGCTGCTGCTATGGAAGCCTGAGTAAATTTCTGTAGTTTGGAGACATATAGCTGAGTTAGATTACAAGCCCAGACATATGTCCTGCCTCATTCCCTCTGTTCCATTGCTCTCCTGCAGAGCTCTGTTGCACTACAGAATGTTTCTGTGTTGTTGCCTATCACAGCCTCAGCAAATTTCTGCAGTTTGGAGTTTGGAGCTCCAAAGTGCTAGGATTAAGGTGTGGTATTTCATTTTATTGTCAATCCATAAGTTAGTAGGTTAGTAGGGTTGCATAATTTTACTGCTAGGAGGCATGAGAGAGATTGCTTATTAAGCAAAGTTAGGCATTACTTCATGGAGTTTTTATCTTCTTTAGTGAAAAATGTAAAGTTTTATGGTGTGCTTAACAAAAAAAAAATTAATGGAAATCTAGAACATGCTCCCTAGCTTTTTAAAAAAATTGTTATTCAGTGGTCATATCTGAGAATAGTATACATATTATCTAGGAAAATGTCCCTTTTTTGAAAAAAAAAAGATCTTTGATTAGGCAACAAAAGGAAAACAGAAAAGTATAGATATTTACAAGTTTGTATTAGACAGATTCTTTTATCCTAAACTCGATCACAAATTATTTTGATCAGCAGAGTTTATGGGACACTCACCCATATGCCTTTTCTTCACTTGTATTTGATGCAGAAATATGCTGGTAAATACTTAAGGACCAATCTTTGTGTGCGTTGGATGTTTAATACACTTTTAAATTCAATCCACCTTATTAAAATTTTTTCCATCACTTTTTAAAGTCTAGAATAAGTCCAGTCCTGAGTAGAAGCTGGTTTCAGCACACCCTTTATTGGATGTTAAATTAAGTTATTCCAACTTCTAGACTGTGAAAGGTTTGTGTTGCCATTCTTCCATGGTCTAATGCATCTTTCATCTCCTCTAAAATATGCTTCCCAGTCTTATTTGTTGTGCACTACTCCTAAGTCATTTTTTTTGGTCCTTGACTCCATGTTGGACTTCTTTTCTGAGTCATAAAGATGAGATATTTTCTTATCATATCATTTTAACCTTATGCCTATAGCTAATTACTACAGTAATAGGAACCTATGCACTATGTTCCATGAAAAGGGTAGAAAAATACAAGTCCTCTGAAGTAATCAACCCATTCATGGAACTAATTACCCTCTAAAAGTTGTACAGATTTTTAAAAAGTAGATTTTAAAAGATTCAAACAAGCTTATAACTAATATCTATCAACTGATATTATCAGAATTTTTAAAAAAATTAATAGAAGAATGCTAAAAGAATATGCCTTACCTTTAAGATTGAAATCAAGAATCAAAAGCATCTCATGGGCTGTCATTTGGGGTTACTGTTAGCAAAATAAAACTGAGCTACATAAATTATGTTTCTGAAAAATAATTGCAATTCCTACATATGTATGGCATAAATATTTGAAAACATCACTTAGAACAAAATGCTCTTCCAAAAGAAGCCTTGGGCTCTCCTCAATAATCTATTGTGGATTCCTATTTGCACCTAGCACAATACAGGTTATTTGCTTTGTCTTAGAATGTACTCTATCACTTGGGAACCAGTAACCTAAGAGATAATTTCTTTCCCTAAGTGCCTTTGCTGTAGTTAAGATCAATAGAAATAATTTGAGCAAGACTCTAAATTTGAACATGGTGGGAGAAAGAGGAAAAGAAGGAGGAAAGTTTCCCCTTCCCGCATTGGTGTTTTCTGTCAAAAGACTTTGTAATACTATTAGTGGTCTATATTTAGAATGAAGTTAAAATATTTGTTTGTTATCACATTCTCAAGTGGCTAACTACATTTAGCTTCCTTCCCAGGTGCTTTGTTCACAGTATTCAGCATTAGTTTTCTTTGCTAGTTTTGTATGGGGCATATTCAATTAGTTTTGTTTTGTGTCTATGTGGAATATAGTCTCAGATCTTTCTGCAAACAGTGCCATTAAAAAGAAGAATAGGAAAAGAATCAGAGGAAGGTTAAAATCAAGGTCAAGAGCATGTCATTTTGAGAGTGAATGACAGTTTGTGTTCAGGGAGTGGAACTGATTCCATTCCAACTATTCAAGCAAGCTGATATATCTTTGGCATAATGTGGTTTAGGTGACTCCTTCTATAAGCAGAGGAAAATGGTCATTCCTGAGGACCTAATGATCCTTCTGTTCAAGTCAAACAACCACAAATTAACTCTGTCTTTTACATTAGAGTTTAGAATTAGTTTGATAACTAGTAAAAAAAAAAAAAAGTTGTTGGGAAACTAGTTACAGGAGAAAAGCCATGCTTTCTTTTTTCCCCCTTTTTTCCCCGTCTAGAAGTAAATGAACACAACTGATGTTCTCGCTTGAAAATTGTGTCAAGTCACTTCCATTTCTGCTTTTTACAATCTGACTCATTGCATGACAATAAAAATTATACTCCCTGACTCTTTTATTGCAAAAGTTAAACCCTGCTAACCAATAGCTAAGTTTACTTTTGGGGAAGATGAGGGTAGAATATCGTTCTTTACTGGAACTTTTGGAATACTTTCAAACCTGAATTATTGGAGTTATTATTATTTGCCCATGATGATGATTTAAGCCGATCCAGGGCTTTAAAGAGAGCCCTTTCTGAAGTGATAGGAAATTTATTTATTCCACAGTTTCTGTCTCTTTAAGGGAAAAAAATAAAAATGGATGGGGAAGGTAGTTGAAGCTCTTTCAATTTAGCCCATTCCAGATGTTCTGGTCTCAGGGAAATCTTCCTTCAGTCTCAGAGTCCTGCTCCGGTCCTAACAGTCAGATCTTCTACTAGCTGACAGATCTGCAGCGCTTCACCACCTGCTGAGACAAAGTGGAAAACCCTATCGCTCCGGCCAGTCACCCAGAGCAGTTAGCGGGCAGAGCAACGGTAGTCAGAGGCACGAAATAGCCACTGATGTTTAGTGCTTCAGTCAGGTGGCTTCAGCCTACAAGAGAAGGGGTAGTGTACCGAGATTGATCACGCCTTTCCCTGTTTCAAGCTCTCTCGCTCTTGGACTCCCAGTCCTTCTTCCCTACTTAAGAACTAGACAACAGTCCCGCACTTAACCCTGACACAAGTTTTCCTCTGTTTTTGAAAAAACTGAGAACAAGCAATTCCCCGACGCTAAAAGAAATAGCTCAAGTTCCATCCCCAACATCCTCTTCTCGGGACGTTGTCCCGCCCTTTTCCTCTCCTCCCCTTTTTCTAGTCCGGTCCAGTCTCTCGGGTTTTACCTTATGCAAGAGCAGCGATTCCCGGCAACAGGAAAGGTTCTTATCCACCTGCTCACCCCAGGGGCTGAACACACATACACACACAATACACACACACACACACACACACACACACACACACACACACACACGCATACGTACACGCGGGAACACTAATATAGAGAACAGAAAAACACAGTGACCTGCTAGGGTCCTCCTCTATTCTCCACCACGTCAAAATTTCTCTCCCATCTTTTCCGTGTGCTTCAAAAAGCAACCTGCAATCCCTTTTCCAGATACCAAGAACCTAGTAATAGATACAAAAGAAACAGGCAGGACTTTTCTCTCTCGCCCACAAATGTATAAGCTGCTCTTTCACAATTTTCTTTTCCTTTCTCGGGTTTGATGCAGGGGACCCCTCCCTTCACCTCTTTCTTCTCCCCTTCCCCTGTTTCTATTAAATCTACCAGCCTCTTCCAAAATCTTTTATAAACTAGAGGGAATTGATAATGTTGGCCCTACACACCTTAACCTCTCTGGGATAAGGAAGGTCCTACTTCTCCACCCTTTTTTCTCCTCCTCCTTTTTCAGGGGACCCTCTTTCCCCCTCCCCTTTCGCACAGGGCTGGGAGCGGCAGCAGCTGGGAGAGAAGGGATGAGGTCATCCTCTCACTCGGAGTCAGCTGGTGGAGAAGAGAAAGAGGGAGGGAGGGAGAGGGGAGGAATGTACAGGTCCGAGGACCGCCGCCGCGGCTGCTGCTGCTGCTGGCGGCGGCGGCGGCTCGGACAGCAGCAGGAACCGGGAAAAGAGGGTGAAGAAGAAGAAAAAGAAGAAGGGGACTGGAAAGGGAAGGATAGTAAGGTTGGCTTGCTGTAGACAGCCAGGCGGCGCTCCAGCTGGCGGAAGGGGAGCTGCTAGCCCCAGCCCAGATCCTACCTACCCAGTCTGTCAGCTAGGAAACCAGGGAGTGGAGTAGCAGCAGCAGCAGCAGCAGCAGAGGAAAAGGCGGAGGGAGGGAGTAAAGAAGGAAAGGGAGGGGAAGGAAGGAGGGGAAAGAGAAGAGAGAAAAAGGAGGTGGCTGGAGGAGGAGACAGCAGGGGGAAAGGTGTCAGATAAAGGAGGATTTTTTTCTGGTTTTAAGACATCATGGCCGCTAAGTCAGACGGGAGGCTAAAAATGAAGAAGAGCAGCGACGTGGCATTCACCCCGCTGCAAAATTCGGACCACTCGGGCTCGGTGCAAGGATTGGCTCCGGGATTGCCGTCGGGGTCTGGAGCGGAGGACGAAGAGGCTGCCGGGGGTGGCTGCTGTACGGACGGTGGTGGTGGTGGCTGCTCCCGGTGCTGTTGCTGCGGCGGCGGCAGCAATAGCTCGGGCGGCGGCTCGGGGGTCTCTGGCGGCGGCGGTGGGGGGGGCTCCTCCTCGTTGTGCCTGCGTTTAGGCAGGGAACAGCAACGCTACTCGCTGTGGGACTGCCTCTGGATTCTGGCCGCTGTAGCTGTGTACTTCGCGGATGTAGGTACAGACATCTGGCTGGCAGTGGACTACTACCTGAGGGGCCAGCGCTGGTGGTTTGGACTTACTCTCTTCTTCGTGGTGTTGGGTTCCCTCTCCGTGCAGGTGTTCAGCTTCCGCTGGTTTGTGCACGATTTCAGTGCTGAGGACAGTTCCACGAGCGCTTCAACTGCAACGGCAGCCGCTGCTTCCTCTTCCTCTAGCTGCCCGCAGCCAGCAGCCGACTGCAAGACGGTGGTCAGCAGTGGGTCTGCAGTTGGAGAAGGAGATGCTCGTCCTTCAACACCGCAAAGGCAAGCTTCAAATGCCAGCAAAAGCTATACCACCACCAACAGCAGCAACAGCAGCAGTGCCACTCGGGCCAGCGGCAAGAACAGGTCTGCGTCCTGTTCGTTCTGCATCTGGCTCCTGCAGTCACTCATCCACATCTTGCAGCTCGGGCAAATCTGGAGGTACTGTATCAGGGTTGGAGGGAAAGAGAGAGGCTTGCTGCCAATATTACACGACCACCCACTTTCGTTTTTGCACTGTTATAGTTTTTGGTGATTTTATCTAAGTCACACTTTCTTAGGTACTTCGGACACTTGCAGAGTCTGACGATTTTTTTTTTTTTAAATTTGAAACTATTACCTAGGGAAAAGAATAGCGAAGGGGAAAGTGGTTATTGATCACCCCACCCTTTCTCGTCGCTCCTCTTCTAGCTTTTTCACTTGCTACAGTCTTCACCTTTTTTAAACTGATAATGCTTTGGTGAGTGGGAGGGGCTCCACTGAGCAGCTTTTAAATATATATTTAATGTAGAACTTGTTAGATTTGGGAGTGCTACAGGGGCAATTGTGTTCCTTTTGTTCCTCCAGATAATTTCTATTTCTAGTTAGATGTGATTGATTATCCATTAGAAGCCCTCAGGTTTTCAGTATTCTTTCTAGATTCAAAAGGAAAGTGACTGGCAGACACACAGTTTTTTGCATTTAGGGCATGTGAATATTGAGGTCTTAATATGAAACTCATTTTTCCTAGGTTTATATAAATGATTATCATAAAATGTATATTATGTGGACTCAGAATCAATTCTTTAGTTCATCGGGTTCTCTATCATCATGCTTGATTTTTAAACTGATTAAAAATTCAGGAAGAGACAGTGTCTACTCTTTGGCATCTAGTTGGTTTTACTTTGTTAACATAAAGCTGATCTGATACCAATCTTCTTATATATCAATGGCTTAAATTTTTAAACTGAAATACTAACCTGAACTTGCTAGGTGAAAGTTATTTCACAGATTTAGATAAAGCAGGCAAAATATTCTTTTGGGGTAGTTTCTTTTTAAAAGTTTTTAGAAGCGTTTAAGGGCAACATTTTATAATATGTTGAACTGCATATATATGAAAGAATGTAAATAAAGATGTTAGCACTTTGAAATTTCTCAAATCTTCCTAGTGAATGTTTAGTGCAGGTCTTTGTGACTGTGTCATGTATAAAAATAGAAAACTTCTTAGAAAGTATATCTAGCTAGGAGATATGGTTTTGTACTTCACTATACCAATATTCTGTTAAACTTTCATTTGCTGTGGTGTCTTCTGTTATAAGAACTTCAGATATGGTAACTTAATAAAGAAAGTCTACGTGAAAGTAACTTCTAGACCTTGTGGAGCTGAACTAAAGAGTTATCTGGATCCTAACACTGAACAGCTATGCTTGCAATTAAGAAAGTCATCAGCCTTGTCTTCTTCTAGATTTCCTAGTTTAAAAGAACTTCTGTAGGTCCTGGAATAAAATTGTTAAGAATTATTTCTTTCCAGAAATCCCAATTTAAAAAAAAATTTAGACCACAGAGTAACATAAATTGAATTTTGATACTCCCACAATTTGAATGTCTCATAACATTTTGAAATATCATTCTTAAATGTGAAAGCTCTAGTTCCAGTGAATTTAAAATGTTGTGATGATTCATTTCTTTGAACTATTCTTCATGTTTATGTAGCCCCATGATAAACAAGAAACATCGATAGTGTTTATCTTTGGATGAGCAATGTAAACATTTAGTAAGAACCAAAATTACAATAACAGACTTATTTGAAATTTTGGATTATGAAAACTTTTTGATAAAATTTAGACAATTTTCCCAAACCATCTTCCTTCAGTCACCATTAGCAATCCACACCAGAGTTGCTTTTTAAATGCTTAACAATGATTCATACACTTTATGAAACAATGAAATTAAATAGGATTAGTATTCTTAGAAGGTGACTTTCTATTAAAAATCTTTTGCAAAGCCTTGTAAACTTTTGATCATAGTTGTGCTTAAATAAACTTTTTTCCAAATTAAAAGGGAGGGTAGTTTCTCCTGAGAAATAAAAAGGAAAAATGAAAGATTTTTAAATATCAAAATTGTACCACATCCCAACTCATATAGAAAGGGTAGTAGGAAGGAGGAGGCAGACTTGGAGATGAAAAGTTATAACAGTCATATGATATCATGCCATGTCTATACAGTATATATCTTAGCTCATAGGAAAGGCCATGCTGATAGTTTAGTCCTCTTGATAAATATTCATATGACCTTTTTCTTGGAAGCTTCAGAGGATACCAAAAGAATTTATGTTGCTCTGGGAGTAAGCTGTTGGTGGACTTACTTTCTTATATTGCCACCATATTTTCAGATTAAATGAAGTAATATAGGATCTGGTCAAGTTTTAACATTTTCCATAAGTTGTAGCTGATAATTATAGATAATTAGGATAGTCTGTTATGACTGCACTTACAATTTTGTATTTGCACTGCATAAAAATTTTGTATTTCACAAATTCTCACCTTACAATTCACTGGCTTTCTTTTATTTTTCCTAATGAAGGGGAACAAGGGAACAAGGAAACATTCCCCAAATCACATATTTTCCTGTTCTTTAACTCTTTAGGAGTTAGGAGAATATAAATTACTTTTACTAATTTAAAAGAAATGATACTAATTTTATCAAGATTATACTATGAACTAGAGCATTTTGCAATAGCCTATTTTTTTTTTTTTTTTAGTAAGAATTCCATTCACTCTCAGAGCTGTTGTTCAGAAGCCCTGAACTAAAAATACACAACAGTACCCAATGGACCAAAGCACATGAGCTCATTATTCATGTTTTAGAATGCTATTTTCTCTGATCAATAAAATAGATTTTAGCTAGCTTGGTAACCGTTTATTGTAAGTATTTCATGAAATTCTAGTTATTTTAGGAGACTGGGAAAATTATGAAAGCTGTAGGGGTGGAAGGAACTCTGAAATGATATCAAAATGCTGATTTGGCTGGAAATCGTCTTTTGGAGTATTCTAGTCAAGATTCACATTTATTTATTCATTTCTTACAAATGCAATTGCTGTAAGCAATGATACATATTCATTTTAATTAAAGCTTACTAATGGGAAATTAATAGTGGTTTTTAATGTTGCATGGGTTGATCCTGGGAAAGAGCTATTTGAAATAATGAAAGTGAACTTTTGCTGCCATAGCGATTATGACTACAAAAGAACTCTGTTAATGAATGAAAAAAGTAACATTCTTCCTTCTTGTTCTTTTCTCTGATTCTTATTAGGGTAGAATTTAGTTTACGAGAAACACAGTATCTCCTGGAAATGTTTTCAGTCAGCTATGGACTATGTTGAGAAATCCTTGATTGTTATTACTGTTTTAGTTAGTCAGTCAATACATATTTACTGAACATCTGCTATATGGCATGCACTATGTTAAATGTAAGGGATACACAAAAGGCAGCCCCTGCTCTCAAAAAGCTTACAGTCTAATGAAAGAGACAACATGGAAACAACTATGTACAAACAAGACATATAAAGGATAAATTGGAAATAATCAACAGAGAGAGGGTATTAGCATTAAGGTGGATCAACAAAGCCTTCTTATTAAATATAGGATTTTAGCAGCTACTTGAAGGGAGCCAAGAGACAGATGCTGGGTGAGTAAAGAGACAACTAGTGAAAATGCTTGGAATATAGAGATGAAGTGTCTATGAAAAGAACAGCAAAGAGGCCAGTGTCACTGAATCTCAGAGAATATGGATCTAGGAGAGGGAGGGAGATTGGAGTGTAAGAAGAATGGAAAAGTAAGGGCTAGGAACCAGGCTAAAAACGGTTTTGGACACAGACAGAATTTTATATTTGATCCTGGAGATGATAGGTAGCCACTGGAATTTAGTAAACACATTTTGGTAAGATTTATATTGATTCCATCTAGCCCATGGTTTTTAATTTTAAAAATATATTTTTGGTCAGTGTTTATCTTGCCATTTTATAGTTTTCTATTTTTTTTGTGAAAGGAAATTTTTTATTGTAAGATATAAAGTACAACATAAGAACGATTAAGTAAATCTTGGTGCAGTCACAAGAATGTTTTTGACATTACAAAACTTCTCTATAATGTTTGTCATGGGGTCAAGTTTTGAAATCATATACTAAGAAAGAATTTGAAAAAGTAAAATTTCTTTTTGGCCTTTATTTGAATAATACATGAAAATTTAAATATTTCTGTGCATTTGTGATACACACACAAAATTATTAAATGAAGGAACAACATAATGAAAATTTCATTCTATATCTCAGACAGTTCTCTTTGTTCTACTGTGTGTCTATGATACAATAGGATCCAAACAGAAATATAAATATAAATATTTAGAATTAATAATTCTACATAAATAGAAATGCTGTTGGCACAAGTTAAGTACTAATTATTCCTACCTCTCCTCTATCCTATCCTAAAATCTCCTTTTTATAAATTAAAAAAAACCGCCTTTATTAACTTTCTAGTTAAAGTATACATTATATCCTTAAGACAGGAATATTTTACCTATAATAGAATCACCTTTCAAGGAGTAATTTATTCTTGTTATCCCTTTTCAAAATTGTAAGTTTTTTTAATCTTTAGATATTTTTAAACAAAGTGAAGTATATCTCAAAATTTATAGAAAGCACATTGTTTTATAATTTTAAAAACTTTACCAGAAACTGCAGGCATAGTTAGAAGGGCACAGTGGCACACTTAGTACTTTTGCACTTCTTTCAGGTTATCTATCATGTTAGCAATCTTGTAGCAAATATGGTGAGAAAATCATTGATATTTGTCTATTGTCAACATTATACCTTGAACTTTTATATCAATTGCCCCAAAGAATGATGGCAAGCAATAACAATAGTTACTATGCTTACATAATCTCCTTAGTGATGCCTAACACTGATATTGATAAGGGTAAATTATTCATAACTGGTGGAAATTGTGTTGAATCATTAGTTTCTATATAAATAGTATTGGTGCTAAATTCTCTCATAGTCTTTCCTAATAAGTTCACATCTGTGTGTCCAATTTTGCTCAACACGTTTTAAGAAGCTTTAAGAAACTAGAATACCTTCAGAGGAAAATAACTATAATGGTGAGGACTCAACAGGGGATTGCTACAAAAGGATGGCTTGAAAAAAATGATAATTAGTCTGGAGAGTGACAGAGGAGAAATAAAAGCCATTTTCAAATATTTAAAAATCTATGATGTAGAAGAGAGATTCTTTTTGTTTTTCTTGGTCCTGGAGGGGGAAGTTTAAGGGAGGTTATTAAAAAAAATTATAATAATTAGAATGAACCCCAATTACAATGTTTAGCCTTTGGTGAAAGAAGAAAAATAGTTGGTGAGTTCTTTGTCACTAGAAACCTTTAAGGAGAATTAGTTGACTAATAGTCACCTAATAATAAAGTATGAAATTGGCAATTTTATAGGAAAAAACCATACTATACTTTTGGGTATCTCTGGTTCTCTTAAAGTCTTTTCCATGGTGTATTTCCCTGATGTTCTGGTTAGTCTATGCCACAAATTCATCCAAGAAAATTATCACTAGAATAGTTAACAACATGATATCAAGTTATTAAAAGTAGTTCTAGACCCAGAAGAAAATGCCTAGGAAAGTGTAGGAAAAGTAAAAAAGAAAGATAATCCATAGGCAAGTCAGAAAAAAAAAAAATCATTGTTGATTCTGTGTTAGCTCATCCCTGGACTTTACTTCTAAAATGAAAGGTTAGTACTACCTGCCATTTTGTTAAGTGGGTATTTCTTACACACTTATCTTCCTTTCTTGAAAACTTCCTGAAGGAGTTAAAATGTTAGCTTATCTTAAAAAAACTAGCTAGTTCTGAGGCCAGGTTTTCATTCCATGTCAGCGTCAGGTATCTCTCTTCCACTGAGAACTTCTAGTGATTTCAAAAGGGTTGGGGTGAAGATATCAATAGATAGAGCCTAATTTGAAAAAAATACTTTCTCAAAAGAACCAAATGAATAATGATATTATTTGTTAAGTGATATTGTATAGAAAATAAAGTGTTGGCTTTGTTCTTTGAATTCAAAATTAATTTTTACTTTATCATGCAAAGAGTTAGGCTTCACTTTTTTAATATTTGGAGCAACTAGGTTCTCCAGAATAATCCTATGACTTCTTTTAAAACAAAGCCTTTTAAAACAAAGTCATATTTATATGTAACTTGATCCTCACAACACTGTGAAGCAAGGAGAGAAACTGTTATTATCATCACTTTATATATGTAGGGACTGAGTAGCATTTTTTTTTTTTTTTACTTCCCTAAGGACATTAAAGGCCCAATCCCTTGATTCCTACTGTTGTTCTTTTTCTGCCTATCTCAGCTGTCATATATTTTATCTTGCACAATTAGAAAAAGAAATCAGAGTTTGTTTGGAAATATGAAGTTATGTTTCTTTGTAATCGCTTCATTGGTATATGGATATAGAATATTCCAAGGAAGATCACAAATCTAGTAACTTCTCCAAATACTACACTTGATATTTCAGTTTTAGCTGACAGATATGTAAAATCCCCTGTAACTTTTCAGATCCCCATGTTTTTATTTCAGCTTTTCAGTTCTGGCTTTTTCAGGGGCTGTTTGTGTAAATGATGTGGGAATCTTGAGTACTAGATCTATCTATTTAAATATCACTGATACAAAGGGTTTAAATTCTTTTAATCTAGCTAACTTGCATAGACACTGTTTTCCTCATGAAGTTGAAAGAACATATTAAATGTACAAATTGTTATCTATGGAAGTGGCAAAATAAACAGAAATAAACAATTAAATATAGAGGCTGCTAATAGTATTCTTAAATATCTATATATTATTTGCATTCTGTTTGAGGAACATCAGAGAATTCTGAATTTTTTGCCTAAAACACATGAGCTCAGTTATTTGGATTCATCTGTTATTGATACTTAAATGTTAATCATTTAATTGTTTGTTATGTATTTTTTATTTTTTATATAGAGAGAAACTCTGTTTGTTCTTTTAAATAAAACTGCCATTATAAGAATAAAATACGATCATTGTCCTTTCGTGGAATTGTTTGTTGTAATCTTATATATAGTTATTTTCTTCCTTTTAGAGGTTAAAGAAAGCTTGTGAGAATAAGGATGAAGGATTAAAATTGAGTTTTTTGTAATTATTTCAAACTTTATATTTAAAAAGGTGAAATAAGGGAAGAAATGAAAACTTTGAAGAATTCCCCAATATGGAAAAGTATTATGTACATGTGTTGAAATGAATATTTTGTTTGATCTTCCAGGGTAGAAATATTTTCAGTTCCTTTGATATAGTCCCCTCTAATTATCTAAATACATATTGGCATTTAAGAGCAAATTAAATGGAAACACAACCATTCTTATAAAAATGGTACACAATAACTCACAAAGGGAAAGTATTTTCTGCCATTGCCTAAACTTAGATTATATTTCTACACACTATATTCTTGTTGATGGAAGATACCAACTCTTGGACTGTGGTTGATAGCACAATGGAAAACAATAAGCATGATGGATGATAGTTCTAAAATGGTGCCATGGCCATATATATTTATAGATATTGCTAAAGATATAACTCTTCTCCTGAGAATATTGTTTAGACTTGTTATCCACCTGTCCTCTTAGACTGCTAATGAAAATGAATAAGGAAATTGAAGCTAATGGCTTGAAAATTGGACAAAATACTTTGAAAATCTACTTTGATTGTCTAGAAGCACCAACTTTTCTCATTATAATTGGGGTTAAACATCACAAGGACTTGGGTTCCTTTGGGAGGCCTGCACCTGAATGGCCACACATACATTCTTGTACCTTCTGATGAGAATTTGAGGAATTTGAAGAAACTATAAATTGACAGACATTTTTTTTTAAACAGTCTTCCCTTACTGATATGTGAGTGTTTAATTTAACAATTGGACACTAAGTGGTAACTTTTAATGTCTAATCTATTCTTCTGTCATAGTAAACTGAAATAGCAAAAAAAGGTAATTATTAAAATAAAGTTGGCCCAAATATTTATTTGTGGCAACAGTAGATAACTACATAGTCTCATTTGGTCTTTTGTAATTATAAGAGGACATGGAAACAGTCCAAATTTGGTACATCAATAACAGACTGATGTAACTCAACTTGTGAAAAATCTTATTTTGGAGAGTGATAAATGCAGAGAGATGAAGTGGCAGAGTAGAGAAAAGAGTAGACCTTGGATCAAGAGACCTGTGCTCACTCTTAATCTCACATTTCATTTTTTTCCAACTTGATTAATTTCTGTTTTATTTTTTTTAAATTAAAAGGCATTTTATATTTTAATTTATACCTCCCACTAAAAGAAAATCCCTAATAAATACCTAATAACAAAACAACTTCCCATATAAACTGTCTGTAAATGTATGTATCTCTTTTGTTATTTTTGTTAGTATGACAAGGATGAGCTAAAACCCTCCAACTTATCTTTATTTGCATTTCTATAGTTTCTATAAAATTGTTTTCATAGGAGTAATGATAGCTTTGGATTTTTCCTTTGAAAACAACTTACCCTTTGGTCATTTACCTATTGGGGAATAACTCTTCATCTTATAGAATTGAAGGAGTTCCTTATATATCTTGGATATGGGTGTTTTCTCACTGCAAATTGTATTTTAATGAACTTTGGATGAGTAAGTTATCAGTAGGTGGAGTTATAATCTTTTTGAAAGATGACTGTAATCCAGGCATAGAGAAGAGCATGAGCAAAAACAAAGAGGGAGGTGAGAAAGCATGGTTTATATTTGTGGGATGATGAATGATTCACTTTGTACATTTATGCATATTTAGCATTTATAGCAGATGAATTAGCATCTTCATTGCTTTCCTTAGAGTCACTGTACATCAACTTTAGATTTGTAAAATATACACATAAGCTATTTATGATGAATGGTTCCATAACTAGTGAAACTAGTCCTTTGAAATTGAGTAAGAAAGAATTTTTAAAGTTTATGTGAAGTTACAAGCATTGTGCTAAGTGCTTTTGGATTCAAAGGCAGAAAACAGTCTCTAACTTCAAGAAGCTTATATTCTAATATGGAACAATTGACAGTAAAGATGATGCAAAAATATCAAGAGTATTTGTTTAACCTAACTTAAAAATAATTCCCATATTTAAATGATCATATTTAAATAGTTTCATCAGTGTAATAATCCTAAATTTAAAAAAGAGTCTTAAATGAAATTCTGGCCTATTATCAAATATAAAATATGTACCCCAAAGTTAAAATTATCATTTTCTCAGTTTTCTATTATAAGAAAATATATCTTTATACTACCTCTAAACATATAAATAGAAGCAACTAACACACTTAAAGAGTAATCATTTGTGTCAGTGATAATGCTTTTGTCCAGACAAAACTTCCTATGAAATTAAAAATCATTCTTGAGTTATGCAGTCATTGATTTAATCAGCTGTTAATTAAATTGCTGCTCTTAGAGAATTGTGGTCAGATACGATTCTTCTCAAAGAAAAGAGATACATTGAGACATATGTCATAGGACTTAGCATACTGCCTCGTATACAATTGCTATTAAGTCAATGTATCTGATTTTTCATGATTCCATTTTAGGAATTTTTTTTGCAAAGATACTAAAGTGGTTTGCCAATTCCTTCTCCAGCTCATCTTATAAATGAGGAATTTATGCAAATAGGATCAAATGGCTTGCCCAAGGTAACAAAGACAGTATTTGAGGCCAGATTTGAACTTGTCTTCCTGACTCTAGGGCTGGTGTTTTATCTACTATGCCTGCCACCTAGCTGCCTTAGCATATAGTAAATATTTAATAAATAATAATTGGTTAACAGAAGTGACATAATATTTAAGCTAGATGACTATCTAGGACATAGAATATCTGGCTATTTAATGAGTATCATTTTTCAAAATGCATATATATTATTTCCGGGCAAACCTCATTCTTAGACTATGTAGATATTTTTCAACTATCATTATCTATCAACTCACATATGTTATAGTACTACAGACCTACTAGTGAGGAGTAGTGTAAGACCAAGAGCAGAAATATTTTTCACATAATAATTGATATTTGTATGGAACTTTTGTATGGAAAGTGTTCTAAGTGTTTTAATACATAGTTTCATTTTAGTTTCAGAATGACATAGGGTTGATTATCTCAATAATGACTATAATTTTCATTTTGCCAATAAAGAAATTGAAGATAAGACTGGTTAAATTGACTTGCCCATGATCATAGAACAAGTTTTCAAAGGCAGGATTTAAACCCAGCTTTTCCTGATTGAGAACCTTGGATAACTTGTGCCAGCTTTGAGATGTGCTATATTCTAACCTAAGAATAAAATATTATGTTTACATTGTCTAAATGGTAGTAGTTAACTCTTCAAGTCATTAAAAGTCAATTGTTGGAAGCAAAAAAAAAAAAAAAAAAAAAAAAAAACTAACCGATTTCCAGCTTGGTTCTTTGGAGCTTGCAAGCCAAGATTTTTGTTCCTTTTTGATGAAGAAGAATCCTTTTACAAGTGAGATGTGTACAAAGCCGTTTCCAAACCTTAAAAACACTGTATAAATGCTAGAGTCAAGTAGGTGGCTCAAGGAATAGAAAATTGGAAACAGAATCAGAAATACCTGGGTTAAAATCCAACCTCCAATACTACCTAGTTGAATAATTCTGTGTAAGACTTAATATATGTCTGTTTCAGTTTCCTCATCTGTAAAATGTGAATAATAAGAAAATCTGACTCTCAAGGTTATTGTGAAGATAAAGTAGGGAAAATATTTATACACTTTAAATCATCATTTATTACTATTATTATTATTATCAGAGGGCAACAGTCAATGGGTAATTGCTGGCCAAACTGATCATACAATTAATGTACATCTGATATGGTTCAGAACAACAAAAAGGGCTACCTCCATTCCACAGTTTCTAGAAGAAAGTACATTTTGTTTTTTTATTAAACTTTATTAAGTTTCATTATGGGAAATTCCATCTGTGAGATTTGAAAAACCCATTGATCTCTTTCTGGAGTTCATATAATCACCATGAATAGACTCCAGATGTTTCCAAATTTTTCACTTTTTTTTTTCTGTAGCCTATAAACAATCTGTCAGTAGAACCTGGATGACAATTGTATTGGGGAAAATGAAAATATAGGCCTCTGATTTCTGTTCTCAACTGACTTTATGCTGACAACCACAATGAAAAAAATTAGAAATGGATGGAAAAAGAGTTTCAACAGTTAAAAAGGAATCTGCTATAATAGAAATGGCATTAAACTGAGAACTAAGAGACTTGATTTCTAATCTTGGCTTTCTTATTAACCAAATATGTGACTTTGGGGCATATCACTTTCCTTCTCTGGAACTCAGTTTCTTCTCATTCAAAAAAGAGATTTGGAGAAAGATTATGGATATGTAAGGTGACTTCTAGCTTTATGTTTCTGTAGTCTGGTCACTTTTGTAATATCTAATTCGTTGCCAATTATACAAAGTCAATTTTTTTTTATTTACAGAAACAAACTATTGAGATAGGTCAATTCAGAAAGGATCCACCCCTCCCTACACAAACACTGTGACTGAGTTGAGACACCATGTATACATCTGCAACATAAACCTGGATAGTACCTGGATGTTCAGGCTTTTAAATAAATGTGTATTGTCAGTTGGTGATAGTTGTAACTGGAGAAATACTTTTTTTAACCCCTTTGAACTCTAGAAAGAAAAAAAATGGATCTGTTGGAGAGGTGGGGTCTTAATACTTTTATTGGCCAAAAAAAAAGCACAAATATTAGTGATGTGAACACCTGGGTTATCACCATTGGGAAATAACCCAATAAGGATAGTTGTATAATTAAAAATAGCAATATTTAATCACTTAAAACTGAGCATGCATGAGAAATGAGTGAAGAGAAAAAATTAAGATATACTTTCACTTAAAAATTAAGTTTACATCCCTTAAGAATGATGGTTTCTGAGATATGTGATTAGCTTTTCCTGAGTGAAGCCCAAATGGAAAATGTTCTCCATAAACATATCAAAGAGAGAAATCATTTTTACAACTAAGATTAAAAAAAAAAACAAAATCTTATTATTGTTGTACTTATTACTATAGTAACATAGTAGTTATTACTATAGTAATAAAATATATATAGTAATATAGTACTTATTACTATATATGTGTAGTATATATATATTGTTATATACTATACAATATATATTGTATAAGTAGATACAATCCCAGGATATATGCTTCAAATGAGATCTCTTAAAAAAATAAGTGTATGTTTATACTAAAATAAAATCATCCTAAGCTATATTTTACTCTTATGTAATCCAGATTTTGAACCATTTTTATGTTATCCATGTCCCAAATAAATGATACTGGGGATTCATGATTAACATCAAATTAGAACTGGTCAATGTACTGGGAAATTTTACAAAGATATCTTAGTCATAATATCAAAGTTTGTAAATATGACAAAATTTCTCTCTTCAAGCTGTCAAACCAGAAGAGGGTTTGAAAGTCAAGCAAAATCAAGGATCTGAAAATCCATCTAGATTTTGAAGACTAGGGATGGAAGTTTTATACTAAATATAAGAAAAGTGGAAGAGTATGAACAAGCAAGTCAATGTCCAAATGTCCAAATAATCAAGGCTGGATCACATGAAGTTACCAGTGGTTAGAAACAGGAGATTCAGACAAGGGAAAGACAATGACTATTCAATTCCTGTGTGTGGGAGCACTTAGAAATCTAGAGAATCCCACACATCAATCATAGCACTAACAATAAGAGATGAGAAATTGGTACAAAAAAAAGAGCTGAGGGGGAAAAAATACACCTGGAGTGGCCAGGCAAAGCTTCAAAGAGGAGGGGGCAACTAAAAAATGAGTCTTGTGGGTATATTTTGCCAATTTGTTTAAAAAATTAGACTATCTAGTGACATAATTGATTTCTTGGTGGCTAGCCTTGGTGATAGACAGCAATAAATGATGAATAGGTAAAGAATGGCCAAAAATAAATGGACTTTCTTTTGATAAAGTCTATAAATACCTGAATATTTTTAATATGTCATAATTTCCTCAATGGAGGTATTTTCTACAATAGTATAGACCAAATGTTATGTTATTAAATTAAATCATATAAACATTCCTATTAACCTTCACACATTATATACTCCATATTGCTACTAATAATAATAAGCATATTAGTAAATCAGTTCTTAGTGTTACAAATGGAATTCTATAAGAAAAAAAAAACCTTCCAAATGTTCAAATTTGAACTTTTTTTATTATAGTATGCCTTTCCATTATTCAGAGACTGTATTGCTAAAGTAGATGATGGAAGAGATGAATCTAAAACTATGCCTCTCTAATGGAAAATGATGGATCATTAAAGAATTAGGCTAAGAGCCTCCAAGAAAGGAAAAAGTTAAGCAGCCAGGTAGCAATAACCTGGAAGAATGAGGTGATGGTATCCCATCTGAAAAATGGTGATTGCAGTCATTGATAAATGAAGTCTGTGCTGGACTCTCAGGTCTAGTAATACACTGATTTTCTTCTTTCTTACAAAGATACTAAAATGGAAGCAAGTCAAGGTCTGCGGGGGAAAATCATCTATAGTAGTAGTGACTGGCTCAGCAGCAGAGTGCCAGTGATGCCAGTGACATCACTGGCATGTCATATTCAGTATAATCTCTCTCTTTAGAATATTTCTACTTCCATTAAAATATAAATTCCTTATGGCTAGGCATTATTTCTTTTACTATATTTATATTCTTAGAATCCAACACAGTGTCTGGCACATAATACTCAACATTCTTGTTGATTGATTTAGTGAATTACTTGGCATCTGTAATTGGAACAGACTAGTGCAAGAGAAGGGAATGAGGGGAAGGAACAATCATTTTATTAACTGCTTTCTGTGTTCTAGGTACTGTCTTAAACCCTTTACATATATTATCTCATTTGATGCTCCCAACATACTATGAGTGCTGTCATTATTTCCATTTTACAGTTGGAGAAACTGGTGCAGAAGATGGTTAAGTGTTTTGCCCAGGATCATACAGTTAAGTATTTGAATTTAGGTCTTCCTGAGTCCAGGTACAGGGGATCTATCTACTGCACCACCTTGGTGAGGCTGGATGAGAAAAGAGAAAATAATAAATCTAGACTTGGACATATAAGCTTCCATCAAAGACATGGTTAAATGTTTGTTTTAAGCTAGGAAACACTAGGTGTCATTCTGTCCTTCTACCTCCAAAGATTACATTGTATTTGTTTTTATATATTTATACTGTCTCCTCCAATAGAATATAACCTCCTCAGACAGGGAGTGTTACATTTTTATATTTGTATCCCCAGCACCAAGAATAATTCTTGGCACATAGCAGACCCTTAACAAATGCCTATTGAATCGACTATTTGACAAAGAAATAGAATTTCTCAATTTTACTTCAGAATTGCAATGACTAATATAAGATATGGCTTTCATCTTATTTTGTGGAATGATAGGCCCATAATGCATAGTAGCACCTGTAGAATAAATCGAATGGCCACAGTTCTAAAGTAATAGTATTGCATTTGTCTTCCAAATGAGAAAAATAGTGTTCAATAATATCACTAAATGTGTCAGTGTCTGAATTTTGGAACAAAGATATAATGGAATGATACATCATACATTCTGCATTTGCATAGATATGTTATCAATCTTATTTTCTTTCTCAATAAATAAAATTGGAGCTTTTTCAGAAATGCATGTTTTTCAAAACAAATTTAAAAAAATTTTCCTTTTGTGCAACAGCTGGTGCTGCTATGCCATTACTTGTGTTGCTAGGGCTTCTCCTCCCCTTCCCCCCCTCCCCATCTGTGTATGGACATGTGATTGTTCAGTTCAGTGTTTTAAAATGTTTCCGTGGACTGCTACTAAATTACTTTTATTTGGTCAAAATCTTCAATAGGTGTGGTTACTTTGATGAGCTTCAGGTATCTTAATACACAGATTGAGAGAGTGTAAAGCTGGGAAATTTCCTTCAAGATTGTTTAACCTGATCCCTCATTTTTTAAATGCTTAACTGATGTTAGTAGGAGCAACTTTATATGTCAGGTAGATTTTTCATTTAAAAATAAAGAATTCTTCCTCAAGAAAGTTCAGTAAATTAAGGTTTTGGATTCCTCAGTAAAGTTAGATATTAATGAATATAAAGTCATCAAAGGACAAGTCAGCAGCTTCTTCTTCAGGTTTCTGGCCAACAGACCAGCATTGCCAATATAATAACAGTTCAGGGAAACTATGACCAACAGTATCATCACCATATCTTTGCCCAATATCCTTTCCCTGCTATGACTAGGTGAGCCTCCTTTTGTTAAATGCTGGGTTATCTCAGTGTCTCATTTTTTCCCATCTCAAGCTGAATTACCAGATCAGCTTGAGTTTCATTCATCCCTTATGTCAATGGGATTTTACTCAACTCATGAGGGAAGAGCTGCCTGGGTTTTCTTTGGACAGAGACACATCATGCTTCAGTGGGAAGAAACCTGGATTGTTTGGGGACTCTGTTCTTCCTTCAAATTTGACAATGTCTGTTGACAGATCACTTCATTAAGCTTCTGTTTTCTTAACTTTAAAGTGAAGATGGTGATCTCTAAGGTCCCTTTCACCCTAAAATTTTTGAAATGTTTGTTCTATATATTATTGATTTGATGGTTTAGCAGATAGCAGATTGAGGAACAATTTTTTTTTTCTTGTATTGGGCTAGTTTTCAACTAAGCAATTCAAGGGATCAGTTTCCCACATTTTCATATACAGTTGGTGGATCAATATTATTATTAATATGTGATTTTCTTCTGTTACCCTAAGGCAAAAATAAATATTTCCATTGTAAATTTTATGACAGCAAAGAATGCTAATTATGTTGTATTCCTTTGTGAATAGAAGACAATTAACCTGTATTTATACCTTATTTCTGTATGCAGTCATACATTGTAATAGACTGGAACTCTCTTACATATATTCATGAATTATGAATTCACCTCTAAGCACATAAGGCCATACATTGCTATCAGTCACATCTCTCATGGAGACCAGCAAGATTCACAACTATGGGACATAATTCCAAATTCAATCTTTACAACTTAGTTCAAAAGAGCAATTTTACAAACTCTCCATTATAAGCCAGGTGAGGAGGACTGATTACAATATATGTTCAATTCTACTTTCTGGGATTAGAAATGTTTAATGTTAATATGATCAATACTACATGTCCATTTCCCAATCTGAAAGAGTGTTCTTCCTTTTTCTCAAATGTGTCAAATTCATGTGGATGAGTATTGTTTTTATATGTGAATACCATCTGGCATTTAGTCACATATCTCTTTGCATTCTCTGTGTTTTTATTTTCAGTTTAATGGTATCATTGCAAATTACAATTCCTTTGGAGAAACTGAGTAATTTCCAAATGTTTTTATGTGGATGGCAAAAAAAATTCTCATCAGAAGATCTTATCCCACCTTGGAGAAATAGAGATAATTATACCAATAAGATCTTTTTCTTACAGCCACACATTGACTTAAGGGTTATTTAAGGTCAGGATTCTCTTTGCCAGAGCAGGGATGAAGTAATTAAACTTAGATCCAGACAACTCAGAATTTGATATTCTCTATTAGCAAAAGAACAAAGTGAAAGTATTTAAGTGAATTTGGGCCAGTTCTCATTAAAAATTCTGATAGTACCAGTTAAAACTCTATTTAACGAGTTTATTGGAAAAGGCATAAACATAAACAGACTTGGGAACATGTTAAATAAAGATGCATTGTAAATAGAGGCTGGGCAATTAAAAAAGATTTACCAGAGTGAAGCTAAATACAGTATAGTAGATAATTAATGGGCTGAGACAACTCAATAATAACTACCCTGAACTTTTACAATAGTGTATTACCATACATTTATATCAGAAGGAAGAATTGCCTTTACAATCAACAACAGTTTGCTAGGAAATTTTACCACTAAGGTTAATTAGAGACTCCTAGTAATAGAAAAATGTTCATTAACTTACTGAATCAAAGGTGAGTTGTACCCTTTAACTATGACATTCATTCATGGATTTTGTTGTTATTGTTGTTGAACCTAAAAACTGTTCACTTGTAATGTAGACTTTATTTTGTCTTGATTCTTTTTGATATAAGTGATATCTTGTATCAGGTAGGAATTGAGTTCCTTCTTTTGGAAAGTGAAACAACCTACCATCCTATAGTAAATCATGGCTTAGACTTCAATGAGAACTTTCTCTGCCCATATTACTACACTCTAACAATTCACGCAACATTGATGACTTCATCATTCAATAGTCATTTATTATTTAAAGCCTTTTAATAGTCTGGACCATGGAAAAAGTAAGATATGAAGTAGTATTGTAGAAAGCATGTAGATTTTAGAGTCAGAACTGTGTTCTTCCATTTATTACCTGTGTGATATTTGGCAAGTCTTTTTTGCCTCTTAGAGTCAGTAAAATGAAGGAGTCACTCGAAAAGTCAAGCATTTATTAAGTGCTTAGTATGTGCCAGGCATATATTGACCTCTAAATTCTCTTAAGTCTATGATCCTACTTTGCAGGTGTCGATTTAGGTTTCATGGCATTTTTGGTTTGTTTTCTAGCATAAGGAAGGTTTAGGTATTTATTGCTCAAGTATTCTTAATGGTACAAAAAAAGGGGCCACTATCTCATTAATCTTGCCTGGCCATGCAAAAAGGCAGAGAAAAAATAATGAAATGTGTAAAATTGCTACTACCAGGGATAGGGACTACAATTTTATGTTTTTTCCCCTAATAGAAAATTAGCTCATGGAGACATTATAGTTTCCATTTATTTTAATACTTTATACCCTATGGTGTCCGGAAGAAAATGTTCTTAGTTTCTCAAGTTTGAAAAGACAAAAAGTGATCCTCTTCACATACCTTTCCCCACCAACAAAAACTTATTATAGACATTCAAGTAACAGATTATTTAACTCATCATTGTAGAGAAACACAACTTGAATAAATTACTTTGAGCTGAATCAAAAGATTTTAGCTTTGTCCATTGGTCAAAAAATTTAGACTTCCCTTTTCATTTTTTTTTTGTAATACACATCAAGGTAAAGTTATGTTTACAACAACATCCATTATTTCATTTGCCAAATTTATAAATGTCTCTTATATGCCACACTTTGAGTAAGATACAAATTGAATTATATGTGTATCCTAATCTGGTACTTGAAATGTCTTTCTATATTTCTTGGTTTTAGAAAAATGTTAGAAGATCCATAATGAACATGGAATTTCTAAGATCTTCCTAAGATTGTACTTGAATTCTCTAGATATTAATGCCTTAAGTAATTTAATAAATTAGAGTAGGTTTTCCTGATCTTGATCACTAGCCTCTAAAATGCAGTTAATTTAATATTTAGGTATATACACACTGCAATGCAACAATGAAAATAAGCTTGGACATTAGGGGTTGGTGTTCTTTTTATAATAAGAGAAAGGTATTAGAGACTTGATTGAAACTTTTATTCATAGGAACTCTTAGGGTTAAAAACAAACAAACAAACAAATCAACCCTTATTTTTTAAAATTTGATATACAGTAAGAGGCATCTGGAAAGGAATAAACAGTTATCAAACATTTACTTTGTGCCACGCACTATACTAAGTGCTTTACAAATATTATTTCATTTCATCCTCAGAATTCTGAGAGATAGATGCTGTTATTATCCCCATTTTAGTATTGAGAAGTGTGATGCAGACAGAATAATTTACCCAGGGTCACCTGACTAGTAAGTGATTTGAGGTTACATTTAAATTCAGGTTTTTCTGACCTTAGGCCCAGTGCTCTATCCACTGCTACTAGTTGTCTCACTAGCTCTATGAAAGTTGTGGTTGTGAAACAACTTCTTGACATCTACAGGATAACAGAGAGAGAGAGAGAGAGAGAGAGAGAGAGAGAGAGAGAGAGAGAGAGAGAGAGAGAGAGAGAGAGAGAGAAACAAGCCTGAAATCATATTGATTGTATTGAAACATGTAGAGATAGTTTCTTTAAAAATGGAATATATGTGGCAGCTGTTTGGGGAGAATACAGACTTTGCAAACTGGTTTCTGACTACTCTCCTAAGTGACCAATGATCATTCCATTGCCAAATTCTTTCTGATTTTTCTATAGCAGTTGACATTTTGATCAACTGCTCACCCTAGATGTTCTTGCTCTCTTCTCTGTATTTAGGGCACATGTGAATATACATCATGGTTTTGTTCTTTTTTATCTTTTCTTTCTATATACTTTCACCTTCTGAAATGATTACTTTAAAATCTATCCACTTTAAAACCATACCTTCTCTACTTCAGGCTTTTCCTGTAACTTCTTTCAATATTTAAGGCCCTTCTTTCCATTCTGAAGCCTGCTAAACATGGAATTTTTTCTCTTTTAGGACCTATCATTTTGTGGGAGAGCCTACACACAAAGCTCTCACACAAAGTACTTTCCCTATTGCATATTTCTCCTCTTTCATTAAAATATAAGTTTCTTGAGGGGCAGGAAATGTTTTTTTGGTTGTATTTGTGTTCCCAGTGTCTTGTACATGTCTTGTACAGTGTCTTATATAAATATTTATAATTGTCTGGGTTTTTTCCTTCTTTCTTTATCTCTTGGTGACATCACTATTTCTCATACATTTAGTTATTTTTTCTGTGCTATTTTTCAGATCTGTTTTCAGTCCTGGTATCTCTCTTGAGCTGGAGATCCACATCATCAGTAAACTACTGAAAATTTTTGAATTGGTTATCAATCAATAGTCTATCAGCAGTGAATAAGCATTTATGAAGTGTGAACTATGTAGTAGGTAGTATGCTAATGCTATGGATGCAAAGGAAGACAAAAACACAGTTTCTGCTCTCAAAAATGCCATTTTATTGTGAGAGAGAATATGCAAACAACTACATATAGGCAAGATATATATATATATATAATAAATTAAAGTAATCTCAGAGGAAAACCTAGGGTGGTTACAACGATGGAAACTCAGGTTTTCCTGGGAGAAGAGGATCTAAGTGGAAAAATCAGATGGATTTTATGATTCCCCCAGCTCCTTGTGCCCTTTCTCCAAAAATTACCTTTTGTTTACCTTGTATGATTTTTATATGCAGTTAGTTATGTAGTAGTTATATATTGTTCTCCCTGATATAATATAAGCTCTTTAATGGCAGAAACTGTTTTTTTTTTCTTTTACAACCCAAGAGTTTATCACAGTGCACAGTGTTTTGCATATGTTAAGTCTTTAATAAAAGCTTAATGGAGTATGAATGAGGAAAAATATTAGCAATGAAAATAGAAGCTGTAAGACAATGATGATCATATAATAGATTGGTTTTGACTTTAGGGCTCAAAGTCCTCTGTCATAGATTGATTTGGATTGATTTGCGGTGACCTTAGTTATCATGGCATACTTCTAATGCCACATGAGGTTACTGCTTGCTTATTCACTCATTCACTTCCTTTATTTCTTGTACTGCTAAGGAGCATCTCCACTGGTCCAGTGGTATCTCAGGCATCATGCTTGATCATAATATGACAGATTTGTCATAGCTTTCAGAAGGAGAAGTGAAATGTGCATCATTTAAAGCAGGATGTTGGGGAAAGAACAATAATCAGGTTTGCATTTGTTATAAGCCAGGATCAGAGTGAGTGGGAGAAGGTTGGTGGTTGTTGAAAGGAGAAATGAATATCTTCCAATTGTGTTTTAGTATGAGTGCTAAGGTCTACATAGACATTGCCATGCTTCATAACCATTTTGTTGCACTTCTTTAAAATAGTTTCTTATTAATCAAGCCATTCTCCAATTGATAAATGGTCAAAGGATATGAACAGACAATTCTCAGTCATTATTAATCAGAGAAATGCAAATTAAGACAACTCTGAGATACCACTACACACCTGTCAGACTGGCTAGAATGACAGGGAAAGATAATGCAGAATGTTGGAGGGGATGTGGGAAAACAGGGACACTACTACATTGTTGGTGGAATTATGAATACATCCAACCATTCTGGAGAACAATTTGGAACTATGCTTACAAAATTATCAAACTGTGCATACCCTTTGATCCGGCAGTCTTAGAGATCTTAAAGAAGGGAAAGGGACCTGTATGTGCATGAGTGTTTGTGGCAGCCCTCTTTGTAGTGGCCAGAAACTGGAAACTGAGTAGATGCCCATCAATTGGAGAATGGCTGAATAAATGTGGTATATGAATATTATGGAATATTATTGTTCAGTAAGAAATGATCAACAGGATGATTTCAGAGAAGCCTGGAAAGGCTTACACGAACTGATGCTGAGTGAAACAAGCAGGGCCAGGAGATTATTATTTATTTCAACAACAATACTATGTGAAGATCAATTCTGATGGACATGGCCATCTTCAGCAATGAGATGAACCAAATCAGATCCAATGGAGCAGTAATGAACTGAACCAGCTACACCCAGTGAAAGAACTTTGGGAGATGACTAAGAACCATTACATTGAATTCCCAATTCCTATATTTTTGCCTGCCCGCATTTTGGATTTCTTTCATAGGCTAATTGTATAATATTTCAGAGTCCAATTCTTTTTGTACAGCAAAATAACGGTTTGATCATGTATACTTATTTTGTATTTAATTTATACTTTAATATATTTAACTACTGGTCATCCTGCCATCTAGGGAAGGGGGTGGGGGGAAGGAGGGGGAAAATTGGAACAAAAAGTTTGGCAATTGTCAATGCTGTAAAATTACCCATGAATATAACTTGTAAATAAAAAGCTATTTAAAAAATAGTTTCTTATTTATTTTAGAAATGGAAAGTGTTGCTTCCAATTGACTTTTGGTATTATCAACACATCACCTTATTCTTTTGCAAACCAGGATTTCAGTCTCTATTTGATTTTATTTCAAAACTACCACATTATGCATTTGTGGAATCCATTAAAACATCTTGTCAATTAAGTAGGTGAGTTCTTGGCTTCTGTGTTCCTTTTGTAGTAAGAAATCAATTCATTCAAAAGAGAAAAAAAGGACAATTAGACTTATGCTCATCCCTTCTTAGCATTCCTATTGCTTTGTTTAGTTAGCTTTTCAATCGAGAACACATTTATTGATTTTCTAAAGGCTAAATGTGTGTGTTGAAATGGAGGTAGGATGAATATAAAATATATAACTCTATAACTCATCTCATTCTGTGGCATCAAATCCCTCCAGCTGGGAGACTAGGATTTACAAGTCGATCCTGCCTTTGCCCTTGCCCCTAGGTAGTATCATAATATGCACAAACATATTCCAACTTTCTTTTTGTGTCTAAAATAATGGTATCTCCAACTTGGATGGATAGTAAGCCAGAAGTTTTTGATTCCCAGAAATTTCAGGGCAATAAGATGACACATGTTGCTTCCACTCACAGATCTATATTTTGGATCTTCACCTTATAATTCAAGAGGTGAAGGGGAGAAAAGGGGGGAAATAATGGAGGAGAAACTTGTTGACTTTAAAAATTTACCATAAACATTTACAGTCATAAAACTGACATCCTGTTTCATGTTTTGGGTTTGCGAAATAATTTATCTGTATATTCTTAAATGTTCATGAACCCCAACCCCTTCACACAAGATGGTCATTAGGATTGCTTCCATAGCTCATTGGGAGTTTGAATAAGATTTCTCATGGCTCAGAGACTTCACGCTTAGCAGATGGTAAAAGGCAAGAAAGCAAGTAAGCAAAGAAAGATATCATTAAGCTTGTTCATGACCTGGATTTCTGACTTAACTCTTAACTTGCCTAAGCTAGTCTCTATCCTTAAATTTCTTACAATTAGAAGCAATAGGTTCACTCCATTAGGGTTATTTTTCAATTTTTCTTATACTGCAGTATCTTTTAGGGAGGATTTATTCAATCCACATTTTTTTTTCCTTTTGGCATACAATGAAAGAATTTTTCAAATGCTTTTCTGAACACCAAATTTGTCTCTGGTATTCTCTTGATTAACAATAACTGCTTACCATATTTAAAAAGGAATTGAAGTTAATTTGGCATGACTTCAGAATGAACTCATGCTGATTGTGGTGGCTACTTCCCTTTCTACACATTTACTGTTCATTTCTCAAAAGGAATGAAACTAGGATAAAATTTCTAGAATGCAACATGTTATTTTTCTGAAAATCAAGCAATGCATGAATAGGACCCTGTTTTTTTTTTTCTCTCAAAGAAAAATCTTTGTGTCTTTTTTTACATTTTGAAGTCTGTATAGTTGGAACAATTATATATTTTTGACTCTCATATATAACAACTCACATTTATACAATGCTTTTATGGCTTTTGATATGTCTTCTCATCAACCTCGTGAGACAGATTTTGTATTTTGCAGAAACTCATGCTTTGGAAAATGAAGTGATTTTGGCAAAGTTGTTCTGAAAATGAATAGAAATAGTATTTTTCACTCTTCACTCTCATCCTTCACACTCAATACACACTATCTTTGCTGTATGTGGAGTATCCATAATAATAAGTAGCTTGAATTTAGGTTTATACTAAAAGTTCTGGCCAATTTGTTCTAAAGGAATGGTACAATTAAGAGACAAGGAGGAACTTTTTAATGCAATTCTTAAATTTTTATTATACCATGTTGCAATTTTACAGTGCCTTTATCCTTTTCACATACAATTTTATTTTACACTCAGATATTATTCTTTCTTTTCACACATGAATTCCATGATTGTGAAGATTGTGTTATATCTAAATGTAATTTTCCAAATCCTTTGCAAAGTAATATAAATTTAATCTCTATTGTCCAAGTGAGGAAATTAGAGGCAGAGAGTCATAATGACTTAAACAACAATGGTGACAGTTTCTTAATCACCTACTCTAAACAGAACATGTTCTAGACACAAGACATAGATCCTACCCTCAAGGAATGCATAGGCTAGTAGAAGGCTGAGAGAACAATGAAGAAAGTTGTAATATGGAATACTAAATGAAACATGAATTGGAAATTTGCAAACTTAAGTTTTTATTGATTGTGACATACAACTGGATGGTAAAGAGGATAGAGATCTGGACCTAGAGTCAGGAAGACTTATATTCAAATTTAGACTCAAAACATTAGTTGTGTGAACCTGGACAAATTACTAAACCCCCAGTCTGCCTTAGCTTCTTCAGCTATAAAATGAGAGTAATAATAACACATGCATCACAAGGTTGTTGTGAGGATAAATGAGATTCTTGTAAAGCACTTGACCCAGTACCTATACATTGGAGACAATTGCAGATATTTGTTCTTTTCCCCTACATGCATATTCATTTAAACTAATTATTGATTATTGGTGGAGTCAAAATTAGATGTCAGGTCTACTAAGTTCTTTCTCTGTCAAGTTCTTTCTGTTGTGTCACAGATAAAAATATGATTTTGTCAAATCTACAAAATAAAAATTCAGTGAAATCTTGTTTTGGTACTCAAAATGGATATCTGAAATTCAGTCGCATATTCTTATCAGGGCATACACAACTCTGTAACTTTTAGGGAATTTTTGTGATGGATGTTCCTTGAAGTGGGTTGACAGTCTTACAGTTTCACAATCATTTGGTTGTCAGAAAGAGTTACCAGTGAGCTAGATTCTGTTATTTCTGGGTATTTGGGGTTTCCTATTTTTAGTGTACTGGCTTGTTTTCTTCATGTCTTTTTGGATCAGATATACCTCAGACCATATAAGAGTATGACAGAATATTTCCCACAATGTTCCAAGTCTTCTCCCCAACTTTCTGACCCTAACCTTTCAGATCAATACCAGTTAAGATCCAATGGGAACCTATATTTTTTGAGTTATGCTCATGTCTCTCAAAATATCTACCTTACAAAATATTCCAAAGAGACCAACAGGAGCATACCTAAAAGATTTTTTTTTGACAGAGCAATGTAATTAAGGTTAAGGTTATGCTAAGAATTGATGGTTGACATATTTTAAAATATAACTATGAAACCACCTTGTTAATTATGTCTATCGTTTTTTGAATAGTATACTGGTGGCCTGGGGTGCATGAAAAATTGATATATTTTAATGAGTAGACTAAATCAGAGGCTGGTGTAGAGTATCAATTAGAAGACTGAGCTCCTGGAAAATTCCTAGAACGTTCAAAATGAGCAAAGCAGTAGTCCAGGAAATAAAAAATAGACATATTATGCCTTCACAGAAATGTCTGGGTTTTTTTTTTCATCCCTTTTTGCTCACAAGGAAAGTTGTAGTTTAATAGTTTATAGATGAAAAAAGGAATTAAAAACAGGGAAATCAATTAGTAGCAATTCCATTCAGGTTTTTTTTTTCTGGTTCCTGCTGCTTCCATGATGAAAAATGACAGTTTCTAAATTAGAGCTAAATTAGAGGGGTTTTTGGTGACTCCCCCAATTTGTCTCCTGGAATCACTTGTCTCCTGGAATCATTTATTTTCTAGGTGGTTAAGAACTGACTGGATTCAGGCATTCTCCATTTTGATTTGATTTCATGAAGAAGCATCCTCACATGCTATGAAAGAATGAAACTTTAAAATATTTATATTCAATTTTTAGATGTAGCCATTCCTTACATGTAAAATCAAGACTTCACAGGAAATCTGAAGAATAAACATTGTATTCTCTCAGATATTGCAGCTTAAGTAACATTACAGAATAGGTTTGCTATTTGCAGGACCTAAAAACACATATGCTGCAGTGCTACCCATTGAATTTTTCATTTGGACATAAATCATTCACATCTGGCATAATAAAGAAATGTCCAGAGAAGGAGGCTTTTTCAGTCAAAAGAAAGTTTGGTGGGATTCAAGCTCTATAGCACATATTAAGTGACTTTATCTTAAGAGTACTTAACAGATCATTCATTTAGAGCTTGAAGTGACCTCATCTAGTTGGACCCCACCATTTTACAGATGAAGAACATGTGTCAAGGGGAGGTTAGTAATAAATAATATTTGTATCTTAACACTTACCCAACATATCCTAATTATGTTATCTTCCATATGTTATTTCCTATTTTTCTCATTTGTAGTTTGCTAGTACATTGTTAATTACTTAATAAGTTATTTATTAAGAAATACTAGTTATTACTAATTACTTAAAAACTCATTTTATTGTGAGCAACCTAAAGACAGGGACTGTCTCTTGCTTCTTTTTGTATCTTCAGTACTTAGCAGAGTACCTGCTATATAGGAGGCACTTGATAATCATTTATTGATTGATTAATATAGTGCTTCAATGTTTGCAAAGCATTTAATATCATCTCAATTGATTTAAACAACAACCATGTGAGATAGGTCCTAATAATATCTCTATTTTATAGATGAAGAAACAAAAGAGATTTAGATGATTTTCTTAGTTAGGACGTATCTGATATAGGATTTGAAATAGTCTTCTTGACTCCATGTCCTGTACTGTAACTCTTGATATCACCTGATTAAAGTTATCAGAAACAGGATTTATACTTAGGTTTCTGATGACAAAACTCATGCTCTTTTCTCTGTACCACAGAGTATTCCATGATTTACACTAAATAGCTACAAATAATTATGATTCTAGTTCTGTTGGATGAACATATATATTCTAAATCAATTTTTAAAACTTGCATGGAAAAATGGAGGAGACTTATTCTGTCTTGAATCAAACAATAGGAAATAGCGCCTAAACTGTTTGGCTATTTAAGTAGTGAGTCAAAGTAAAGAGTTTCCATTTTCACTATTCTGGTTAAAGCTGAGGTATTTAAAGTTTTTGCTCAGTTGTATCTGAGTATATGTGACCCCTCTGAGATTTTTTTTTTTAGCAGATACTGAAGTGATTTGCCATTTCCTTCTTCAGCTCATTTTACAGAAGAAACTGAGGCAAACAGGGTTAAGTGATTTGCTCAGTGTTATGTGTCTGTTAAGTGTCAGAAGTCATATTTGAATTCAAGTCCTTCTGACTCTAGACCTGGTCTAGCTGCTCTATGTATTTATTGAAGCAAATTTATTTATTTTTAAATACACATTGCTTTATGAATCATGTTGGGAGAGAAAAATCAGAGCAAAAGGGTAAAATCATGGAAGGGCTTAAAAAAAATAAGAAGTGAACATAGCATGTATTGATTTACATTCAGTCTCTTCAGTTCTTTTTCTAGATGAAGATGGCATTTTTTGCCCAACGTCTATTAAGATTGCTTTGGATCACTGAAGTACTGAGAAGAACTAAGTCTTTCATAGTTGATCATTGCACATTCTTGCTGCAATTATTTAAAATGTATTCTTGGTTCTACTTGCTTCATTCAGCATCAGTTCATGTAAATATTTCCAGACCTTTCTGTAATCAGCTTGTTCATCATTTTTACAGAAAAATAATATTCCATTACCTTCATGTACCAGAACTTGTTTAGCCATTTCCCAATTGATGGACATCTACTCCTTTTCCAATGCTTTGCTACTATGTACAGAGCTATTACAAACATTTTTGCACTTTGGGATCCTTTCCCCTGCATTATGATTTTCTTGAGATACAGACCCAGTAATAACATTGCTGGGTCAAAGGATATGAATAGTTTTCTAGCCCATTGGGCATAGTTCCAGATTGCTCTCCAGAATGGTTGAATCATTTTACAATACCATCAACAATGCATTAGTGCCCCAGTTTTCCCATATCTCCTCCAAAATTTATCATTATCTTTTTCCTGTTATCTTAGCTAAACTGAAAAGTATGAAGTGGTACCTCAGAGTTGTTTTAATTTGTATTTCTCTAATCAATAGAGATTCAGAGCATTTTTTTTTCATATAATTATAAATGGCTTTAATTTCATCATCTGAAAGTTATCTGTTCATATCCTTGGACCATTTATCAATTGGGGAATGACTTGTATTCTTATAAATTTGTTCTTTATATATTTTAGAAATGAGACCTTTATCACAAACACTGGCTGTAAAGATTTTTCCCAGATTTGTACTTCCCTTTTCAATCTTGTTTCTGTTATTTTTGTTTGTGCAAAAACTTTTCAATTTAATGTAATCAAAGTTGTCCATTTTGCCTTTTATAATGTTTTCTATGTTTTCTTTGGTCATAAATTCCTCTCTTCTCCAAAGATCTGTTAGGTAAATTATCCCCTGTTCTCCTAATTTGTTTATGGTATTATCCTTTATGCCCAAATCATACATCTATTTTGATGTTATTTTGGTATGGGGTATGAAATATAGGTTTGTTCCAAGTTTCTGGCATATTATTTTCCACTTTTCCTAGTAATGGAATAAGAACTCACTATGCAGTTAGGATATTTAGCAAATACTAGATTGCTATCACCCTTGATTATTATGTCATGTGTATCTAATCTATTTCACTGATCTACATCTTTGTTAGCCATTACGAAATGGTTTTGATGACTGCTACTTTATAATATAATTTTAGGCTTGGTACTGCTAAGTCCCCATACTTTGTATTTTTTCTCATTAATTTCCATTATATTCTTGACCTTTTTGTTCTTCCAGATAAATTTTGGTATTATTCTTCTAGTTCTATAAAATAATATTTTGGCAGTTTTATTGGTATAGCACTGAACAAATAGACCAATTTAGACAGAATGCGATTTTTATTATATTAGCTCAGCCTAGCCATGAACAATTGATGTTTTTCCAATTGTTTAGGTCTGATTTTATTTCTATGAGAAGTGTGTTGTAATTGTTTTTTGTATAATTCTGCATTATTCTTGGCAGGTAGACTCCCAACTGTTTTATCTACAGTAATTTTAAATAGAATTTCGCTTTCTATCTTTTGCTGATGGATTTTGTCAGTAATATATAGAAATGCTGATGATTTGTGTGGGTTTATTTTATATCCTGTGACTTTGCTAAAGCTGTGAGTTGTTTTCAGTAGATTTTTGGATGATTTTCTAGGATTATCTAAGTATATCATCATATCATCTGCAAAGAGTGATAATTCTATTTCCTCATTGCCTATTCTAATCCCTTCAATTTCTTTTTCTTTTTGCTAAAGCCAGCATTTCTAGTAAAATGTTGAAAAATAGTGGTGATAATGGGCATCCTTGTTTCACCCCTGATTTTACTGGGAATATGTTGAGCTTTTCTCCATTACAAATGATGCTTACTGCAGGATTTAGATAGATGCTGCTTATTATTTTAAAGAAATCTCCTTTATTCCTATACTCTCTAGTGCTTTTAATAGGAATGGGTGCTGCATTTTGTTAAAAGTTTTTTCTGCATCTATTGAGAGTATCATATGATTTCTGTTATTTTATTATTGATATGGTCAATTAGTAATAGTTCTGATATTGAACAAATTCTGCATTCCTGATATAAATCCCACATGGTCATAGTGTATTATCCTGCTGATAAATTGTTGTAATCGCTTTGATAATATTTTATTTAATTTTTTGCATCAATATTCATTAGGGAGATTGGTCTGTAATTTCATTTCCCTGTTTTGGCTATTCCTGGTTTAAGTGTTAGTGCCATATTTATGTCATAGAAGGAATTCAACAGTTCTCTTTTACTTACTTTTCCAAATAGTTTACATAGTATTGGAATTAATTGTTATTTAAATGTTTAGTAGAATTCACTTTTGAATCTTTGACCCTGTAAATTTTTTTTCTTAGAAAGTTCATTAATGACTTGTTCAATTTGTTTTTCTAAAATGGGACAATTTAAGTATTTTGTTTTCTCTTCTGTTAACATGGGCCATTTATCTTTTTTGTAAATATTCATTCATTTAGATTAGATTGTCAGACTTGCTGCCATAGAGTTGTGCAAAATAGTTCCTAATTATTACTTTAATTTCTTTTTCTTTGGTGGTAAGCTCACCCCTTACATTTTTGATGTTGGTGATTTGGTTTTCTCTTTTCTTTTTCTGATCAAATTAACTAAAGGTTTATCTATTTTGTTAGTTTTTTCATAAAGCAAATTCTTGGTTTTATTTATTAGTACAATAGTTTTCTTAGTTTCTATTTTATTAATCTCTCCTTTCAGTTTCAAAATTTCTAATTTGGTACTTGGGATTTTTAATTTGTTCTTTTTTTAGCTTTTTTAGTTGCATGCCTAATTCATTGATCACCTCTTTATTTTATTTATGTAGATATATAGAATATAAAATTTCCCCTAAGAACTTCTTTGTTTACATCTCATAAGTTTCAGTATGTTGTTTCATTATTATAATTTTCTTCAATGATATTATGGATTGTTTCTATGATTTGTTGTTTGACTTACTCATTCTTTAGAATTAGATTATTTAATTTCCAATTGGTTTTAGTCTATCTTTCTCTGCTTCTTTATTGAATCTAATTTTATTGTATTGTGGTCTGGAAAGGAAGCTTTTACTATTTCTGCCTTTTTGCATTTGATTGTGAGATTTTTATGCCCTAACATATATTTGATTTTTGTGTAGATGCTATGTACTGCTCAGAAAAAGGTGTATTCTTTCTGTCCCTATTCAATTTTCTCCAGAGGTCTATCATATCTAGATTTTCTAGAATCCTATTAACCTCCCTATAGTTCTTCCTTGTTTATGTTATATATGTTATATCTAACCATAAGTTAGATTTGTATGATTTTGAGAGGGGAAGATTGAGGTCCTCTACTAAAATAATTTTGCTGTCTGTTTGCCTTCAAGAATATGGTATTCCATGCCCTCTGATCCTTTATTGCAGGAGCTGCCATATCCTAGGTAATCCTGACTGTTGCTCCTTGATATTTGAATTGTTTCTGCCTGGCAGTTTGTAGTATTTTTGTAGTATTTTTTCCTTGAGATTGTACTTTTGGAGTTTTGCAACAATGTTCTTTGGGGTTTTCCTTGTGGGTTCTCTTTCCAAAGGTGACTGGTGGATTCTTTCAAAGAGTGTTTCCCTTCCTGTCTCTAGTATATTGGGACAGTTTTCTTTAATGACCTCTTGTAGAATGATGTACAGGTTCTTTTATTGGTCATGGTCTTCAGGTAGACCAATAATTTCAAAATTTTCTCTCCTGGATCTATTTTCCAATGAGGTATTTCAAATTTTCTTCCATTTTTTTTTCATTCTTTTTTGGTGTCTTTGGATGATTTTTGCTGTCTCACAAGTCATTAACTTTCATTTGCCCTGCTCTAGTTTCTAATGTGTGGTTTTCTTCAGTTTTCTTTTGTATCTTTTCCCATTTGGTTAATTCTGTTGTTAAAAGAATTGTTTTCTTCAGAAATGTTTTTCCTTCCTTTTCCAAACTGTTGACTGTTTCATGCATACTTCTCATTTCTTTTCTCATTTTTTCTTCTACCTTTCTTATTTGCCTTTTGAAGTCTTTTATGAGCATTTCCAACAAGCTTGTTTGAGTTTGAGACCAATTTACATTATTCTTTTACATTTCTTCTGTGGACATTCTATTTTCCTCTGAGTTTGTGTTTTTGTCTGCCCTGTCACCACAGTAGCACTATGGGTAAGGTTCTTTTCTGTTTCTTGCTCCTTTTATTTCATTTTCTTTTGATATTTTCTCTTTTTTTAACTTTTAAGGTGGAGTTGTGCTCTTGGGGTTAAAGTGGCACTGCCCCAACCTTCCTGTGTAACTCTGAGCCTTTGGCTTTGAGCACAGGGGCCCCTTGTATTTATAGGGAGTAGTTTTTTCTGCTCTATTCAGGAAATAGTCTGGTTTCCCATAGTTTGCCTTCTGAGCTAGGACTAGAAGCTGTCCTACTGATTTGCTCCTCTAATGCTCCAGGACTAAGATTTGTTGTGTTTAAGAACTTCTCACTGACTTTCCCAGAATCTATCTGACTTGAGCTGAACACCCTTTTCACCTAAGGAGACTGATCTTTTTTGAAGTTTTTTTCTAGTCTATCTTGAGCTGGAGAGTGAATTTCATTCTATCAGATTCTGTTCAGAGGCTTGGTTTCATGTGGTTTTCAAGGGAAACTGGGAGAGCTCAAGCATCTTCCCAATTTTTTTTTTTGCCCTATGAATCTAAAGAATTCTCTCAAAGCATAAAATTCTTTTGATGAAAGTTCAAATGTTACTAGGTAATTAACATTTGGGGTGGGGCAGGGAACAAGGATGGGGAAAGAACATAAGTTTAGTTTGATGTTTCATGATCAGCCTAAGATTATAATTAGTGAGGACCTAAAATTATAGATTACTGAAGATAGGGAGGGACTTTGTGGGAGATATCTGAGAGGTATATCTCCATGGTGGATGGCAATATCACTGAAATTTTACTAAGTGGATTCAGAGAACTCCTGAAAAGTGACTGGCATTTACCATTTTGGAGGAGAGGACCTCCTTTGAATTTTTTGACTCCTTTGCTCTTTCCTTCTATCCTTTCTTATGGAATTTCTCACTCCTCAGTTAAGATTTGGAAATGGTAACTTACTGCAGAAGTACAATACAATTATAGACATACCAGCATATAGCTTCAGGGGAGAGATTTCTACAGTGTACTTTTTCTATGAAAATATGGTACCAGGTAATGCACTGAGAGATTTCCTGCAGAAGCACATAGCCAAAAATATATACTTCTACTCTGTTGGAAGTAGGGAATTGTGGGGAAGAGTTAGAAGAGCATGTGTTCTAGAGCAGAAATTCTTAATCTTTTTTGTGTCCTGCACCCCTTTGACTGTTTGGTGAAGCCCTTGGACATTTGAGAAAAATATTTTAAATACCTAATAGAAATGCTAAATTGCAATCAGTTATCAGGGAAAATAAAAAATATTTTTTCCATGTTCAAGGATCCCTTTAAATATATCCATAAAGTTTATGAGTGCCAGGTTAAAACCACTGCAATAGAAAGACAGAGGGATAGCTGAATTCCATGCACACCTTAGAGAAAGATAATCATGTACATGGTTCTTGAACAGCATCCTATTTGAAGAATAAAGTCAGTGAATAATTTGGATAATTCAAGTCTAAGGGGAAGGGGCTTCAAAATGTGCTTCCTTTTAGATAGATTACCAAGCACAAGATGAAACTATGTCCAAAGATTATACGTGTGTGTGTGTGTGATAGATTACATATATGTGTTTGTATATGCATATATTTATACATATACTGGAGAAATATGTATGTGTGTAAATATACACTACATGTGTAGACAGATATATAGATAACAGATACACACAGATTCAGTGGATTTATAGAAAAAGGCTGGGCTTGGAGTCAAGAATACCTGATATCAAATCTATCCTCTGACATTTAATAGATGTATGATTCTAGGCAAATCACTTAACCTCTCTTTGCCTCAGTTTCCTCATCTTTAAAATGAAAATGATAAAAATATTTACCTTCCAGTCTTGTTATAGGAATCAAGTAAGAAAATTATAAAATACTTAACACAGTGGCTGGCACATAATAAGCACTATATAAATATTAGCTACTCTTATTATTTATGGACACAAATATATAGAGGGCCACAAATAGTGGGGAACTCTGGTTGAGGTAAAAGAACCATTAGTCCAATAAAAGGAACCTTACTGACAGTGTCTGGTTTGGCTCCCCATCCCCTCCCTAAGTGCTCTTGAGCTTCCTGAGAAGTCAGGGACATGATAACCTGTGTTGTAATTAAAGCAGGTTTATACCAAGCAGAGTTATACCAAGTTGCAAAAAGACATTTACACACAATAGCAAATTGTTTATGTGGTAGTCCTGCATGCACAGTATATAGTTAGTACATGTGCAGGGCACTCTAGTTATGTAAGTATATTAAAATATATAAGACTGAGAAAATTTGGAACAGACTTCATGTTTGATTATCCATGTGACTTCTTCCTCTTTACTCCTCACCTACAAATCAAGGACTTGGGCTGGTACTGAGAACCTCCAGAGAACTAGTTCCAACACAAATTATATATATATATATATATATATATATATATATTATATATATATATATATATATATATATACATTTTTATTTATCTATAACTATCCTGATATATGAGAGAGAAACAGAGAAACAGAGAGACAGACACTGAGATAGTGACTAACAGAGAGAAAGAGAAAGAGAGAGAGAGACATAGTGACAGAGACAGAGAGACAGAGACAGAGAAACACAGAGAAAGACACACCGAGAGTGTGATTAGATAATACAGGGAATAGAAAACTGGACTGGAAGTTACGAAGAATTACGTTCAAATTCAGCCTGGCTCCTACTATATGTCTGATTTTAGAAAAGTCATTTAATCTTGTTTGCCTCAGTTTTTTACTTGGGAAAGTAATAGCTCCTGCCTCCCGGGATTGTTGTGAGGCTAAAATGAAATATTTATAAAGCTCTTTGCAAATCTTAAATTACATAAAAATGCTAGTTATCGATCATTATTAGTAGTAATTCAGCAGAAACACTAAAGGCTAATCAAAATATCAACTTGATGCTGTGATACAACTCAAAAGTTTGATTCTCTTCTGGCAGGAAGGAATGAGGTGATTATTTGAGTGTCTTTTCTGTTTCTATGTCTTTTACAAGATCCTGTGAATACTTTTCATCTCCTGCATTTTCCATGGAATGAACTAAAGATTATACTGTACTTGATTTGCATGTCTATCTTGTTATATTAAATACTTAGGTACAAGCTAAAGTTTATTTCCCCATATTTGCAATGTCAATTTCCAATTAAACTGATTATACTAGATTTGCTTAGAGGAGCTCAGTAGATAGAGAAAAATGAAATGAAGAAAGCAAAAATTAACTCTTATCTCCCAGGATCAGACCAAATCCTTTTGAGCCCAGAATATTGGAGGACACTGGTCCATTTGTTACATAAGAATCCAGAATGGAAGATCATAAATATACCTATTTTTATGGAAGCCGGAGTTGGGAAAGTGACCCAGTGTATTTCATCAATATGAGCCCTTTCAGTATGGAAAAGTTTATCTACTAAGGTAGTTCAACAACTCATCTGCAATGCAAATTCTTAAAAAGTAATATGACTTTGAAAAAAATAGGACATTGGGTGAAGACTTTGGATTCTTGTCTTAATTGGGAGTAGAGTAATAGAATGGAAAGAAGGAAGAAAACTGAACAACAATCACTACTTTGGATAACTGTCACCAACAGTTCCTGCCCTTCTTGGTCTTTGCTTGAAATTAACAAATTGGTTCATTGCTCAATAAAATATTCTTCTTTTACATTTAGACCCTAGAGCTCAAAGCAGGATAGTAGAATACTAATTTTATATTGAGATCTTGATATCCTCAAAACATCTATTACAGATGGGGCATACTTAAGGAGACTGAAAATATAAAGAGAAAGATAAAAAAGCTTCAGCACTGAGGATCTAAGGATAATATCCTTTCTGAGTGAAAGGGCAACTCCCAGAAACAGCAACATAGTAAAGAAAAATTCTTTCAGACGTATAAGCAATAGTATTTCAGGGAAGAAAAGTGGACTCTAAACTCTAAGACGTACTAAGTTAATACCATATTTAGTAAATAAATGACCATAGAAAATTCTAACAGGAGAAATAATATTCTTGAATTCTTAGTCAAGTTTAATATTGACTTTCTCTTAGGCTAAATCTATACATGAAGCAAAATGAAGGACAGAGAAAATTGTCTGGTTCATTTAAGTGCCCCACTAAAGTTTTGTTCCATTGATATGGCTATCTCAGTGGAATTTTAACTAGCACTTTTTTGATGTCCAAAACAAGTAGCATGAAACATGTCTTCAAATCAATTCTTAACACCAATTCAATTGAATTGTGTATCAGCTTTGGGGTAAGAAAGTCTCAAAAGGAAGTTGCTGGGAAAGCCACCTTGGGAGGAGAAAGAAACCAACCAGCTGGTGAACTCATTCAAAATGTGGTCTTAATTTCAGAAAGGAAACAAGGCAATTTGGGAGCTTTCTAATACAGCTAATTATTTTTGCTGTTGTATTGTTTATGTAACTGAGGAACAGAAAGATCCAGACTTCATACTCTAATCATTGCTCTCTATTTCAAGCAAAAGTGATTTGGGAATGTTATTATATCATGTTTCTGCCTCCATGTCACATAGATACAACTCTAAATCTAAGTGGCAAAGACAGAGTTAAAAGTTACTTAACATCCCTATGGTTGTTAAGGTGCAATACATTTTATTTTCTGTAAAGTACTTTGATTGGCTATGCAAAAGGAGAACTGTAGCTTATTTTTTTCTTCATTAAAGTGTGTGTGTGTGTGTGTGTGTGTGTGTGTGTGTGTGTGTGTGTGTTTTCAGCTCATTGGCAGGAAACTTTTTTACTAAGTATTATGGCAGGTTTTCCCAGTTTTCCTTAACCAAAGTACTGAGATTCATATGGTTATCCTATTAAAAAACAGGACCATGCATGATGTACTTCACTGTGAAATTGGATGCCATGTAGAGCCTCTGGGTTTTTCTAGTTAAGAAGTCCATTCCCCTGGAGGTTTGGCTACCATTGGCTGAATCAGTTCCGTCTAAAAACAGCCACTGAACTAAGTCTGGATTAGCAATTAATGCTACATCCTTAGCGTTCTTTTTAGGAAGCCAGTTGTATTTTCAACACATATACATTACTTATTGCCAGTATGAATGAGGCATACTTAACCTCATACAAAATATTTATGAGGATCATTAGGGAAACAAACTAATCTCTCATCTTACAAAATTACAAACCAAGATGCAGAATAGAAATTTTTTTTTTTTTGGAAAGAAGAGATTAAAATGAATTTGGGAGATCAATATTTACCTTGTTCTTATGGAATCTCAACTTTTGTGATTTAGTTTAGAGACTGATCTTTAAGAGATGTTTGAATGAATTGCATTGATTTTTAAAAATTCCTTAATCTATCCACCAACAATTATTTACCCACTATATATTTGGTATTGTTCTATGCAATGAAGATGACAAACAACAACAACAGCAACAACATCAATAGCAACCTGCTCTCAAGGAGCTTGCTTTCTAGTAAGGGAGAGATTTCCAAGGAAAGTATATACAAAATGTATACAAAATAAGGGAGGGAGGGAAGCACTAGCATGTGGCAAGATTTGGAGCAAGCAGCACTTGAGCTGATTACTGAAGAAAAAAAAAAAAGATACTACTCTTCTTCCTAGGAAAAGGTGGAGTTGGGAGGAAGAAAGGAATCAAAGATCAAGAGATTTATGTAAAAGTAGAAAATAAAAATGTCACAATTTTTTGACCCTGTCATATAGAAAGATAAAATAGAGTTGCAAGGGGCCTTAAAGATCAATGAATCCAAATGAATCCTATATTTTATAAAAGAGGAAACTGAGGCACAAGGAAATAATTCCCTTGTCCAGGATTGAGATAGTGTCTAAGGTGGGATTTGAAGGTAATTCTTCCTGACTCTAAATGTAGCCCTACTATTTCATACTATCTCAAAAAATGATGGAGAAAATAATGTGAGAAATCATGGTCACTGTCTTACTGTCTACAATATTTTTTTCTACAGAATGAAAATGATTGAATAAAATTCCAATCTATACTTGGACATACATAACAGAAAGTTTAAATGCATTAGGTGTAAAGTTAGCCCTAAATTGTAAACATATAGTTCCCACTGAAAGCAAAGGAAGCAGCAGCTATCTGACAGAAAAATATGTTCCACAAGATATAGTTCGGTGGTTAGTATAATAGATTAGACTAATATGATCATTTATGAATATGTATTATGTGCTAAAGATCCAGGGTCAGCCAATAAACAGAGTTTAACTACTTTTCATACTTGATACTGATTATTTTGGAGGTATAAGTTAATATTCCAGTGTTTTGTGAATATAAATTGTCTTAATCAACATTACAAAAACACTTCATGTAGTAAAGCTGAAAAAATGATAACATTTAATAGCAAAAGTTGTTGCTGAAGTCTTAATTAAGCATGTTGATGCATAAGAGGTGATGGGATTCTTCCCTTCAGTTATTATCATCAATTAAAAAGAGGAGATAGATGTGAAGAATTTTGTTGCACTTAATTTTGTCTGAATATTTAATCACAAAATATTAGCATGAAGATTTATAATAGATATTTTGACGTTCTGGCTGATACAAGAAGGTTGATAGAGGTAGCATCTCTTATTGTGGATTGCTTACTACACAAGGAAAAAAACAACAATCATTTCACGTGAATGAAGCACACATAGTCTTCTCTTTGGATCTTTAGAATAGCTTTTTTTATTCCATATGATAATTAAATATTCTGTGACTTGAAAAGTAGTTAGAATCAATTTGATAAATTTTATATCTACACATAGGTATGTGTATGTATATGTGTATGTATATGCATAATTTATGTGCATATATTTTATATTTAAATGGCCATATCTATATATGTGCCATTTTAGATATCCTAGAAAATGACAAAAGATGAGAGGTTGTTCTTTTTAGAGGATAAACAATTAAAGACATAGTTACTTTCTTAAAAGAGCTAGATGTTGCTCACGTATATCCTTTCACTCATGCTATGTGTAGAGGAGCCCAGTTCATCTAATTTCTGGTATACCTGACACAGATTAAAGATTAGAATAGCAGATGTGCTCTTGGAGGTGGGTCAGTGTTCATTCATATTTAGATAAAGTACCTTTTTTTCCAGTATTGTTTATAGGCACTTTGAGAATTTTCCCACACATCTTGACATAGATGCTTTTATGTGCTTTCTTTGTAAAAGAAAAGAAAGAACTAACATAAGTAAGTTAGTTAATAAGAATTAATATTTTTCTAATGCTTTAACATTTGCAAATAACTTTGTAGATATTCTCTTTTGAGCCTTATAACAACCCTATGAGATAGCTACCACAGATTATATTATTCCCATTTCATAGATAAAGAAACTGAAACTTGAAGAGGTTAAATGATTTGTCCCAGATCCCATACTGAGTAAGCTTCAGATGCAAATTTGAACTCAGGTCTTCCTGACTTCAAATCCTGCACTCCATCCAATGGACAAAACTGTCTGTCATATTCATATCATCTCATATAAAAATCAAAAGTGAGAAGCAATAGGACAGAAGTCCAGACCGATTGTTTTCTGCCTTCATGACCAACATATTTATGATTTGAATTTCTAAATCTCTTTTATGTAGCAATGCATAGTAGTGGGATATATATTTCAGGACTGATATGGACAAGGAGAATTTGAGATTTATTTATCACTTACAAAGTATCAATAATGCTTTTTATATTAATGGAGACAACAGAGCAGATAGAGCACTGAAATAAGTCAACAAGAACTGGATGCAAATCACATTTCATCTAGTTAATAGCTTTGTAATCTTAGACAATCTAGTTAACCTCTTTGAAAACCAGTTTTTTTCATTTGTAAAATGTGGAGAATCATAACAATAAGATTGTATGAATATGATTATTTGCATTTTGCCTTCCCCCCTTCCCATTCAAATGTGAGCTGCTTGAGGGCAAAGATTTTGTGTGTGTGTGTGTGTGTGTGTGTGTGTGTATGTGTGTGTTTTATATTTTTTAGTATGTTCTTGCTTAGCATAATGCTTGGCCCATAGCTAAGCAATTAACAAATGTATGCTGACTTGTTGGGCAGGGTTTTATTCAGATAGATCAAATAACATTTTTTTTGTAATAAAAGAATATTGGGAGGTAAAAAAACTATTACATTCTTTAGATTGACTGAAAGCATCAATATCACAAAATAATTATTATTTTATTATCTTTATGTATGATGGCATGGCATTCAGTTAAAAACAAGAATAAGATGTCACTAATCTTTTTCTTCCAATTTAATGTTCAGCTTATTATGGAGGTTATGACCTCACTTGGTATGTTGTAACTGAATGGGGGGATGATGATATTATGATTTATTATCAGCAAATGTTTGATTTGTACACTTCTCAGAATTCTGTAAAATTTTCTTGAGTAAAAGGAGTCAGAAGTGAAAAAAGTTTTAAGAATTACTGATATAACTCATATTTTGAAACCTCACTGTAAACATTTTGGGTTTTCACTTGACAAACTTTCAGACACTCCATTAATATCAAGTATTTATTAATACCATCACATTTGCATTATTATTGTGATTATTCTTCCATTTGGTTTTCTAGTCAAAATTTATAATGCTGTATTCTATGAAAACTGCTCTAATATAATTGATTGTGATGACTTGCCACATTGTACAATGTACTTTAGTGTGCTAGTCTATATTAAAAAAAAAATAAACATGTATTTTCTATGGTTTAAAGTTACATTATTTAGAAGAGTCACAAGAGTGAGGTGATAAACTGGGCAAGTGCCTGCAGCCTGATTCATTCAATTTCTATCCATATGGGATTAGCAAGCAAATACTAGAGCCATTTCAGATTTGCTTTCCCAAGGAAGACAAATACTTTTTCTAGTGTAACTTCTTTGTCATCCTGGGCACATCCAATAATGTTTCTCAATTATAAAATAATAGTGATTATATTAGGATTTATTGAAACAAAGCAAAAGCATTTGAGAGTGCTAAAAGAAGCAAAATGAAAAAGATATATGAATCTTAGTTGTTGTTTTAAGGTCTTCCTAAATCCCAATGCGAATGATGGCAGAAAAAGTGAGAGCATCCTTGAATGGTAGACTCAGAAGACATTTGTATACAGATTCAAAGATAGAGGAGAAAGCCATTGGTAATAATGTTACTTGTCTCCTTAAGAACTCTAAGCTCTAGCTCTTCCCTCCTGCCTTAACTGCACTACCTGTTTACCTTGACTTATAGTAGGGCATAAGGAACATAACATAGTGATGGGCCTCCCTACTATTTTTTTTGTAAATAGTAAATAGATGAAAGAGCAGGAGCTGTCACTATTGAGATGGATAGAGATGTAGAATTGAAAAGTGAGTTCTCTTCACATCAATCTATTCCTGAAAGCAACTTGAGTACTTCGGGTCAGACTGCAAAAGGGAAGCATGTTTAATTTTTTCCCTAGATTTATATTTTGAAACTAATAATTTAGTGCACTTCCTTGTTTTTTCTTACCTTTTTCATCCTACTTCTTGTCTTGTACACTCACTACCACACATCTCCAACAACTGGTGTCTACAGAAAGGGGAATTTAGTAACATCTCTACTTATTACTAAATCTATTTTTTGGAAGAACTGGCAAATTTGTTAATGAAAAGAGTTTTAAACTAGGGTTTAAATTGTTTTTTTAAAAATTCATTACCATTGCTAGCTCTCTGCCCTTGCTTTAAAAAAATACAATAAAAAAGATTTTAAAACATACACATTTACAACTTGCTTTATAAAACTTGACCTGATTTTCACAATAAATTTGTGAGTTAGTTATTATTATCATTGTTTTGTAAATGAAAAACTTAAGTTCTGAGAGTTTAAGTCATTTGCATAGAGACATACAACTTAGTAGTTAGGATTCAATTAGGATTCAAATTCAGGTCTTCTTTACTTAATCCATGTTCTTATCCCCTTTAGTACTTCCTTTAATAGATAACTATTAAAATAGTTTAATTTATGTAGTTTGGTTTCCAGAGTCATCTCCTATAACAATATTTTAAGACAAAAGAGGGAGAAATATCAGCTTAACTGATCAATGTATTAAAAAACTATGAAAATATACTTAATGTATATTTTGCACATTATATTTGTATATAATGCACACCTTGTGGGGGGGGTGTAGGAGTCATCCCATATTTGATTTTTTGGGTGGTTCTTTCTATTTGCATTATTGTAGTATCTGTGCATAATATTTCCTTTTAAAACTATTTCCTTTCCCTTTTTACTTTATTCTACATCAATTCACAAAAATCTTTTCATGCTTCTCGCTATTCACCACATTCATCATTTGTTATAATAATATTCCACTCATTTAAACACCCCCCAGTTGAAGAGTTTCTACTTTGTTTTCAATTCTTTGATATTATAAAAATGTATTCTATAATATATGTGGATACTTTCTTCCTTATAATAGATTTCTTGGAGTATGTGCCTGGTGGTGGCTTCACTTGGTAAAAAGGTATGGCTTTTAGTCACTTTATTTGCATAATTCTACATCTCTTTTGAAAATAGTTGTATTAATTCACAGCTCCATCAAGAATGCACTAGTAAACTATCTTTTCCCACAACTCTTTTATCATCAACTCTTTTCATCTTTTTCATCACTTGTAGAATCTGAGATAAAATGTCAGGGTTATTTTGATTTACATTTCTTTTATTGTTAATAATTTCAAACCTTCTTTCATATGGTTATTAATGGTTTATAATTATCCTTTCAAGAATGGCTTGTTCAGCCATTCTTCAATTGATAAATGGTCAAAGGATGTGAACAGACAAATTTCAGGTGAAGAAATTGAAACCATTTCTAGTCATATGAAAAAAATTCTTTAAATCATTATTAATTAGAGAAATGTAAATTAAGGCAACTCACCACACACTTTTCAGATTGTCTAAGATGACAGCAAAAGATAATGATAAATGTTGCAAGGGATGTGGGGAAACATTGTTGCTGGAGTTGTGAACTGATCCAATCATTCTGGAGTGCTATTTGGAACTATGCCCAAAGGGCTATCAAACTGTGCATACTCTTTGATCTAGCAGTGTTTCTACTGGGCCTGGATCCCAAAGACATCATAAAAAGGGGAAAAGGATTCATATGTACATAAATGTTTGTAGCAGCTCTTTTTGTAGTGACTAGTAACTGGAAACTGAGTAGATGCCCATCAGCTGGAGAATGACTGAATAACCTATGGTATAAAAATGTTATGGGGATATTATTGTTCAGTAAGAAATGGTCAGCAGGATGAGTTCAGAAAGGCCTGGAAAGATTTACATGAACTGATTCTAAGTGAAGTGAATAGAACCAAGAGAAAAGCCATAGCAAGATGAAGTGATTCAGGTCAATTCCAATAGACGTGTGTTGGAGAGAGCTATATACTTCCAGAGAAAGAACTGTGTAAGCTGAATGTAGATCACAATAGTATTTTCACCTTTTCTGTTGTTGTTTCCTTGTTTTTTGTTTTCTTTCTCATTTTTTTCCTTTTTGATTTGATTTTTCTTGTGCAGTATGATAATTGTGGAAATAGTTATAGAAGAATTGTACTTATTTAACATAGATTGTATTACTTTCTATTTAAGGGAGGGGATGGAGAAGAGGGAGAAAAAAATTGGAACACAAGGTTTTGAAGGGGTAAATATTGACAACTATTTATACATATATTTTGAAAATAAACAGCTAAATAATAAAATTTTAAAATAAATATTTTTAGAAAAGAAGTTTTAAAAAGAATGGTTTATTCATAGCTTTTGATCACCTATTTATGTAGTAGAATACATAGAGCACTGGTACTTGAATCAGGAATATCTGAGTTCAAACTTAGCCTCATACACTTAGTTATGTGACTCTAGACAAGTAACCTAATTGCTGTTTGCCTCCAGTTTTCTCATATGTATAATGGTGATAATAATAGCATCTACATCTCAGGATTGTTATAAGGATAGAGATAGCATTTGTAAGATGCATTGTAAAATGTAAACTATTGTTATTTAATGATTATTATCATCATAGCCATTATTATTGATGAGAATATTTTACAACATTTCTCCTGAGGATTGATATGGCTGCATCCCCAAAATTTTGGTGTATCATTTTTATCACTATCATTTTCTTTTTAATAATTATTCCTTTTCTTCAATAGTTTTTTTTTTAACTCATTCATTACTTATGATACCATGTTTAAGTCTTTAAGATGGGCCTACATAATTTGTGTTTTCTGAATTAACTATTTTTATTGCATTGTGTTTTTATAGGTTATAAATTTGTTCAATTCTGTATTTTTTCTTTTTTTTTATCTTTTTGTAGGACTTATCCCAAATTGAGAGAGTTATATGAAAACTCTTATCCCTATGATTTTATATTCCCTATTTTCTTGTAGTTCAGAAATTTTTCCTTCATGAATTTAGAAAATGTCATTTGAAACATACAAGTTTAATATTTGTTTTAATTTGTTTTCTATGTTTTCTTTCAGTGTGATGTGGTCTTTGTCTCATTTTGTATTGTGAATTTTGTGTTTTTGCAGTATCTAATATCATGATTGCAACTCATATTTTTTTTTTAAGTTTTATCTAATGCAGAGCAAATTTTGTTCCATTCCCTCATGTTTGTTCCATATACATCTTTTTAAAGTGTGTTTCTTGTAAGCAATTGTTTGTGGGGTTTTGTTGCTTTATCCAATTTGCTATTCTTTTTTTAAATTTGTTAACCATTATTGCTCACTTTCTGATTCCTTCCCTTTTTATTTTATTTTCTAAGGAAGCTGGACTTTAAGGCCATCTCAATTCCCTCTACCACTGCACAGTTAAAATTTTTCATGCTCAGTCTCTACCTCTAATGACTTCTGGAGGGAAACATTGACCTTAAGTGAGTGCACAACTCTTTGCTTTAGATAGATTGGTTGATATGTATACACTGTGGAATCCTGCCCTAAATGTTTCTCTTCCTCCATTCTGTAGCTGAGTTCTATTGTAACTTGGAGTACTGTCTGGCTATAATCCCAGCAAGATTTTCTCTGACTCTAGAAGGGAAGAGGAGATAGAGATAGTAGAATTAAGTTTTGTTGAAAGCCAGTAAGTAGGCTTGTTAAGCCCTGTCAGAGTATGATGAATAGGAAGATACTGATCCTGGGTTCTAGTGCATCACCTGCACTAAAATTGCATGCTAGACTCCCATCCTGTTAACACCCTGCTGACCTTCCAAGTGTTCGTGTTTCTGGGCTGAGAGGTCTAGAAGCCACCATACGTCACTGATTCAGAGGTCCCTATACTTGTTCCTGCTTTACTGGCATGGGGCTGAGCCAGGACTAGAGCTGGGGATGGGGCTATTTCATCTTTTTGATATTCTGACATTCTAAATTTTGTTTACAGTCATTATTCAAAGAAATTTGGAGCAGTTTGGGGGAGAAGGTGCCTTTACTCCACCATCTTGGCTCTGGCTCCCTCATTTCCTTATCTCTAAAATGAAGGATTTAACCTAAAGTTTTTCCCCAGAGATCAGTTAATGTGAAACAAAAATGAATGTGATCTTCTCAATTTAGGTGTTCTCTCCATTAATGCAAATCACATTCCATCAATGTTTGTCTATTTTAAGCTATTCTTCTATAAACTCTCCCATAAATTTACTTCTTGGTGTCTATCCAACATATTAGAGGCCTTCCTCCCTTTCTTCTGATATCCAAAGTATTTTCTCAGAACACTAATGCTCTTTTACTTTGTCTTCAAAGTTCTTTATTTGTTATATGGCAGAGTGCCTACACCCACAGTGAACTTCTAAACTGCCATCTGTGTGATAATAATTTTCAGTTCTTTGAGATCATTGTGTCCCATGCTTCATAGCCATATAACAAATATAATTCTTATGATACCATCATACTAAACATAAGAAAAATTATTACAGTAGATTTTGGAAATGTATTTATTTTCTCTACTGAATAAAGAAAAATAAAAAAACTCTAAGCGTCTGGAGAAGGTAGACCGCACTGGCAAGGAGATGTTTATGGTTGTTAATGGATTGGATAAGAGTACATGGTGCTTGCTATTGGGTTAAATCAGGCACTTAGTCTGACGTCAATAAACTTAGTTTTTCCCCCATAGCTAAATTTCAATATAACTGGTTTTCCTTATGATTCTATTCTATTCTATTTTATACATAGAAAAACATTACGGTGAGAAGGAGTCCATAGGCTTTACCAGAATACCAAAGATATCTAGACACACAAAAAAAGGAAAGAGCCCATGGGCTAAATGAAATCAACTTTATTCATATTCTTTAGCATGAATGCTTGCTGGGAGCAGTGGTCACTTTTCAGAAAGTCAGGAACAAAATTTTGATTTTCCAAAGTAGGACCACAAGCTAAAAACTATGATTATTTAGAAGTATTTTATGATTAATTGAATCTATATTAATCTATATATTTAATTGGTCCCATAAAATTACTTTCTGAAAATTCAGCCTCTGTTTATAGTTTGTATATCTAAATACAGTCAGTTTACGGTCTCTGGACTTGCCAGGGGTCAATGGATATATTTCAGGGGTCTATAAATTTGATTTTTAAATATTTTGACACTTAAATATCAATATAATTGGTTTCCTTTATAATATTATATATTTTATTTTAGGCTTTTTAAAGCATTATTCTGAGGAATTCTGCTAAAGCATTCCATGACTCAGAAAATATTGAGAATCCCTGTGTCAAGTCTCATTAAAGATGTTTGAGGTAAAGCTTTTAGTTATTTGTTATCAATCTATGATTTAACAAGTATTTATTGTGTCAGCTGCTATTTATCTTTTATGGAGAATGCTGAATTTGGAGTCAGAGAGTCTAGGTTGAAATCCTAGCTTTCTACTTATTACACATGAGACCTTGAGAATTTTTTTTTGGGGGGGTTGTATCAAAACAAATTATATGATTGTAATCATAATCATTCCATTTATGGAAGGAGGAGGTAAGATTCCTAACTCCAATTCTATGATTAGAAGTATTAGTTCCTTTCCATTGCCTCAGGAAATTTGGGTATAGATGTGCAATCTATAGTTGGGGCAAGGAAGCTGTAAACATATGCAAGAAAGGAGAGAGCAAATGTTAATTAAATGATTTAGGAGTAATTTAGGATAGAAGAGATTATGTCTAGTTCTACAGCAAAAAGGAAGTTTGAGAGAGAACTAAAAAGAATGCTTAATATTCAAAATGATATAGAAGATTGAATCTACCCAGTAAACAGTGTAATAAACAGTATTGTACAAATTAAATGATGTGCAATGTGACATTGTTACTTAGACTAACTTTTATACCTTAATATTGTGGAGGTCTCTAAGACCCAATGATCTACTTCTTGTTTCTTTTAACTGATTTGAGATCTTCAGAGGGGTCAGCAATGTAATAATGAATAATTGACTGGTGTTTTTAGGCATTGTAAAATTTTAGTACTTAGATAATTGGTATAATAAGACTAATGGGTTTGTGTTTATTGTTTGTATTTTCATGCTATATAAGTCAGCATTATTATACCTCACCATCAGGATTATAATACAATGTAAAGTACTACTGTCAGCTTTCATTCTTAAAAAGTGTATTTGACTGTTTGGATGGAGAGCTATGTCAATTCAAATTGAATTCTATATGAACATTTTCTATTTTTCCTGCTTTATGTGCTTTGCTGATATGGTGCTCATCTGGAATATCCTTTCCTTTTACTTTAACTGCCCTTTAAATTCTAGTTTTAAAAGTATCTTTTTCATGAACCTTTCCCTCTCTTTTCTCTGCTAGCATAATTCTTATCCTCTCATAGTTTACAAGTCATATCTCTTTCACTATTCTGTAAAATTCATAAAGATTGGGATAGTATCTTATTCTTCTTTGTATTCCTTATAATACTAATCTTTAAAGCAGTTTTAGAATATAGAAGTAAGAGGCATTTAACTAATTTTTGAATGCTCAACTTCTTGCAAGTAAATCTGGGTGTATAAACTTATAGAATTTAGCCCACGTCTTAGGAAAACAGATAAATTCTTGGTATTTAGACGATGTCATATTTATACAACACATTCCCGTGTATTCCATGTTTAACTACCTACATCCCTATCATTTTTTCCTGAGTGTTTTAAATTGTTACAATCCATAGCTACAATATGTGGTTTTAAGACGGATTCTTTTAAAATGGATGCTCTTGTCTTTGAGGATCCAACTTTAATTTTTTATTTAATGTTATATTAATTGTGAAAATATAGGTAAGCAGTTTAGTAACACTGGAATTTTTATTATTTGCAAAATGTAGATCTTATTAGAGTTGCTTCCATTCTCAGAAACTCTGTGCTACCTTGTCTTCTATATAAATAGTATACACACATCCATGTTTTCTCATGCCTGAGAACTACACCTTTGGCACAGGTGCCATAGGGATCTTGCCTAGAGCTCTCATCTGATTTTAAGTTCATTATCTATATATGATGAACAGATGATGAAGCCAAGTGCCTGAAAAAGAGCTTTCAGATGACCTAGAAAAGATGATTTATCAACTTTCATATCTTGGTAAAATAAAGTACCTTGTTTATATTTCAAAACCAGGACCCTGTAAATAGAAGAGGGTTATCAGGCTTATGTCCCAGGGCACCAAATACAGAGGGAGCCTAATTTAATGGACCTTAACTACATTTGGAGTTCTTCACAACCTAGAAACAGCAGGGTTTGATGCCTACAGAGCAAGAATAATTAGCTAAGATGGGAACAAATCAGATTTCAGGCTATGGTAAATTCCTTTCTTTTTCTTCTGCACTCTACTCCTAAGAGGGAGTGCCTGTGTCACTTGCTCTGGTTAAAATTTAAGATAGTTGTTCTGGGTGCAGAAATGTCTCATTTGGCTGTCAGAATTTCAATTCAATTCAACTAACACTTATTAAATTCCAGAAGATTATAAATCTATGAAGTCTTTGGAGATATGAAGACAAAAATGAAGCAGTTTCTGCCCCCAAGGTATTTACTCACATTTACAGCACACTTGAAGATTTACACAATATTTTCTTTACATGACTTAGACAACGAAAGAGAAAGCATGTTCACATATTATATCCATTTTTTTTTTCATGCTGAAAAATAGTGAGGACAGAACAGGGTCATACAGCTAATGGGTTGAGATTGAATCCAGATAGTCTGCCCTTCAGAAATATACATATATTTTGCATCTTCTATCAAGATGATTTTTGCATCAAAAATGGATTGTCAAAAAGAATAATTCAAATATATCATGAGAAACAGGACATTGTGGTTCATCAGCTCATTGCTTTTTTCCCCCTTAAAGCACCCCTTATCAATTTTGCTGATAGCCAGTGGCATCAATATTTTTCTATTGCTGCAGACACTAGTCTGGGCATATAGTGTATAGCATTATAACTTTGGTCATAACATCCATTTATCCCATGTGTCATTAACTCACATCATTTCATCCATAAAAATGTCTCCTGAGTTTGTTTCTTTCTCTGTGTTACTAGCATGTCTATCCCACACATGAATTATTGTAAGATTCTGAACTCATCACTCTGATTATTATTTATCTCCCCAGTTCTTTCTGAAGACATGTCAGCATTCCCAAAATAAGACTTGCAAAGTGTTAATATCTTCTGGTACCATGACTCTATAATTCTACCTGAGAATGAATCTACTTTGGCTATAACATATTTCTTTTCTTTTCTTTTTTTTAAACAAAAAAGTAGGCTACAAATAGAAGCATCAAAATCATGGAATAAGTGCAAAAATAAAGTGTAACAGTTTTTAACCTTTAGGAGCTTACTTTCCAATCCCTGCCCTTTTTTCATTCCACTGAAGTAGTAAGAAATGACACATGGATAGACAAGTGTAATATAAGGTAGGTGGCAATTCAGAAAAGAGATTTACATGTGATTAGAGAAAAAAAGTGATGAGGAATGGGGTTGGAATCAGGGTGAAGGAGAGACTATTTTCAGCCAATGAATTGAGAGGTGACAATATAAAATTTCAAGTAGGAATGGAGCCTTGAAGGAAGAGAAGGTTTCAGGAAAACAAGACAAGAAGGAAATATTACAATCCACATAGATTTGGAGACAGTTGCAATAGCTTCCTTTGCTACTGTTGACATGGTAAATTCAATTCCACAAACATTTACTTGGCCTCTTATTTTATTGGGCATATAGGTTCTGAAGCAAATTTGAACAAGGAAATGATATTGCAATAAGAAACTACAAAGTGTGAAATGAAACCTTGACCCTATTTCTGTTCAATCATTCATATACTGTTTAATGACATACCCTAGTAGCCTAAGATTTCCTGAATATATTGTCTCTTTCATCTTTTCATGTTTCAGAAAAGAAAACAAATAACATTCTAGCAATAGAGGTGGGGAACAGAAAGAAAAATAACATTGCCACAGTGACAATCTTCTAAAAAATCCTTTTTAAAGATCAATTTTTAAAAACAGTTAACCAAGAAATTTTTTAGAAATAAAATGAAATATTCTGGAATCTCCATATGTGAATCTATCATCAAGTCAAAGACAAGGAAAGGAAACTTCTGAAAGAGGGTTACTAGTATATGATAATTGCAATAAATTACAAGTCTCTTTCCATGATGACAAATATCATGAGGATGAGATCTATGTGCCACAAAGTATTCCCAAGTGAGCACAGTAATCCATCTGCTCTATATTCTGGATGATAAAACATACATTTTACTTTGTGGAAAAAAGTACCCAAGGTCATTCTGCTTCATATTTAGAGTAGGGGTCTCTGTCATTTTTGCTTCCGAGGGTATGCTAGGGGACATAAAAATATGTCCCTAATTTTTTTTAAATGGAGTCTACAATTTTATGAGAAATACCAAGTACTCCATCCTCCATCAACCTGACCACTTTTGGGAAAGGGTCCTATGCCCCTCACCAATAGAAATGCCCTTGAGATATAAGATGGGGAGATGATACTGACTTCATGCCATAATCAATTAGGACAGCTTTGAAGAAGACAAACCAGGTACATTTTATTAATTCTGAAAACCTAACATTTCAAGTAATATTCAGGAATGAAAATTTCTTTTTAAGGAATTACTTCAACAGATCCTTCATCACTTATAGAAGTAATTGATGTGCATTAATATCATATACATTAGCACATATTAAATGTTGGCTTCCTTATTCTTTAAGGTAAAACAATTACCTTTAAGCATATGTGTGAAGGTTAATTTAAAATGAATACATACAAAAACAAGACTTTAAAACATGTTTGACTTTAGCCACAAGCAAAGAAAGCTTTATATGGAAAACCTTATTGGGTGCTTTCCCCCAACTACAACCAAAAATGCAAAACAAAAGCCAAGAAGCAAATCTGGCACAGGTAGATGTGAATCAATTAAAAGGCTAAAAGAAGCCTTTTTAAGTGAGAGCAGAGAATCTGGTTAAGACTACACTTAAATCATTCCAGACCAAGGAAAATCTCTTCTACTTTAAAAGATCATCTATGTCTGTAAATGATAGATGCAGTAATCTCCTTTTATAAGACAATTATGCCTTTTGATTATAGAAAAATCATATTTTCTCCTCAAGCTCATGACTTTAGATTCCCAAAACTCTTATATGACACATCAAATTATTTCAATGCCAGTAATTATGCTATGAAAGCAAAATTCTGCTGGGCATTCAAAGTACAGTCATAATTCAGAAAAAAAGGCACTTTGTTTATTGCTGACAAGTTATTTTCATTTCATTCCAACCTTTGATACTTATTCCAACTTTCCAAAATTTAAATGGGATGACATGACTTTTTGATATGGGAGATTTTACCTTCTTACAAATCTATGGACATATAGAATCCTTGATTGATGAAATCTTTATCTTTAGAGATCCCTATGACCCAAAGCAATGAAAATTCAGCAAGTAACTTTTTAGCAATATAGACAAAAATTATAACCTAGCTTTTAACACAGTCTTTAAATCCTGAGACATAAAGAAAGCTCTTCTTACCTTAGTTCTGATTCTTCTCTTTTATAATCTATTGCCATGTATATGGAAATTCTTCCCAAAATGTAGTAAAATAAGCATTAGGAATCCCTCCAACACACACACAAACATACATTAAATGCCTACTCAATTTGTGAGTCAATATGGAAACAAAGTTTATGAAATGAAAATATCTATGAAATAGCTATGGTAGTTTTTATTTATTGATTAATTCAATTTATTTTATTTTAGGGAAAATTTTTTTTGGGGGGGGACATCATGTGGGCACAAACATGAGGTTGTTGCTTAAGTTAGGGACATCATGAAAATTTTGTTTTTTGTTTCTTTAAGCTGTTAAATAAATAACCAGCTCTTTTCCTTCTGAGATAGACTTCAATTTATCCTCTCTAAAATGTTGTCTGCACATAATTGTTTTCATTTTGTCTCTTTCATTAGAATACGAGTTCCCCCCCAAAGCAAAGATTGTCTTTTTGTCTTTCTTTTGTATCTTCAGTAATTATCATAAAGCCTGGTACTTAGTAAGTACTTGATAACTGCTTATAGACTGACTGCCTGTTGTCAGAAAGCACAGAATTTAGAAGAGATACAACCTTTACAGGAGACAGATAATTCTTCTTAAATCTGATAGTTTTTCAGAGGGATAAGACAAAGATTTTATTCCACATTATATATTGTCATGTCCTTCTTTAGAGAATGACAAAACTTTTTGGTGGAGAGCAAGCTTGATATTTGTCAATACATTCTGATGTTGTTCAGTCATTTCAGTCATACCTGACTTTTCATGACTCCACTTGGGATTTTTCTGGCAAAGGTACTGGAATGGTTTGTCATTTCCTTCTCCAGCTCATTTTAGATGAAGAAACTTATTTAAATAGGGTTAAGTGATTTACCCAGGATCACACAATTGACTAAGGCCAAATCTGAACCATTGACTCCAGGCATTTCAATTTCTCCATTATACCATCTACCTTCCCTAGTCCTAAAATATGTTAGTATTAAAACATTGTCTTGGATATAAGCAAAGTGGTTCTACATGAAGTATCACATGTTTCTAAATTCTGGTATCTTTCTGGCACACAGTGGGTATTTTATAGACACTTGTTAACTTGACCTACCTATGAGCATTTTGAAGAAAAGTCACTTATGGCATGTTCTAAAAGAATCATGTTATCTATAAAAATAGAATGATTTAAAAGGGAGGCATTTTATACTCCAAAAGAATGTGTATTCCTATATTTTAAAATCAAAAAAGTTAATTGTAAGTGGTCTGATGGCCTTCATTCCTCTGCTTTGCCTTAAAATGGGCACAGTCTTATAAATAGAACTTTTACTACATTAAATCATTGAAATAGGATGTGTTTATAATAATAAAAAAAGAACAGAAAATCCAAGTACTTGCCTCTACTTTCTAATATGGTATAGTAGGAGGGGAAAGAGGGTTTGGAGCCAGGATCAGTAGTCCTTTATTAAGTTCATGCTATGTTCCAGATATTTTTTCTAAGCATTGGGAAGGGGAAAAGGAAAGAGAAGTATAGGAAAGGGAAAGTAGTAGAGAAGAGAAGAAGGGAGGAAAGAATGAGACTGGTGACCTTTCATATCCCTGCTGCACTTAAATCTAATTCACTTCAAAATACCACTTTCCTAATATTATAATATAATTATAATCATATAATATTATTATTATTATATTATTATTCTTTTCAAGAACAAAGGACAAACAAGAATGATCATTGATGAGATCATATATATGAGTATTTTTGAAAACTAATTTGCAGGGTTATTGAGAGAAAAGCATTTTACAAATTTTGAGCACTATAATTGTGAAGTGTTCATTTTCTTTTTTTTTCCTCTTCCTTTTTACCATTATTATAATTTTATTGATTTCCTTTTCTCCTTAGCTTCTGACACATTACTTGGCAATAGTATATGTTTAATAAATGCTTTTTAAATGGATAAATAATAATAATAATACCCAGTATTTGCATAGTACTTTAAAGTTTGTAAAGTAATTTACAAATACTATCTCATTTGATCCTTACAACAACCCTGGGAAGTAGATAATGTTATTATACCTTTTTACAGATATGGAAGCTGAGGCAGACAGAAATTAAGTAATGTGTTCAAGGTCACACAGCCAGTAAGTATCTGAAGTTGGATTTGAGTTCAGACCTTCCTGATAATATTATATCAGTACTCTACTATGCAACTTAGTTGCAATATGAATGAAAAGATATTACAACATAATAAATTCATTTTTTTAGCCTGGCAATTCATTTGGTCTTCGCTTACTTTTCCAATCTCATCTTTTATTTTTCTCCTACATTCTAACAAAATTCAACAATTTTCTACTTGGATTTTTCCACATACAACTTGTATTTTGCTTATGTAGTAAGTTTGCTCATTCTCTTTTTTCTGTCTACTGTGCCCTCTACCATCACCTGCCAAAGTCCTATTCCTCTTTTACATTCACCATCTTTAGGAAGCCTTCACTGATACCCCAAGTAGGTATGATTTCTACATCCCCTAATCACTTTAGCACTTATTTGACAATGATCACCCTTGCATTATATAGTTATATATCCACTTATACCCCCCTCCCCATTAGATTGTAATGTCCATAAAGACTGGGATCTTATTTTCTGTTAGACTAGACAGAACATTAGTCTTGAAACTAAAAGAAACTAGGTTCAAGTCTCATTTCTGAAACACACAGGCTGCTAAGTGACTTTGGGCATGTTATTTAACTTCTAAATATCCTAGGCAACTCTTTATGACTATTTACTTTTTAATTTTCATTTATTTGTTTATTTTTTAACACATTGCTTTATGAATTAGGTTGGAAGAGAAAAATCTGAACAAAAGGGGAAAAACATGGAAGAGGAAAAGAAACAGAAAAAAAAAAAAAAAAAGGAAACATTGCATGTGTTGTTTTACATTTAATCTCCATAATTCTTTTTCTGGATGCAGATGGCATTTTCTGTCCAAAGTCTGTTGATATTGCTTTGGATCACTGAACCACTGAGAAGAACCAAGCCTTTCACAGTTGATCATTGCATATTTTTGTGTTATTGTGTACAATGTATTTCTGGTTTTGCTTGTTTCGTTCAGCATCAGCATGTAAATCTTTCCAGGCCTTTCTCTAATCAGCTTGTTAATCATTTTTAATGGAACAATAATATTCCATTATTTTCATATACCACAAGTTATTTAGTCATTCCCCAATTGATGTACACCCACTAATTTTCCAATCCTTTTCTACCACAGAAAAGCTGCTACAAACTTTTTTGCACATATGGATCCTTTTCCCTTCTTTATGATTTCCTTGGGAGACAGACCCTGTATGGCATTGTTGGGTTAAAGGATATGTATAATTTTATAGCTCTTTGGGCATAATTCCAGATTGCTCTCCAGAAGGACTGGATAATTTCACAAATTCACCAACAATATATTTGTGTCCCAGTTTTCCCACATTTCCTCCAACATTGATCATTATCTTTTCCTGTCATCTTAGCCAGACTGAAAGGTATGAGATAGTACCTCAGAATTTTTTTTGATTTGCATTTCTCTAATCAATAATTATTTAAAACATTTTTTCATATGACTATAGATGGCTTTAATTTCATCATCTGAAAATTGTCTGTTCTTATACTTTGACCATTTATCAATTTATCAATTGAGGAATGACTTGTATTCTTATAAATTTGACACAATTATTTATATATTTTAGAAATGAGACCTTTATCACAAACAGAATCACTTTCCCTGCTTTGTACTTTCCTTTTAATTTTGTTTCTATTTTTGTTTGTGCAAAAACTTTTCAATTTAACATAATCAAAGTTGTCTATTTTGCCTTTCATAATGTTCTCTAGTTCTTCTTTGATCATAAATTCCTTTCTCCTCCAAAGATCTAATAGATAAATTATCCCTTGTTCTCCTAATTTGTGCTGAATTGAGAATTGATCAAAGAAGTCATTTCAAGATACTAGTATTCCATTTCTAATTGTGTCAGAACAACTTAATCTCCCAATGTTTAAATAATGTCCATCATATTCTATCTTGAGTCAAATATTGTCTAGTTCTCAGCTTTTTAGAGTCTCATAACTGAATGTGGGGGATTGCAAATTATGATTTATTACCATTAAATGTTTAATTTATACACCCATATATCCAGGGTTACATAAAAATTTTGTGGATGAAAAGGAGTTAAGAATCTGTGGTCTAGTTATCCTTGGAATACTATGTAGAATATATTATATATTCCAAGCATTCCAAAGACATACATATATAAACATATCTATTATGTTTTAAGAAAAAAAACTTTTTTGTCTAAGTATTTTGTACCTGCTGAATCATCATATTAACTTCATCAGTATCCAACCTCCAAGATTGTAACTCTAGAATATCTTCAGATGCAGCCCTGTTTTCTGGATGCTCTGGTGACAGGTACCTGTACAGTTGGCATAAGAATTTGCTCTAGCATAAAGTGTCAGAGAAAATACAGAGAAAAGAAGAGGAAATGAGCATATGGAAAATGAATTTGAATGTTCCAAGAATCACAAGGTAAAAATGAGAGGCTGCAAAAATATATATTTGGGAAATGGCAAATCTTATGGAGATTTTAGGACTGAATAAATCTTAAAATTGAGGAAGTATTTAAAGCTTTTAAGAACTTCCTAACAATATATTTCTGTGATATTCAAATTTTACAAAATAGTTATTTCATAATCCCCTATTCAATCCATTAGACATTTGTTAAGTGCTTATTGTGTGCATCATTGCATTACTTTACATTCTGTCTTATGAAGTTGATAGAAAAAGTAATATAATGCCAGTTTTCAGATGAGAAAATTTAGGCACCTGGCAAAGTAAAATGACTTGGTCTGGGATGTCCTGCTAATAAGTATCTAATCTTGTCTTTGAACTCAGTTCTTTTTATTCTAAGTCCAAGTCTGTTTCTACTATCTCAGATTGCCTCTTAATCTGTAATATCATGACTCTATATATAGTTAGTATTTCTTGTAATTAGCATGATACGGTCATGTTGATCTAATACATACTACTATTAAAGTCGTCATGATTTCAAACTGCAAGATTTTTTTTTAAAAAAGGAATTGAATATACTCTAATCTTAGTTTCCTACTGTAGAAAGTTATCTTATAAACTGATTTATGGAAACCTTGAAAATCTGAATATCCTGTATTAAGGAGAGATTTTCAGACTTAGACTATACAATCTAGGTAGATAAATATCAAGATCCTAGGATTAGGGTTAAAAGGAACGTCAGAGGTCGTGTGGATCAATGCCTTTCCTTTATAGATGAAAAGAAATCAAGTCCAGGGAAGTTATACAAGTAGCAAAATTTGAACTCAGATCACCACCAACTGGAACTTGGCTTCTTCACCTTCCCACAATGTATCCCTAATTACACTCTCTTTTTATGTCGTTTCCTGTTTTGTTGAAGTTGGCATTTAAAAATGCACCTGCAATTAAAAAAAAAAAAGATAGTTCAAGACACACGACAGATAGATGCTTGTATTTTCCTCAATTTAATAGGTCAACAAGTAGGAAAAAAAGGTAAGAGGGAGAAAGATGCAGTTGCAGAAAAAGACATTTTTTTGCTATTCATGGGTTATAGAGTACCCTGTACAAGGATGGCAGACATCATTGTAATGAGATTAATAGCTGGTTTTTCTCCTACTGTTATGAAGTAGATAATGAAGGTATTGAATGCATCAATCCTCCTATTATACATATAAAGAAAGTGAAGCTCAGCCAAACATAGAATTAGAAATCAAATACAGGTTTATAAGTTGTTCCTCCATTACTTCCTTCCTCAACTTCTCCATCACCACCACCAGTAAAAACATCTCTTTGGATTTTTTTTTCCTTTTCCTACTTCAATTCCTTTTTTTTTTTTAAAGGAAAAATGTTTTGGCTAAAATGGGATCTGTTAGGAAATATCCTTTAAAATTCAAAGTATTTTTGATAATAATAATAAATTGAAATTTATTCTAGGAATATACATTTTTATTATCTTTTAGTAATCATAAATTCCTTTCTGAATTAGAAAGCAAAATTTATGAACATATTGAAAAGTTAACATCTGAGTTTGAACTATTTCTATTCAAATAAGGCCAACATCTATATGAAAATAAGCTTTGGTTGGGCAAGGAGATATTTGACATATAGTAAATAAAATGTTATCTCTCCACCAAACATAATATGGAGATGTAACAATATTATAGAGTGCAAAAAATGTTATATCAGAAGTCAGCAGACCTGATGAATACTGATTATGTGATTTACTATGTATGTCATACAATCTTTGAGTCCTAGATCTCAGAGTTTAGAAGTAGCGATGGGCAGGATTTTTTTTCTTTTTCTTTTTTAAAATTATAGCTTTTTATTTACAAGTTATATGCATGAGTAATTTTACAGCATTGACAATTGTCAAACCTTTTGTTCCAATTTTTCCCCTTCTTCCCCCCATACTTTCCCCCAGATGACAGGTTGACCAATACATGTTAAGTATGTTAAAGTATAAATTAAATACAAAATAAGTATACATTGGACAGGATTTTTGATGTCATCTAGTACAACAATATAATGTTATTTATGAGGAAACTGGGGCCTGGAAAATTTAAGTTACTGTTCCAAATTCACATAGAATTTGGAACAAGATCCTCTGGCATCAAATACAGCACTCATCACACTAAAACTACACTGCTTTCAATATGACTTTGGTCAGCTTTAGCTCTCTGGGTCTCAATTTTCTCATCTTTAAAATGAGAATTTTTTTTTTACTTGTTAGTCCAGAACTCAGTTGACAAGTTTTGCTTATTTATTTTGTAATTCTTATTGTAGCTTCTTATTTATAAAATATATGCATGGGTAAAAATTTTTAACACTGACCCTTGCAAAACCTTCTGTTCCAAATTTTCCCTTTCTTCCTCCCCATCCACTCCCCTAATGGCAGGCATTACAATACATGTTAAAATATATGTTAAATCCAATATATGTATACATATCCATACAGTTACCTTGCTCACAAGAAAAATCAGATTTAGAAAGAGAAAAAAAAAAAAACCTGAGAAAGAAAATCAAAATGCAAGCAAACAATATCAGAAACAGTGAAAATTCTATGTTGTGGTCCACACTCAGTTCCCACAGTTCTCTCCCTGGGTGTAGATGGCTCTCTTTATTACTGAACAGTTGAAATTGATTTGAATCAATTCATTGTTGAAGAGAGCCACATCCATCAGAATTGATCATTGTATAGTTTTGTTGTTGTTGCCATGTCCAATGATCTCCTGGTTTTGCTCATTTCATTTAGCATCAGTTCATGGAAGTCTCTGCAGACCTCTCTGAAATCATCCTGTTGGTCATTTCTTACAGAAAAATAATATTCCATAACATTCATACACCATAATTTATTCAGTCATTCGCCAGTTGATGGGTTCAGTTCCTAGTTTCTAGCCACTACAAAAAGGGATGTCACAAACATTTTTGCACATACAGGTCCCTTTCCCTTCTTTAGTATCTCTTTGGGGTATAAGCCCAGTAGAAACACTGCTGGATCAAAGGGTATGCACAGTTTGATAACTTTTTGAGCATAGTTCCAAATTGCTCTCAGATAATGAATTCTTATCACAAAAGCTGGGGTCTTTGGGTTTGTCAAACACTAGATTGCTATAGTTATTGACCATTTTGTCCTGTGAATCTAACCTATTCCACTGATCAACTACTCTATTTCTTAGCCAGTACCAAATGGTTTTGATGATTGCTGCTTTATAATATAATTTTAGATCTGGTACAGCTAGGCCACTTTCATTTAATTATTTTTTATTAGTTCCCTTGAAATTCTTGACCTTTAATTCTTCCAGATGAATTTTGTTATTTTTTTCTAGATCAGTAAAAATAGTTTTTTGGGTGTTTGATTGATATAACACTAAATAAGTAGATTAGTTTAGGTAGTATTGTCATCTTTATTATATTCACTCAACCTATCCAAGAGCATTTGATATTTTCCCAATTGTTTAGATCTGGTTTTATTTGCATGGAAAGTGTTTTGTAGTTTTGCTCATATCATTCCTGACTTTTCCTTGGCTGATAGATTCCCAAATATTTATACTATTGATGATTGTTTTAAATGGAATTTTGTTAAGGACCATGCCTAGATGAAGGGCCAAGTCAATTCTCCAAGACCCTTAAAAGCTGTGAATCATAAATTTGAAAGAATTCCGAAACAACCTTTATTAATGCAGCTGTTCCTTGTGGATTGGGAATGAAATAAATTAGAGGCAAGAGGGAAGAGGAGAGAGGTCAGAGAATGCAAATGCCTCTCAGTTTCCTTGTATCATCATCATCATCCTCTCACATGAAGAGACCCATTTTACAGGTCTGAGTTAGACCTCCAACAGCCATTGGCAGGTGTCTCCTGCATCACAACAGAATTTCTCTTTGTATCTCTTGCTATTGGATCTTGTTAGTGATGTATAAAAAGTCTGATGATGTATGTGGATTTATTTTGTATCCTGAAACTTTGCTAAAAGTGTGGATTATTTCTAATAGCTTTTTAGTTGATTCTCTAGGGGTCTCTAAGTATACTATCATATCATTTGCAAAGAGTGATAATTTGGTTTCCTCATTACCTATTCTAATTCCTTTAAACTCTTTTACAGCCCTTATTGCCAAAGCTAGCATTTTTAATGCAATATTGAATAATAATGGTGATAATAATGGCCATTACATATGATGCTTATTGATAGTTTTAAATAGATGCTACTTACTATTTTAAGGAAAAGTCCATTTATTCCTATAATCTCTAGTGTTTTTTTTTTTTTAATAGGAATGGGTGTTGGATTTTCTCAAATGCTTTTTCTGCATCTATTGAGATAATCATATGATTTTTGTTAATTTGGTTATTGATATAGTCAATGATGCTAATAGTTTTCTGAATATTGAACCAGTCCTGCATTCCTGGTATAAATCCTACTTGGTCATGGTGTATTATCTGGGGGATGATTTTTTGTAATCTCTTTGCTAATATTTTATTTAAGATTTCTGCATCAATATTCATTAGGGAGATTAGTCTATAATTTTCTTTCTCTGTTTTTGTCCTACCTGGTTTAAGTATCAGTACCATGTCTGTGTCATAAAAGGAATTTGGTAGGAGTTATTAATTCCCTATTTTTTTCAAATACCTTATATAATATTGAAGTAAAATTTTCTTTTGGTAAAATTCATATGTAAACATATCTGGTCTTTGGCATTTTTTCTTAGGTATTTGATTAATAGTTTGTTCTATTTCTTTTTCTGAAATAGGACTATTTAAGCAATTTACTTCCTCTTCTGTTAATCTGGGCATCTATATTTTTGTAGATATTCCTCCATTTTACTTAGGTTATCAAATTTATTAGCATAAAGTTGGGCAAAGTAACTCCTAGTTATTGCTCTAATTTCCTCTTCATTGGTGGAAAGTTCTCCCCTTTCATTTTTAAGAGTAACAATTTGATTTTCCTTTTTCCTTTTTCTAATCAAATTTACTAAAGATTTATCTATTTTGGTTTTTTTTTTTCATAAAACCAACATAGCTTTATTTATTAGTTCAACAGTTCTTTTAATTTCAATTTTATTAATCTCTCCTTTTATTTTTACAATTTCAAGTTTGGTATTTGATTGGGAAGTTTTAATTTGCTCTTTTTCTAGCTTTTTTAGTTGCAAGCCTAATTCATTGATTTTCTATTTCTCTATTTTATGCAAGTAAGCATCTAGAGATAGAAAATTTTTCCTTATTACCACTTTGGATGCATCCCATAAATTTTGGTATGATATCTCATTATTGCCATTCTCTTGGATGAAATTATTAATTATATCTATGATTTGCTGTTTCACCCATTCATTAGTTAGGATGAGATTATTTAGTTTTCAGTTACTTTTTGTTCTATTTTCCCCTGGCTATTTATTGAATGTGATTTTTATTGCATCATGATCTGCCTTTCTGCATTTGATTTTAAGGTTTTTATGTCCTAATATATGGTCAATTTTTATATAGATTCCATGAAGTGCTGAGAAGAAAGTGTACTCCTCTTTGTCTCCAAAGATTTATTATACTTAAGTTTTCTTGTATTCTATTTACATCTTTACGCCTTTAACTTTTTTCTTTACATCTTTACGTCTTTAACTTTTTTCTTTATGTCTTTAACTTTCTTCTTATTTTGTGGTTTGATTTATGTAGTTCTGAGAGAGCAACGTTGAGATCTGCCACTTTTTAAATTCTGTTATCTATTTCTTCTTGTAGCTCTCTTAACTTCTCCTTAGGAATTTCCATGCTTTACCACTTGGTGAATATATATTTATTATTGCTATTGCTTCATTATCTATGATACCCTTTAGCAAGATATAATTTTCTTCCTCCTCTCTTTTAATTAGATCAATTTTTGCTTTGCTTGATATGAGATCAGGATGACTAGCCCTGCTTTTTTTACTTCACCTGAAGAATAAGAGATTCTGCTCCAGCCTTTTATCTTTACTATTTATGTATGACTCTGCTTTAAATGTGTTTCTTGTAAACAACATATTGTGGGATTCTGGCTTTTAATCCAATTTGTTATCCACTTCACATTTATGGTTAAAACACTAATTCTATATTTCCTTCCATCTTATTATCCCCAAATTATACTTTTCCCTTTTCTTTTCCCCTTTCCCTCCTCTCCAGTATTTAAGTTATGAGCACCACTTGTCTCAAGCAGCCCTCCTTTTTAGAATCCTTCACCCTTTCTTATACCTTTCCCCTATTATTTCTGTTTTCCCTTCTATTTAGCCTATTCCTTCCCTTTTCACCTTTCCCTTCCCTCTTTTCAATAAGGTACAAGAAGTTTCTCTATAAACCAAATATGCCTAATATTTTCTCTTTGAGCCAAATTTGATGAGAGTAAGATTCATACAATGCTCATCCCTCTCTTTGCTTTCCCTCAAATGTAATAAGTTTCCTTTGCCTCTTCATGAGATATAATTTCCCTCATTTTACCTCCACTTTTCCCTTTTTCTGGTATTATCTCCTTTCTACCTCTATTTAATTATACATCCAATTGTAATTTGATGTATAATGATGCATGCACTCTCTATGTATAGTCATAACAGAAATACAGTTCTCAAGAGTTCTTTTTATCTTTTTATGCTTCTCGGGTCCTATATTTGGAGGTCAATTTTTTTTTTTTGTTTAGTGCTGGTCTTTTCATCAGAAATACATGAAATTCACCTGTTTCATTGAATGCCCATCTTCTTCCCTAAAAGAAAATGCTCAATTTAGTGGGGCTGCATTCCAAGTTCCTTTGCCTTTTGGAATATCAGATTCCAGGCCCTTTGATCCTTTAATATGGAAGCTGCTAGATCCTGGGTGATCCTTATTGTGACTTCTTAGTATTTGAATTTTTTTTCTAGCTGCTTGTAATATTTTTCCCTTGGTGTGATAGTTTTGAAATTTAGCCATGATATTTCTTGGGGTTTTAATTTTGGGGTCTTTTTCAGGAGGTGTTTGGTAAATTCTTTCTATGGCTATTTTACTTTTGATGGCAGTTCTCTTTGATGATTTCCTAAAAAATAGTGTCTAGGCTTTTTTTTTTTTTTCATCATGGTTTTCAAGGAGTCCACTAATCCTTATATTGTCTCTCCTAGATGTATTTTCCAAGTCAGTTGTTTTCACAAGTAGGTATTTTACATTTTTTTCTATTTTTTCCATTTTTTTTTTTTTTTTTTTTTTTGGTTTTGCTTAACTGATTCTTGATGTCTCATCAGGTCATTCATTTCCATTTGTTCAGTTCTGATTTTTAGTGAATTATTTTCTTCATTAACTTTTTTTTTTTACTTCTTTTTGTATTTGTCCAAAAAAAAGCATATGCTGGCCTCTGTGCTCTATCTGCCTGCCTGCACCTGGCCTCCCTCTGTACCTGACCAAAACAGACCTTTTCTGGTGATCTTCAAAATTATCTTCTGCTGTTAATTTGCTGTACTCCCAATATTTGCAAATTCTGCCAGTCTGGAACTAATTCAGAGAGAATTTAGTTGAGGGTCCAGAGAGAAGTTCAGAAAGAAGTGTGTATCCTTTCTGCCATCTTGGCTCTGTCCCTAAAATAAGAAAGGTTAATTCTCAAGTCATGTCACTAATGGCAGGGAGTATTCCAAAGTCTTTTCACTCTCATAGTTCAACTGTAAAATTCTAAATCTGAATTTCATAAGCTGTATTAGTCTTGTTGACTTTTAGCAAGATATAAGTTAGCTATAACATAAAAGAACATGAGACATGTGTTAGACCTCTCAAGACCTCTCAAGAGGTGTGCTAGTAAATGCTTAATAAAAGGACTTGTGGGGTGGGTAGAGGTAGGGAAAAGGTACATGTACACATAACCTAAAATTAAATATGCACTGTTAAATTTAGACAATAAACAAAACATAATTAAGGCATAGTTGGTAACCTTTGCTTATCTCTGTGTAAATGGTCACATTGAAATTTTTTTTTTAAAAAATCAGCTCTACAAGCTGGTTAGAGCTGACTCCAGCATACTCCCAAATCTTTTTCTTCTTTGTCTTAAAAAATAATGTGTTTATATTTAAAATTACCCATAGTCATAAGGATTCCTGAGAAAGGAAGCCCTTCAAAGAAATTTCTTGCAGATGAGCCATATGATTCTGGACCCTGGATCCAGTTATTAGATTTGAAATTGTGTTACATTTTACATTTTCTTAACCTATTTAAATCTAAATGACAGATATTATGCAATTTTAGGACTCTCCAGAGAGGTGTAGGTATGATCTAAAATTTGATATGATGTTCATTATGCAGCATTTATCTTCCCTTCACAGAATAATGAGAGAGTTTTAAGCAGAGTTCTTAATGAGGTGAGCTTTAAGAAAATAATACACAGGCTCTGAGAATTCCATTTTGCCTTCTGGGTATGATAAATGAATGGTCAATCATTTGCATTCTTAACTTTTTAATATTTACAAAATTCACCAATCATTTAATTTATGCTTTCTGGTTCACACATAAGCAATTTAAATTGTTTAGTCAATTAGAATGAAAAATATTTATTCAGATGAATAATTTGATTACCAAGGTTTCAGAAGGGACAATTAGATCCTAACTAGTAACATTCATAGGAAAAAAACCTTTGATAAATAGACACCCAGACCTCTTCTTCAAACCTAAAAATGAGGAAGTCCCTGCTTCCTGCCTGTTGAGGAAGCATCTTATATTTTCAAACAGTTCTATTTATTTTAGCAAGCTTTTTTTTTTTTTTTAACATGTCTCTTTGTAACTCCACCTATTTAATTCTACTTTTCTGGAGCCCTAAAGAAGCTCAATTCCTATTCTGTACGACAACTCTGGAAATTGTTGAAGACAGTTATCCTGCTTCTCTTAAGCTTTTTTTTTCTTCAGGCTGACCATCTTCACATAACATAGTCTCTAGCCCTTTCACACCATTACAATTTCTCTCTTTTGGAACTGTTCCATTTTGTCAATATTCTTTCCAAAATATAGCACACAGAACTGAATATGCTCCTCTAAGTATAGTCTATCCAGGGAATAATATAAGACTGTCATCATCCTCCCTCAGGGACATAAGTAGGAATTCCTATAAATTTATTTTCAGTCATGTTTTGTATTAGAAGAGGGAGTGAAATATTGAGGTTATCACCAAGCCTATGTTGGCCTAATGTAGTTTAAATACCAAAGTTTTGAGGTTGAGAAACATGAAGAAAAAGGAGGCCAGGGTATTTTTGAAGGGGACAAGAGAGTAATAAACTTTTTTTTTCTGGGGGATAAGGAGGATGGCCTTGAGGTCCATTGATGACAATAAAGATCTGGAATAGATTAAATAAATTCAAGAAGAGAAAGAGTTTCTGAATGACGGTTTCAAAGGGAGTATACAAAAGAGACCAAGAATGGGATGGAGTAATTCACAATGCTACAAAGCAAGGCCCTCAAAAGAGGATATAATGACCACAGGTCTTGGAATGTATCATTTCAGGAGTCAGGCAAAAAAAAAAAAAGTCTGACTGGTTGATCAGACAAGTGTCTGTAGGTAGGCAGAAATTTCTCCTTATTTATGGATGCCTGAATTATGCCTCACCTTACTGGTGCTAGTATCTTTATTCCTTTAAATATTATGTTTTCTTTGAGTTACTAAGACTCTATCACTGTTTTTTTTTTTTTTTTGTAATATCATTAATATTCAATATGTATTCCACTAAAGCCCAAAGATCATTTTTCATTTCCAGTCCAATATCCAACCTGTATTGGGAAAATTGGCAGCCTCCATTTAATAATGATCATTCTCACACCTAGTCACACCTTTGACATCTCAATAGTTCTGAATCCCTAAAGATCATCCCCCAAATATCATTCTTTATCCCAAACAAGTCTTTATTGCCATCCCTCATCAAGGAGAAATATAATTTGTTGCCTACAAAACAGGAATTCTAAATGGGACAAGTAGAGAGGTTTCTAGTTGATATTGTGGGGTAAGAATTTGAGGGGAATGGGAATAAAGAATAGTTTGATGGAGAATGGGAAATGTCATTTGGAATTTTATCTACTTTATTTATTGAAATTGATTTTTTGAATTCATTTTAGAACTTCCAATGATATCTATATTTTCTTCTATTATTTTATTGCATTTTAGAATTTCCAGTGATATCTCTATTTACTTCTATTAGTCTATTATATTCTGCTCTCTTTCATGACTTTTTGAACCCTGACTTTGTCTTACCCCTCTAATGGAATGACTGAGTCATTCACAGAACTTGGTTTCTGGTAGATTCTAGGATGTGGTTCTGGTGACACTTAGGGTCTTGTACCCAGGATCCAGTGGGTTCAATTTCCTAAATAATCATTGGTTAATTTATTTTCCAAAGACATCAAAAAGACTGTGCTGGCTTCCTCTGTGTACAAGTAGACTTCTTACTTACACCTATTGTAGGCTTATTCTTATAGAGTAAGGGTACTATGAAAATTCATCAGGTCTTTGTGCATTTCTCATCAATAGAATATTTAATGAAATAATTTATTAGGAATATTCTTCTTTTATTGTATCTGAAATTAATGCTATGGTTCACATGGTTTACTATAGAATAATATTCTTCAAAGAACCAACAGTATTTTGGCCAAACTGAAATTTTAATGACAAAGAACTTAAGGAAACCAACATTACTTTTACTAATGATCTTCTTGTGATTGACTTATTTTCAGGTAGAAGAAGTAATAATATAGATGTGTGCCCATTAGGATGAGAAAAAGAAAAAAATGAGAGTACACATCAAGCAGAATCTTCCATTTCTTTACATTTAACAAAAATGATTTATCAAAAACTTTTAGAAATGTCCTAGTATTATCGTGATACCATGATGCTCTTTCCTTGAAAATTTTATTTCTTCTATAGTTCTAATTGTAATAGCAGATCTTAACTGTCAAATAAATATTCTGGCACAAAGATTGTGATTAAGTTCTTTGTGTAGACAAATCGAATGTTAGCTAAATGAAAGGTGTTTTACAATGAATTGTATCTGGACAAGCCCCTTTGGAGAAGAAGCAGACCTTGCTAATGTAGAAACATTCTGTAGAATAAACACAACTCAAGGATATTGGCAAATTGACAGAACATGTTGACTTGGAGCATACTTTTGATGAGAGAGTATTCCCAGACAAGGTAAACACATTGATAAACTCATTGCCTGTGATCTACACACATAGATTCTATTGATGTTAGTTGAAGCTCCAGGAATGCATTAGAAAGTATATGGCCAATTGGTTGGTTGTGGAGCTTTTAATGATATAAGAGAAGATTGACATGTTCTGTTTCTACAAGAAAGACTACTAGCACTTGCTGGGGAATTCTGTTCCATCCAATTTCTAATATTTTTTTCTTGACAAAATCTCACACATAATCATCAAAAAAATCAACTACTTATCATTTTAAAGTCACTATTATTTTTAAATATCTGTGAATATTACATACAAACACATATATACACATGCTCCATAAAGAATAAGTATATCATTATCAGTTGAAAGAATTCCATGCTATAATAACAATTAATCAGAAAACTCATTCTTTCTAATTTAAGGTGTCCCAAGATTGACATCCTCACCACCATTGGCATTCACAGAATGCTTTAAGATATACAAAGCAATTTATATCCATTATCTCATTTAATTTTTTAAACAGCTCTATAAGGAAAGTGCCATTTTTATTTTATTTAATTTGCATATCAGGAAGACTGAGACTTAGAGAATATCAGTGCCTTGTTCAAAGTTATCAAGGCACTATGTATCAGATGTAAACTTTGAACACAGGTCATACTGACTCCAAGTCATTCTAGTCCTGTAAGCACTATACTATTCTACCTCACATTTTTATGTGAGTGAGATGTGTGTTATTTTAATATAATAAGTTTAAGCTATATGGCCATGTGCTGCATGTTCCAAAAGTCTTAAGAGATTTAATAGCTTAAAACCAATTCATAAATATGCATTTATTAAGTACCTATTGTATGCTACACACTATACTAAACAATGAAGATACCAAAGAGGCAAAAGACAGTCCCTGCCTTCGAAAAACTTACAGTCTAATGGGCAAAACAATGTGCAAACAAATATGTACAAATCAAGTTACTTACAGCAAAAAATGGAAAGAACATTTTAAAAGGGAAGGCACTAGGACTATGAAGAAGTATTGAGAAAAGTTTTCTGTAAAAGAAGAGATATTAATTTTGACTTAAGTCAAAATAAAGAAAGAGAATGTTCCAGGCCTTGGGGAAAGTGAAAGGAAATGCCCAAAATCAAGAGGTAAAGTGTCTTATTTATATTACAATTAGGAGGCCAGGGATGTTGAATCAAAGATTATGTTGTGAATTATAGGTATAAGAAAACTGGAAATGAAGGAAGGGACTGAGTTATGAAGTTCTTTGAATGCCAAACAAATTATTTTTGTATTTTATTCTGGAGGCAATAGGCAGTCACTGGACTTTATTGATAAAAAAAGTGAAATGACAAAGATCAGCTGAATAGAGTATGTATTGAAGTGGGGAGAGACTTGAGGCAGGCAGACCCATCAGAAGGCTATTTCCATTGTCCAGATATGAGGGGATAAAGGAGATAGAGATAGGCACTGTCTAAGAATAGAAGGAATCATATTTAAGAGATACTGCAGAGGTATGAGCCGATTATGAGGTCCTCAGTAGTGAGGGAGATAAAGATTATAAATTATGTACAAACTCCTTGAGAAGGAAAGAAAAGTCACCTGGAGGTATTTAAATAGTAGCTATCAGATTTTGACTGAGTAGTAGATAAGATGTTAGTGAAGGAATAATGAAACTGAAAGGAAGAGATGTTAGTGAATGATGGAGGTGGTGAGAGTGGGAAGTCTGGATCTGGTAATAAAATGCAATGAGTATTCCAATTCCCCCACCTTGGCCAGTTCCCTGAGGAGAATTAGTGAGCAGTACATCTAATACTGAATGGTGTTGTCAGGGAGGCTGTATCATTAGAGAGGAATCAGGGTTCAGGAATAACTAGCAGATGGAAGGAATGAGATAGCAAAAGATTAAGACTAAAGAATAGTTTGTTGCCTGTGGAACAGGAATTTCAGAGGGCACTGTTGTCTGGTTGATACTGTGAGTTGAGAGAAGTGAGGAGGATAGGAATTAAGAATTGTTTGATTGAAGAATAATGTTTATAATTGAGAGAAGGAGGTCATTCATTATTAAGTAGAAGCTGCCATTCTTCCCAAAGGAGGTGGGAGAGTTGGCTAGAGGGAAGTGCAGCATGATATGGGAGGAAAATAGTCAGATTGTCAGATGGAAGACCCTGCTTCACTAATCCTCCACTAATACTTTCTGAAATCAGAAAGGGCCCTTTAGGAAAGGGGCACACCAGGATTGAAACTGTACAGAAGAAGAAAAAAGTCCCCCTTTCCATCAACTTTCCTTTTCTTCTATCATGATTATTGAGAGGCACCTTGAAAATTAGACTTAAGTTCAAAGCCTTCCTTTGACACATATTAACTCTTTTACTATGGATGTGTCATTCAACTTTTCAGAGTTTCAAGTGATTCTCTAAGACTGTAAGTCATATAGCCCACTGAATCACAGCCAAATTGCACAAATGGATGGTATTTCCACAGTGGAGAATTTCTTCACTATTGAATAGAAAGGTTCAGACTCTTCCCTCATCAGTAATCACAATTATGATTTTAATCTTGTGTTAATGGACAAAAGACTTTACCTCTCTCTGCTTCCAGTTGGAACAAATAATCCCTTAAATTCCTTTAGGTCCTAAATCTTATGACTCTGATGTGAGCTTGGGGGTCTCAGAATTCAAATTATTTCTGTCCTTTTTGCCTCTGTCTGCTCTTTCTCACTTGAATGAGGACTATGTACTATCTTTAGGTGTACAAGATCTTTAGCACAGTCTGGCATAAATCTATATCCCCTTCTAAGTAGATTCAATGCTGAAAAGACATCAAGGAAGCACAGTTAGCAATTTCATTTTCTTTATACCCAAAAGTACTATATGCTTTGTGTTTTTGGTTTTGGTCAAATATCCTAGATAAACATATTAAATGGATCATTGATTAATTAATGTTTTTTTTTTTTTTTTTAGAAATTTGCACATGAGAAAAGTGCATCTATGTTGTGTATGTGCTCACATGCATGTATACAACACACATAAACCTATCATATGGGCACTGATACATAGTGAAATCTATTATTATTTGGAAAATTAACCAGAATCAGGGGCAAAGGGTGAAATGCTGAAAATAATCTCCAAGTACTCACAAGTCCTGGATTTTACCCATTAATTTCTTGAGGCACCTCATAAATACCTAAAGAAGAAATTAACTGAATGGTCCAAATCTCCATCTAATTGTCTAAAATCCCTGAAACATAATGGCTGAGGCCATAAAAGCATGTAAATAAATAAATTGTAAAGACTTAGCGGTACTCAGAAGAAGTAGGTGCTTCAGTAAGTTATTATTAGTGGAGATCCAACTTGCCTTGTCCCCTGTGATATGTATTCTTTGTAGTGGGCAATGCTAAGGCTTTAGTATTCACTATTGGAATTATTTCAAGGAGGGTAGTGACTTTCTAAGGACACATGGCTATGGCAATTGGGGGATTCATTTGGAACCCTCAGGAGTCAAAATTGAAGCAATCATTGCTGTGGTATAAGGACAAATGAGGGAAATGATTTGTCTGTATAAGTAACACACTGAAACTCTCATAGCATTGAGCATGAGAAGCTTTAGATGCTCATTAGATAACGTTATCTACAACTCAGATGTTTTCTGGATTATAGAAGTAATGTAGAAACTGAAAACTATCAGAAAATTTATGATATTTATTTTTCTATCAGATTCATTAATACACCCTAACACTGTCATTAGTCTTGCATTTAAAGGTTCTTGTGAATTAGCGTTCTAATCAAATAATAACTCATCCAGTAGACAATATTTAAAGTTCTTATCCTTAATAACTATACAAGTAATTTCTGTTGGTATCCTTGGAAAGAATTTCAAAGGCAAAATTCATCTTAATTTCAATCAATCTCCATATTAACTATTTATTTAATTTTACCTTTTTAATTTTTAATAGTATTTTATTTTTCAAAAAAATACATGAAGCAAGTTTTCAACATTCACCTTTGCAAAACCTTATTTTCCAAATTTTTCTCTTTCCCACCCACTCTTTTCTCCCCCAAACCATAAACAATCCAATAGAGGTTAAAAATGTGCAGTTCTGTGCAAGAAAAATCAGATCAAAAAGGAAAAAAAAAGAAAAACAAACAAATAAACAACAATAAAAAGTGAAAATACTATGCTTTGAGGCACATTTGGTCTCTCTAGTTCTCTCTCTCTGGATGTGGACAACACTTTCCATCCCAAGTCTATTGCAATTGCCTTGAATCACCTCATTGTTGAAAAGATTCAAGTCCATCACTGTTGATCATATAATTTTTTTACTGTATACAATGTTCTACTCACTTCATTTAGCATCAGTTCATGTAAGTTTTTCTAGGCTTTTCTGAAATTAAGCTATTTATTTTTTAAGTTGTTACTTCTCCTTAACAGGGTGTGTGTGAATTAAGCTAGGGAAATGATGAAGGAGAATACAGAGAATTTTTTAAACCCCTCCCCCACAGTGGCATTACTTTTCTGAGAAGTGTGTATTTCAACTGTGAGAATTATAGTCAATAAGGCTAGCAAGTTCCAGATTACAGGAAAAAAGACTTGTGACTTTTACAAAATTCTCTGTGATTTATATACTCTTTACAATATAATTCCAAGTGTGCTATAGTTTGACACTGGAATTGGAACTGGTGTACATAGTTTCAAACCTTGACCATTATTTACTTCTCTTATGATTTGAAACAAATTACTTAAACTTTTTAAGCCTGGATTTCCTCATCTGTAAAGTGAGGGCTTGGAAAACTGGCCTTTGAGGTCACTTTTAGCTAAAAGTTTAACAGGAAATTCTTCCTTCTGGAATCAAAACTGTTGGGGGAAAGGTACTGCTATACATAAGACAGGCTAATCATGAGTACAGTTCCTCCAAAGAGTGGGACTGCTTATACTCCAAAGAATCTTAGCCTTATCCCTATAGACTTGAAAAGGAAGGGAATTTCTGGGAGGAATATGCTAGGCAATAGAAGCCTGGGTACCATGTCCTGAGGCTATGTGAGGGATTTAGTCAGAGCTATGCAACACAAGCCCATGACTTTGAAATTCCTTTGAAACTTGTGACCCTATTGTCATTTTGAGTAAAGTCCTTTCTTCCCTGCCCTGCTTACAAACTCTTTCAATTCTGAAGTCCTTGACTTTCTCTTAGAGAGGATAAGACTTAAATAGGACCTCAGAGATAAAATCTGAATGTGAATGCAGGATCTCTGCCAAACTTAACACAAGTTAACAAAATTTTGTATCTTCTTCATGGAATTTGTAGTTTAGTAGGGAATATCTAGATATGTTATTGTAATAATAAATAATACACAGTAGTTAATAAGGAAGATTCGAAGAACATGATATATGAAATCCAGGAAGAGAAAGCTCTTACCAATTGACAGAATCAGAAGAACATCAAGGAGTTAGGGCAGGAAAGGGCATAGCACCAGAGATCATGTTCAATCATCTTATTTTATGGATGAAAGCTATAAGAAATGAAATGATGTTTCCAAATTCACATAAGTTGTGAATGAGTAGCAAAGCCCAGCTTTTCTGGAAGAGGCTTATTTAAAGAATAGTCAAGCATTAAAAGGTAGAAAGTCATTTGGAAATTATTTGAGTGAATAAAGAAAAAATACAGACACAGAAATATATAGGTGTAAAAATGGATTAAAAGTAGTCCATATTAGAAAGAGTACAGATTTTGTGGAAGAAGAGTGGTTTGAAATAAGGCTTGTCAGGGAGAGCTTAGATTGTCTTAAGTAACAAGCAAAAAGTTTTCACTTTATTTAACAATATAGAACCTTGACAGATTTTCAGATGAGTTGTATGACCAAATCTAAGTTCAAGAAAGATCAATCAGACAGTATGTGAAGCAAGGGTTGGAGGAAGAAAGAGTGGAGGTGAAAACCTGTTAAAAAAAAGTTTTTATATAATTCAATTGACCACTAAAGAGGTCTTGTATTAAACAAGTAGAGAGATGGATATATAAGGTATGTGGTCAAGGTAGAATTAATAAGACTTAATAGATAACTAATCAGATAATCAAGACGAAATAGAGAGAATAATTAAAGAAAGAAACAAAGAAGACTGGATTGAATAATAGTATCACCAATAAAGATAATAAAACCAAGATATCCAAGGTTTGGGAAACAAAACAAAACAAAACAAAACAATAATCTCAGTTTTGAATACAGTGAGTTAGAGATGCCAGTGTGTCAACAGATTGAACTGTTCTCTAAGTAATTGGAATTCCGAAGAAAAATCTGGGTTAAACATACAGATTTGGGAGTTATCTGATTATATATGATAGTTGAAACCATGGGAGAAAATGAAAATTTATAAGGCAGTGTATTTAAAGAGACAAGAACAAGAAAATCCTCTGCCTTTTAAGATTAGAAATATAATGGGGGCGGGGGGGGGGGGTGGTAAGGGGAAGAGCTCTTAATGCCTATTCCTCCAACTAAACTTCCAATTGACTTTATACAACCAAAGGCTGAATGAAGTTAAAAAGTTATAATTATAATATGTAATATTATGTGGACTACTTTTAATATATTTTTATGCCTATACATCTCTGCCTCTGAATTTGAGACATGAAAGCAGAGAAGAGAACCCATATGAGACTATAATGCTGTTATCAGTTCTGAGAAAACCCTGTTAAAGAAAGGGTCTTACCCACAGCACAATTAATTTTTCCTATTAACAACAGCTAAGTTACCTTATGCTCTTGGTCTAAGTAGTTTACTCTATCTATATCTATCTAAATATCTCAGATAGATAGATATAGATAGAGTAAACTATATATATAAGTCAACTTTGCAAATAGTTCTTCAAATCATGAAAATACTGAATACACATTTTTTCCCTAAAGGACAAGGCTATAGTTTTTGTTGTTGTTGCTGCTGGTGGCTTTGTTTGTTTGTTTGTTTTTTTAATGTGAACAGAGAATATTTAATGTGAACTGCTGAGTATTCTACCCAAGTTCTTCAAACACATAATCAAAGCATGTTTCTATATCCTTTGAAGAACAGAGCTTAAAATCCCATCATAAGCAAGTAAGGAATGACTAGGTATCCATCAAGTCTAGTATTACACTGAGTATATTACCTTTGCTTATTCAGAAAAGTGATTATCATTTTTTGTTTGGAAGGTGGGGGGGATCCACAGAGGTTAGACTCCTTTGGCAAGTAAATAGAGCTATGTGCCAGAGCTAGAAATATTCCCCCCTCCTTCCACCATTGAGTTTAAGTTCCCTATCTGAAGTGAACTTGTGAATCCTTGAAGACAAGTAAATGAACTGTCACTATTAAAGTGAGGGAGAGATATTGGATATATTCGTTATAATCTCCCTGTCACACCAAATAATTCCAGAGGTTGTTAAAACCTTTTTTTTCCCTTTCAATATTGAGATTCCAGCTTCCAGAGTGAAGGATTTTATGTAGGCTCCCCTGTGATATTTCTTTTACCAGGCTTTCTTGAGATTAATATTTTCTAAAAATCATTAATATATGGATTTCCCAGAGTTTGGTGCTTTCTTATAGTGAAGAACAAAGACAAGATTGAAATACATAAAGAGTACTCCCTCACATGAGGGAGCACATAAAGCAAAACAAAGGGAGAGAATAGATAAGAAGATGGTTTTTCATGAGACACAAGAAAAACAAAATGGGGATCTTTAAATACCTCAAAAGCAGTCTATGAGGTGATAAGTGCTGGCATTTCCCTCATGTGATCATTAATGCAGGATGTACCTTTGGCCTTCACTAGCTAATAGCTAAAAGGTTCAGAGATAAAGTTACTCAGTTTAAATGAGGTGACAAAGGATATTTATATTGCTGGAGGAGAGATTGGGAGTATAAGGAAGGATAAATCCTAGACTTAAGAAATGAAGCTCTAAGCAAGTGTCTCTATCTGTAATTCACAGTACATAAGTGGATCTAGTTTCCACTATATCTGCTCCTCAGCCAGAATGTCAATTTATGCCTTCAAGCAAGCATTTTCTAGGTTTTCATCCACAAATACAATCAGTTTATAATGTCATAATTTAAGAAAGCAAATGCTTACTCCAACAGCAAGTTTTGTTTTGCCCATTAGGCACTTTTGCAACAGTGAAGACTCTTTTAGTCATTCTGAGAGACAGTTCTCTCAATGCAGAGTCCTGAGGCACCTAGTCACCTGGCCTTTGTAGGTCAATTTCTATTTAGAGCAAAAACAGTGTTAGAAATGAATCTTTCAGCAGACTAGAGGTGGGAGTTAGGAAGAAAGGGAGAAAAAAGTAGTTTTACTTTATGTCCTTTGAACTCCTTTCAAGACAAACTTGTTTTTTCTTAAGAGTAAAAATGGTGTTGTTGAGGTGATATAGTCCCTGGAGAGAAGGCAGAGTGCCATCTTTTCAGGGCTCCTTTCAGGCCTTAAGGGAAAAATCCAGTGACCTTAGGTTAATTTCTGCTACCCTTCAAGTTGATTGAATAGTTCTTTAGCCCTCAGATATATGTATAGACACTTAACAGGGAGCACCTGGGAGTCCAGAAGTTTCATCCTTTCAGCCTTACTTATCAGTAGCTATAAAGTGTTAAGTGGCTGACTTGGGTATCTATCAGCTGACAGGATAATCCCTCACAAGTTAAAAGATAATTGAAGGTCAATCTATCATTCAGCAAGACTTTCTGCCAGACTCAGTACAATTTTATCCAACGCAACATGAAAACTGACATTGTAATCTACTGTCACACTGCTTGTGCCATGGACCCCAAGGAAGACCTTATCAGGAGTCTCCAATTCATTCCTTCATAGAAAGTCATAGAAACATGGAAGTACAGGAAACATGTCATTACCTGAAATCTGAGCAAGAAAGTAATGATTAGGAAACTTCAGAACTGTTATGAATGATGCCCTGAACTATTCAATTTTGAATTTCAATTGAAATTCAAATTAGTTCCTTTTATATCCCTATTTTCCTTAATGGAGTTTTATATGTTTGTTTACCTTCAAACTCAGTGAATATAGTATACAATAAAGTAAATTAAATAACTCTAGCTTTGGGAATCATCCTGAGTTCCATACAAACATCCATTTAATTTATTTTGAATAACACAATTAGCATCCATACAAGATATTCAACAGTAGAAGGATTACTATGGGTAATTTTAGAATCTAATATTCACATATAGAAAGGTTGTCAAAGAAAGAAAAGAAAGAAAACTTGTTAAAAGTTGTGATGGTCATTATAATGATTATGGATTTGTTATTGAGATATATATTTTGTTTTTGACTCAAAGCTTCTTACTCTAAGCACCAATGTCAGAAAGCATTTTTATATTTCATCCTTTGAGTGTGTTAATCATTCAGTTCAACAAGCATTTATTGGTCACCTACCATGCATAATAACTTTAAAGAATTTGGCATAATTATCCATACAAGAAAAAAAAAAAACACCTAAATATAATGAAAAATGCCTGTTGTCCAAAATATAGCATGCCTGTGAGTGGAATTAGCCATTGATTTCATATTTCTTTGTATTTTTATGTATTTTTACATTCTTACTATTTTTTGTTCAGTCATTTTCAGTTATGTACAAGTTTTCATGACCCCATTTGGACTTTTCTTGGCAAAAAGAAGGGGATTGTTATTTCCTTCTCCTACTTTGACACATGAGGAAACTGAGGAAAATAGAGTTAAACGACTTCTCTAGATTCTCACAGCTAATAAAATGCACGAAGCCAGATTTGAACTCAGGAAGATGAGTATTTCTAACTCTAAGCTTAGTACTCTATCCACTGTACCATATAGCTATGAATACATATATCAGATGGGCACCCAAAATTGTTTAGGTCCAGAATTGAACAGAAGAGCAAGTTTAATTGCCTAATATATAAATGACCCCAAACTTCTTTCTTTGTATCAAATATTAATATAAAGGTTATTTTATATTTTTATACTTCCATTTTAATGTTATTTTTCTTCCAATAGGGTAAAGTTGCAAACCATGGAACACTATTAGTGCTGAAGAATTGAAACTGACAATTTCCCAAAGAGAAATGCAAATCATATAGATAGTAAGTGATAGTTAGGATTTAAATTCAAGTCCCTTCATAACACATCCATTGCCCTTTCCCCCTGTACCACACTGTCTTTCTTGAAAACACATATCCATTGGAATATTTTATTTTTATTATTATTATTATTTTGCTGAGGCAATTGTGGTTAAGCAACTTGCTCAGGATCACACAGCCAGGAAGTATTAAGTGTCTGAAACCATATTTGAACTCAGGTCCTCCTAACTTTAGCACTGGTGCTCCATCCACTGTGTCATTTAGCTGCCCCATATTTTATTATTTTTAAGGCACTATATTTAGACACTAGAGATGTAAGGGTGGAAAACAACAAAGTTGCTGATCTCAAGAAGTTTACTATCTAATTCAAGTAATATGATACCTCCATAAATAAATACAATATAAAGTAAAGCTTATAAGGATACAGGGAAGGTCCAGATGAATTATTTTAAGAAATCTGAGAAAGTAGTTCTTGAATGATTAGTGAGCAAAAGGTTCATGAAAAAGGTAGCACAAACACTGAACTTGGAAAGACAAGAAGGATTTCTGCAAGCAAGGATGTGTTAGGCTTTCGATGTGAGAGCTCCTAGAAGAGAGAGACAACCAAGAAGACAACTGAGAAGAGATTCATAGACAGTACGGCTAGAATGCAGGGTGTTTAAGGGATAATAGAATGAAATTATCTAATTTCTTGTTTCACAGGATAGAAAGCAAAGATTGAGAGAGGATATACTGGTAGATTATTGAGATTTGACTGTTTTAGCATGTTAAATCTGTGATGGAAACTTTAGTAAAGTATGCTTGAGCTGAGATGAAATAAACATGCTTAATGTCCGTTCAATCTCTAAGTCTCTTCACAGAACAATCAACTGCATTGAGCAAGTGTTCTTAGTTCTAAACTTTTGTTTTCATTCCACCATAAACTCAGTGTTATCTAAAAAACATTAATCAAATGTATACTATGTTCAAGGCATTGAGCTATTCAAATGATCAGCCTTGTAAATTAGTTAAGTTTTCTATAACTGGAACTTTTAAAATATAAACTGAATGATTACTTATTTGCAATATTGTAGAAGGTCTTCTGCTACAAGTGGAAATTTTTCTAGCACTAAATTGGACAGTTCTGAAATTACTATCTAACCACCTATCTCCTTTCTGAAGGTTGATATAATTACTCAAAGCAAAAGCTTTTATAACTCATCAAATGACTCATGCTTGTGCAGGTGGCCTTGTGAATGAATGCACAACCAGGTTGTTAGAGCAAAAGAACAGATTGTGCCCAACAACTAATACTAATTATCTCTGTCATATAGGATTCATATTATCCCATTTTTTCAATAGCCTCAGCAGAATGGGCGCCACAATATTAAGCATAGAAGAGCTATGTGTGCCAAGTATTAGTATTCTTTTATTGTACATAGGACAGCAGTAAACAGAGGTTTAGTAAGCCTCTGGTGGGGTCAAAAGCAGAGTTCAGATTTCCTGTCTTTGCATGTTAGTCTCTGTCCACTAAAATCTGCTGTCACTGGGTCAATTTTCTCTTTAAAATAGATTGGAGGAGGGAAGGGATAGATTTATTACAAGAACACACATTTCTTCCTCTTTGACCCTACGTCTATCAAAGAATATCTCATAATACCTAGCTATGCAAGTTGCTTGCTACTGGATTCTCTCAGAGATGACTGGATGCAATCAATTGAAACAGAAAAAGAGGCCAATGGGGATGGTGGAGTATGAGGGTTGGTAGGAGCATAAGAGCAGTAGTCAAGAGTGTGAATCTATCCCCACAGCTAAATCCATGGCTGTATCCATTTTTCTTTGTGAGTCTCATCCAAGCCCAAATCTCCTTCTTGCTTAGAAAGAAGCTCCCTACCTGTTTCAGTAATGTCACTACATCACAAACAAGTCCAAGATCACCAGAAAGCATGCTCCAGTTGGGGAGAAATTGTTTTTCTGTTTTGCTATTGGGTATAGGTAATGCAGAAAGACATCCGATGAAGAATTGTCACTGGCTGAAATCATGTCACATTGTGAGCCTGCCTGGGGCTTTGGTTTTATGTTCTCAGTCCTGTTAGTATAAACTTTATGAGATCCTTGGGTCCTGTTTTGCTTTTCTCATTTTTCTTCTTTTCAAAACAGAGTATGTTTGCATTGATATCCCTACTTTCCTGAATTTCATTTCTCCCCTTCCCTTTGAGATCCTCTGGCCTTGGTGCTAAATCCTTGACAGGGCCATCTGTTGGTGGTTTAATGGACACCAGCTGGTGGAAATTCTTCCAAAGTGGAGGTTTCTGAGAGAAGAAAGAGATCTTCTCAGTCATTAGATATGTCTCCTGACTTAAACGGCTCATAGTAGTGTTTAAATCTCTCCTGCGTAGTTGTTGAATCATGGCTGACTCTTTGTTTCTTCATAAACCATACCATGAGATTTTTTGCCAAAGCAATTGGAATGGTTTGCTTTTTCCTTCTCCAATATATTAGAGCATAGTTTAAGTGACTTGTCCAGGGTCACACATAAGCAGATGTCTGAGGCCAGATTTGAATTCAGGTCTTCCTTTCTCTTGGCCCAGTGTGCTCAACATTGAATAATCTAGCTGCCTCCAAAGCAGTGACTTGCCAAAGGTCACATGGTTAGTGTTTGACTCTGGATTTGAACTTAGGTCTTATGGACTCCAGGTCCAGTGCTCTATACAGAATCATCTATCTGTATACTTATTCAATACTAATTTAAGTTGTAATTATTATGTCTCAGCTTCACTTTCTTATACCACAATGAAATCACCTTGGAATATGTAGGATCATACATCTGAAGTGAGGAGAAGCTTTAGAAATCATCTTGCAAACCTCTTTCACTTTTATAGATTAAGAAATTGAACATCAAAGAGAATACATAATTTTTTCAGTCACACAGAGTTAGGATTGGAACCAGATTCTTGGTGAATACAAATACAATCACCTTTCTGCTGTACCTTGATTACTTATAAACCATATATTTAAAATGAGATGGGACTTTAGTGTGAACCTAATCTAACCTCTTTGTTTTATAGATGAAGATATTCGAGGTCCAGGGAGGTAAAGTGAGCAGGGTAGGAAACAGAAGAGGCAAGGTTTAAACCCAAATTCTTTGAACTCAAATGCAGAGATCATGCTCTCACCCCTTTTTTTGAAATGAGTGTCTACTTATCTAAGTCATGTTAGAAATGCAGCAACTACTCATTATCCTATCTCAATGCTAATCATTACTGGAGATATTCTCCCTCAGCTGGTTCACTCACTGGTGTACCTCCCGGTTTGCCACATTAATCCCAGATTTAGTTTTGGACCCACCAAAATGAATTCAGCTTATGTCCTTTAATTTAAATGAAAGGTTCTCAAAGAGTATATAAAGGCCCAATATGTTCTGTGGTTTTCACTAGTTGTACCACAGAATTTTGAATATTTTATTTCCAAGAATCAAGTCTGTAATTTGACATTCTGTTTATTTAATATAAATTCCAATTGCCCATTTTAATTCTATAGTAAATATTTTCAAAAGAAATGGTTTACTTATTAGATGAATGTATTAACTGCAAAACATGTGTTTACTTTTCTCCATACATACATGTTGGATGGTGAGAATCAAATCACTCATTAAACATTTGTTAATCATTTACTTGTTCCAGACTGTGCCAAGCACCAGGGATACATAGAAAGGGATTTTTAAAAGGACTTGAATCAAGTCGATGAAAACGAAACTATATGCAAGAAAGTTCCAGGGATAGTGATTGTCAATGAAAATGCAAGGAATCAAGAAATAGAATGTCTTGTTCTATGAACATCAAGGTGACTGGTGTCACTGGAAAAATAAAATATGTGAAGAGGACTGAAGTATAATGAGACTGGAAAGACAGGAAGAAATTAGGTCATAAAGGGCTTGAAAAAAACAAATTGGGATTGTATATTTCATCCTGAAGTTTATTGTGTAGAAGGGTGCCATGGTCAGACCTGTTCTTTTAGAAAGATGACTTTAATAACTGAATAGAAAATGAAATGGAGTGGGAAGATACTTAAAGCAGGAAGAAGGACTGGAAGGCTATTGCAATAATCTAGGCAGGAGGTAATGAGGTCCTTCACCAGGTCAGTTGCAGAATCAGAGGAGAGAATATATACAAGAAATATTATAGAGGTAGAGAAGAGAAGATTTTGTGAAAGTTTAGATATAGAGGTATGGAGGTAGAGAGTGAAAAATCAATAGTTGTTCCTAAGTTATGAGCCTGGGAGACTGGGAGGATGGTGGTACTCTTAGTAATAGGTAAGATAGGAAGAGGGGAAATTTTTGTGGGGAAAGATGAGTTCATTTTTGAACCAGTTGAAATCTTAAAATATCTGTGGGAAATCCAGTTTGAATTGTCCAATAAATAATTGGATATGTGGGACTGGAATTCAAAAGAGAGTTGGATTCAATCTTGATGGCTAAAGATATGGAAGAATTCCTGTAAGAAACACATAAGGGAAAGGTTGAACTATTCTTCTGAAAGTAGGAGTCTTTTTCTTCCTTCATGTAATTCCTATCCAGTGATTTTCCTTCTGGAGATGGTATAGCTGATTTTGTAGTCCCTCTCTTGATTAATTATTGATCTACTTCATTATAGGACTCAAGGATCTTCACTTCCAGGTCAAATCACTGTTGGGTTAGGTCAAGCTGATAGCTCCTTAGGGATGGGTTCTAAGTTACTTAATTACTGTTGCTATCAGCAGAGGTAGTCTTTGTTACCAACCAAAACTATTGAGAAAACCTCTGATAATTCTATCAACCTTTCAAAGCTTATAGGATAATAATATTAACCCCTTTTCTAGATACTCATTCAGCTAAGATATGAAAAGAATAAACATAAAAGAAATAGATACCACATGCTCACATACATAGTGACTGAGTGGGAGAGATCCCTTCATCCAGAAGCTCATAGTAAACAGAGCTCCTCGCTTGAAAGCAGTCTGAAAAAAGAGCAGAGATCACCCACTCAAACCTTTTGAATGTTCTTTAGCCATTTAGAAGACTCTTAATCATCATAATACTGGTCCTTTAGGCTTTTACATCAGAGAATACTGTGTATTCTCCATTAGAGGACAATCATTATAAGTTCTAAGGACATCCCTCCCAATCTCTACCTCCCATTCCCATTAACCAGTCTGCCCATTTCACAAAGAAAGGCAAAAATAGTTTCTGTGATGAAGGAGGTTATATTGAACTAGCAGCAAGAAGTTTAACTTTTGCTTCCAATCCAGCTTAATGTGACTTGTGCAGGTCACTTTTCTGAATCTAAGTCGTCTTAATGTAATAACATAAAAAACTGCCAGATACAGTCCAGATACAGGCCTAATCTCTTTAAGTTGACATTTACCTGTAAACTCTGTGATTCTATGATTCTTCTCTGTCTTTATCATGTTATTCTCTTCCTTGTTTTCCCAACACCTGCCCCATATAGTAACAACAGCAAGAATAATAATTGAAGGAAAATATATTCTAATTCCCCTATCTTAATAGCACAGAAAACTTAAATATTTTTTCTGGTGTTTTGGATACAATCAACTAAGATGAAGTGGAATTGTTAATCTGAGAACCTATAAACTGTGTAAGATTTTATCTGATAGTATGTGCCATTTCTGTGGTACAAACAAGAGACATACCAGATAAGAGAAAACAGAGAATCTCTGGCTCCCTTGAATTATTGGCCATTTATGATTTTCTATTAATTAATGTGCCTTATGACTTGATTTCATGCCACTGACCATTAGAAAGTAGCCTGTAGGCTTAAAATGAGTGTTTTAAAAAAAAAAAATTCCAGAGTTTACTAGTCAACTTGATATAAAGGTCAGGAGAGTAATTGTCAGTTTTGCATTGAGACCTACAAATGCCAAAGGCATAGCTAGCTTGGAGCAGAGTATTTAAGTCTACATTTTTCACTGAGAAAGTGTGTTGGGCTATTTTGGTTGCCTTGGTGATATATCTTTGCTTTGATTTCCTAAGCACAGAGGAATAATAGTGAAGGAGATTATAATAAATAGTGAAATATGACCGATGTAATAGAGTATTGTTCAAGCCATTTCAGTTTTATCTATATTTATCTGTTGTCTTCTATGCTATTTTCATTAATACCTAATTTTGATAAAATCACAAGTAATTTATTTAAATCTAATCACATTTCTTTTCCACAGAAAGCTAAAAATTTCTAAAATATCTTTATAAGAGAATTTTTTTCTGTTTCCAAAAAAACCAGTAAGATACCCAGCTCTCCAATAAAACATTCGATATAGAATGATGGGACAATGGCTTTTTAACCTAATGTCATAATTGTAGTCGATAGGAGTTGAAAGTCAATAAGCATATATAAAGCCTTTCCATCTGAATAAATTTCTAAGGAACAGTGTCCAAGGAAAGGTTTACTGATTTATGTTCACCAAAAGATATTGTATGGGTCAGAAAGTAATGAGTTAAAAAGAGACCACTCAGCATTTTATATGATTTCATTGTTTTTAATTAATAAATAGTAGAGAATATTTGCCAACATGGTTATATATAAGAACATAATGATACCCTCAAAAACACTTATATCTAAATGAATATATATATGGATGTTATTATTAATTAATGTTAACCACTTAATATTTCTGGCTTACTGATTAAACAGATATGTAACATGTGTGCCACATACAAGTATAGCTGTTGGCAGCTTCTCTATAATTAGACCTGAATTTTTACCTCTTCTTAAGAAATCCAGCTTATTATTTCAAATAAAAGCAATCTGTACTGGACTTTCTCAAAAGACATTAAGAGTTTCTCCTATAATAGAGAGGACCTGTCTGCTGATAGGGAAAATATTAGCCTACTTCCCATGTATCTTAGGTCCTATTGTGGGAGATAATCGCTAGAGAATTAAGAGCAATGGAAGTTGAAAATAAAAAGATTTAGGCTTGACTTACAGGGAGAAATCTTGCCTTACCATTAGAGCTTTCCAGATGTAGAATGGACTGCCTCAGGAGGCATTGGATTTCTCTTCTAGAGGTACTCAACAGAAATTGTATAGCTATTTGTTGACAGGGCTTTTTAAAAGATTCTCATTTATATAAAAATTGGATTAAATGGCCTTTGAAGTCCATAACATTCTGTAATATATACAATTCAGTAAGAATGATATAGTTGAAAGACTAGAAACTCAGGAATGCCAGCAACAGTATATGATTTCTGTCACAATAATTTTCCCTCTCTAGACTCCAGTTTTTCCAACTATTAAACTATGACCTATTTTACTCTGAAATGATGAAAAAACAGTCAACAAAAATAAACCTGCTAAATTGTAAAATGAAATAATAATCCTTGCATTTGATGAACCTATATGATACGCAGCTTAAATTACAATTCAAAATATTGCTAACAGTTTCTCTATAAGCAACTCTCTTCTTAATGAGGTAAATTTTAAGTTCTAATAAAAGGTATGGATTGCATCTGTTTGTCTCCTATCCTGACAATCATTAGTAAAATACCCTATTTTGCAGTTCCAGTTATTCCAACTAACTACCAATTGAATGATTTGCTTCACCTATCATGGTGCAATCCCTTTGCATATTTTACATTTTGGTTTGCTTGATTTTCAGTCTGTTAGATTTAATAATCATTGTCAGTTAAATGTCATTGGATTTCATATGATCACTTTGATTTATTTCTTAGGTCCAGAGATAAGCCTGGGTTGATTAAGAATAACCATCTAACATATCTTGTTGTTTAGTTGTTTTCAGTAGTATCCAAATCTTTGTGACTATTTGGGGTTTTCTTGGCAAAGACTATGAAGTATTTACCATTTCCTTTTCCAGCTCATTTTACAAATGAGGAAACTGAGGCAAACAGGGTTAAGTGATTTCCCTAGCTAGTAAATATTTGAAGATAGATTTGAACTAAGGTCCTCTCAATTCCAGGCCAACCACTTTATCCCCTGTTTCCACTTTCTCCCCTAAATAACACATCATAGGGTTTCTAATCATAGGATAAATCAATTATTTCCCTCTACCCTTTCTGATTATATAGGAATATATAAAGAGTCTGTGATTTCATAAATTTAAGGAATTATCAGTACAGGAAATTCTTCTACTTAGGCAAATGACAATCCTTCCTGAAATTTAATAACTTAATCCCAGAGAAACGTGGAAATTCGAATATATTATTAGAGTATATTTGTCTCAATATTATTTTCTTCCTAAACTTCATACATAGGCTAAACAAATTGTCCAGTAACACAATGTTAGTAAGTTTTGAATTGAGATTTGAATCCAATGCCTTCCTGACTTCAATACCAGTAACCTATCCAGTAATCCATATAGTTACTACTTTTAATTACTTAGAATTAGGGGGATGTCTACCATAGTCATGTGAATACAATTTATTCCAACAATTATGAAGATGACTGAAGCAGGTGCTGGGAGTGCTTAGAGTCTGGACAGACATCAAAGATGCCAAGGTCATCCATTGCATCTGGAACTGACTCCAGTCATCTTAATTTTTGTCCTGCCACTGGACTATGACCCTGGAAGAGAGAATGAGGCCGGATAACTTTGTTCAGTTATGTATCTCTTAAATCCAATTCATGAACAAGTCAAGACATCATCCTTGATGTCATTAATCCTTTTCCAAACCATAGAGGAGGAACTACTACATTTTTAATTACATAACTTCATAATTTTTATTTTAGTACCTATCAAAGTACCTTTGTATATAATAAGTGCTTACTTCATTTACTAATTTCATCATTTCCTTAGGAAATCCTTGGAAGTTTTCTCCACAGATGCAAATGGACAACTTGTCTAAGACTAATAATTTTAATTATTTGCCATGGGGTACTGAAAGATTAGGTCAATCATGAGTCTCTTATCCATTATACTTACAGGTTGGGATTGAGCTTCTTTCTCACTTCAAAGCCTAACATTCAATAAATTCCTAATATTCAGTAAATGTTTATTCCTTTCATTCTCCTTTTCTCTTTCTCACAAGAACCCTGTAGGTACATATTATTATCTTTGCTTTACAGATAAGGAAACTAAAAGAGAAATTAAGTGACTTGCCCTGGATCACATAGCAAATAATTACCTGAGGCAGGATTTTAACCCAGACACTCTAATATTTAGTTAGTTATAAAAAAGCCAATGTCAAAAAATGAAGCAAAGACTTTTACTTTAGACATTATTTATTTTGGGGGCTGCCTTACAATTTCCCTTTCTTTTTTTCATATTATGTGTATCTGCATTTTACCTGTCCAATAAAAGTGCAGGTCCTTAAAAACAAATGCTGTATATTTGTGTGCTACATTATATCTTGGTGTTCAGTGTGTGATAAATGATAGGGAAGATGATATCAGTGAAAACTGTGGTAGCCATCAGTTATTTTTACAGTCTCCAGAGTCATAATTCAATAACATTAACCTCAGCTCTACTGTCTTTCACTCAGGATATGTGTTGTGTTTTAGGTAATAGAATCCATTTTTCTTAAGAAAGCTTTTTTTTTTTTCTACTTGTGAGTTAAGCAGTTGTTTGTCACGGCAGAGCAAGACATGACAGAAAGATTGCATAATTGAAAAAGAAGATGAATACCAATATCTTAATAAATATTCACTAAAGAATATACATACTGATGATATGAATCAATTACATTTCATGATGACTCATATCACTGGGGGTCCAGTTTGAAGAAAAGGGAAAAAAAAACTTGCCACCAAATTTTGCCCCATAAGTGTTACATAGATAGGCAGTGACACAAAGTAGAAACTTATTTTTAATAGTCTGAGTTGACTAAAAACGGCCATAGAAATGTGAGAGTCCTGTATTTTTAACGTCCTTTATAGCGATCTCATTTATAAAACCATTCCAATAGGAGCTGTCTATCATTATGTAAAATGATTGGAGTGATGCTCTCAGTGTTAATATATTTGCATTTAAAAATCCTACTTCTATCTCAATGACTTTGAGGTCATAATTACTTTTTGAAAGGTCACCTCATCTTTCTTGTTTCTACATTTACCTCATTTATATAGAAATATGTAGCACATTCTCCCTTTTGCTGTGGCTCTACTGCATGGCAACATGGCAAGACAACTTAGGGAGATTGCTTCTCTATGGGCACAGAGATTTTTTTCATGGAACTTGCAATGCTAATGAAAAGCACTATTCTTACCAGCATAAAGGGTTATTATTGGTTCCAAGGAATAGGAAAAAAGACTAGAGGAACATTTCATGAAAAGCACTCGTAAATATTTAAGTGTCATTTGGAATTCATGAACATCTGGGGCCATTAAGAGCCTCCCATCATTTTGTGTGATTAGGAAACAGGTGCCTGATTAAAAACATATTCTATGAGTCTGTCCTATTATACTCAGTTATCTGAGCTCAACTACATATCCCATGGCTGTAATGGAAATCACAGATCACTCACCCACTCACTGAGAGTGAAAAATTCCCCCAAGAAAATAAAAAAAGAGAAAAGTAAAATTGGTTGGATCCTGTTAAAGCAGCTACTCTGTTGCCACCGAATGAGACAAGGTCTGGTGGGCTTCTTCTTGCCAAAGGGGACAGAAGAAATGATTAAAGGTTCAGAGATACAAATGCTTATTGTTTTTTCAGTAAAGTTGTTTAAATCCCAGTCAACTCCTAGTTAGCCAGAGGTTGTCAAAAATGGCACTTGATTGTGAACAGTATTTTCTTTCTTGCTTACATTAAGATACAGGCTTCTATGACATTTGGGGAATTTGTATCACAAAAACAGAACATAAATGTTGATTCAGGTACCTGAATCTTTTTTTAAAATTATTTTTATTTTTAATTTCTTAAACCCACTATCCTGCTAATCCCTATATCCAATTTGAACAAATTTTTAAAAAAGGAAAACATCCTCAAGACATAGGTGCATAATCTGGGAAAATGAATTCTCACATTAATCATGTCAAAAATGTAGGTTTCTTTCAGGATTTTAAGCTCATCATCTCTTTCAGGAAGTAAGTGGTGTATATTATCTTCATTCATCTGGATGAATGATTTCTCATTGTATTAATATGAATTCTAAAGTTTTTCAAAATTTTCCCTATGATGTTATTATTCCATACCTTATTTTCCTACTGCTTTTTTCAGAAGTAATTCCTAAAAATCTTTCTACTATCTTCTGAAATTGTTTCATTTCTTCTTTCTAGGCAACATTATTTTGTAAAAATATCATTAATGTGTATAGCAATAATTCATATTTTACTATACTTAAAGATTTTCAAAATGATGTAAAGTCAAACTCACTCTAGCAACATGAAAATCTGATTTTGGAGGATGCATATCAAATGATCAGTGCAAGTTCCATTGGTAATTGAGTTCTAATCAGCAGAGTTAACACTTCTGGTACTAGTCTGCTGATCATCAAAATATTGCTTTCTCTATAAGCAGGATGATTTCAGAGAGGCCTAGAGAGACTTACTGATGCTAAGTGAAGTGAGCAGAACCAGGAGATCATTGTACATGGCAACACCAAATTATATGATGATCAATTTTGATGGACTTGGCTCTCTTCAACAATGAAATGATTCAGATAAATTCCAATGGTCTTGTGTGAAGAGAGCCATCTACACCCAGAGAGAGGACTATGGGAACTGAGTGCAGTTCATAAGATAGCATTTTCCATTCTTTTTGTTGTTATTTGCTTGCATCTTATTTTCTTTCCAATTTTTTTATTTGATTTTTCTTATGTAGCAAGATAATTGTATAAATATGTATGCATATATTGGATTTAACATATATTTCTACCATGTTTAGCATATATTGGACTACTTGCCATCTAGGGAAGGGGGTGGGAGGAGAGGAAAATTGGAACACAAGTTTTTGTAAGAGTTAATGTTGAAGAATTATCTATGCATATGTTTTGAAAAATAAAAATCTTTAATAAAGAAAAAATATATATTGCTTTCTATCTATATATTAGTACTATTTCTTTACATTAGGATTTATGCATTACATTAGTAATACATTAGTATTAGTACATTCACTATGATATTTGATCCAATATGTTTTTGCAAAAGTAAAAATAGTAGTCCAGAGAATTCTATTTCAGCAAAAGATTGGTCTTGTAGGATAATGCAATACTAATATTCTAATACAGGGAAAAGAAATAAAGTCTCTTGAAAAAGTGGATTGGTTCTATTCTGAAGATTTCAAAAAGGGAATTAGAAGGAAGGATAAAATAAATACTGTATCACAAAAAGTTCTGGAACTTGTTGTTTTTCATACTTACGGTATATGAGGATACAAGTGTACAGAGCATACAAAGAGAAGAGTGAACAGAGTTGATATCAGATGGACCTTATTGTTATCTTAAATGGACAAAAGTGAGTTGAACACAGGCCCATATACTCACCCAGAGGTCATTGTAAAGATACATCAAACTCAACAAAGAAATAAATGGGGGTAGGGATGCAAGCGGGGTTTTAAAAGGATAGAAGACTATCTGAAAGGCAAAAGTTGTGCACAAAGCAAGTTTCTCATTCTCTAAGGGAGAATTAAAAGAGGCAGGAGAATAGAAAAACAAAGAGCTATAGTCTAAGGAGGTTAGATTTCTTTAGATGGTTGGGAAATGATTGAACAAATTGTGGCATGTAAACATAACAGGATGTTATTGTACTGTAAAATAATTACAACAGAAAAAGATTATTTTAGGAAATCCTAGGTGGCATAAAATAATACAGAGTGATATAAACAGAACCAGAATAATTTATGTGATGACAACAACATTATAAAGAAAAACAAATTAAAAGCTCTGATTGAAACAATGGCCAACCATGTGTACAGAGGACCTTTGATGAAGCATAATCTTCCTGAAAGGTGATTTTTTAAAAAAGTACTGCAGAGACATAGTGGATTGTTTCTATTCTGAAGATTTCAAAAAGGGCATTAGAAGGAAGGATAAAAGAAATACTGTATCACAAAAAGTTCTGGAACTTGTTATTTTTCATACTTATGGTGTATGAGGATACAAGTATACAGAGCAGGAATCAAAGAAAAGCTTGCAAAAGCCTGGAAGTGCTATGTAAATATGAACTATTGTTACTGTTGTTATGATTTTGAAGGTGATACTTGTTATGATGCTTGTTATAGATAATGTTGAAGTATCAGTCACCTACCAGAATTAATGAAATCAACAGAGATTTTTTTTTCAGTTCAAAGTAAGCCTGTACTATTATTTTCTTCTAAATTGCAATATATCTTACTATGAATTCTGCTTTTCTTAAGAGAAAGGACACTTCTTTTAAGACAATAATAGTAATGAAACAATTGTCTGTTGTGTTTATAATTAGTAATTATGTAGTCACCAAATAAGTTCCCAGTAACTAAGAAATGAATAATTATATGAGCCACATTTAGAGTTGAAGTAATTACCAGGAAAAAACCCCTCTTACTTTTTGGATTTTTTTTTATATTTACATAATGTCATCTTTATCTATGCCAGAAGAAGTGGTGCTCAGACCTTACAGATTCTTATTGAGTGAATTGATTAATCACTAACAGACACTAGCTTGATAAATGAGGCAGAAATTAGTGGCCTTTCATTTTCATGTATTTAACCATATGTAGATACAAAGTCATATTTTGCTGTGCATTGAAAAATAAACAACAACAAAAAAATAAACTCTGGCATTTTTTCAGTTAATGTCAGAGTATTCCAGGCTAAAAAATATCATATTTAAATAATGGTTAGTCCCCACAAGTACTTTTCTTCTTCTTTCCTTATTTCTTTCTTTTCTTCTTTCTTTCCTTCCTTTCTTCCTTTTTTCCTTCCCTTCTTTCCCTTTACTTTGCTTTATTTCTCTATATATCACTCTACTCTCTCCCTTCCCTTTCTTTCCCTTTCCTTCCATCTTCAGTCTTTTTTCTTCCTTTTCTAGAGATTTTAGAGCCACTGAAATGTTGCTATGCTCATTCATCCAGTCAATAAATATAGATAAAACATGTTTATACATAGCACTGAAATTTCCATGGCACCATTTAACTTTGAGGGAGTTTTCAGAAATGGTTTTGCATTGGGCTTTAATGCCATGGGATACAAATAGATACTCCCATCTTGTAATGTAGTAGTGCAATAGAGTTGATCATAGTCCTTGGTTATTTAATCTTTAACCCTCAAGAAAATCATGGTGAACATTTTTAAAACTGTTTTTGCAAAAATATTTGCATTATGTGGTAATATTTGGATTCAGAATTCTTTGTACTATCCACAGTAAACAAAACAAAAACAAAACCCCTTTTCTGTATTTAATTTTAATATTAATAATTATTGTTCTTCAAAATTATTTTAAAGTATTGACTTTTCTCACTTTAAAGTAGCCCATAGAGTTGACTTTCAGGTATAATGAGGATAAAATAAAATACATTTACTACTGTGTTCATGTCCCTGGTAACAAAGGAAGCTGCATTAAAAGAAAAAGAAGTTATCAAGCAGCTTCATGCATAAGGAACTTTGCTAAGCTTTAGGGAGACAAAAGTGAAAAATGACCAAGTATTTGCCTTCTACGAGCTTATTATGTAATATGGGGAATAATACAGATTCACAAATAATTAGATGACAACATAGAAAAGCACCAGTGTAAAGGAGACTGCCAAACAAGTTGCCATATGAAATTTGAGAAGAGAAATATCACGTTTTCACAAATAATCAAGAAAGGCTTCATAAAGGTGAGGATAACTGATCTGTATATTGATGGAAGGGAATCCCTTTAGCAAGCAGAGATTTGAAGCAAGTGTATTCCAGACTTAAAAGACGATCTACCCAAATGTGCACATCCAGGAGTATATAACTAGAGAGCAGTTATTGTAAAAGGTCAATAAGCCCCAAAGATAGAGTGCTTTACAGGGAATGGTATGAAATAACACTATACTAATAGATCAGATGTTTTAAATTCCAGGTTAAAGATTTTGTATTTTATCCTAAAAACAAAAAGGAATAGCTGAGAGTATTTGTACAGGGTAATGAAATGGTCAGATCTCTATTTATATTAATTTGATGGATGCCTAAGAAATTGTTGGAGAGAAAGAGATGGACGGAGAGAAACAGAGACAGAAAAAGAAAGAGACAGACACACAGAGACAAAGACAGAGAGAGACTTATAGAAATAGAGAGAGATATAATCGCATAGCCACAGGAAGGTGATAATGGGAGAGTGCTGTCAGAAAAAAGAAAAGATTAAAATATAGTTGAGAAATATGTGACAAAGTAAAGTTAAATACAATAATATTACATTTTAAAACCAAGTGCATATATGGCCTATGGGGACTCATGTATAGATTAGTGGTTCTAGTTTCTATTTGAATCTGATACAAATGATAGAGAGCATAGACTGGAGAGGGAAAAAATTTGAGTTTGGAGAAATGAATTGAGAAGTTAGTGCAATAGTTCTAGGAGAGAGGTGCTAAGGACCAGAGAAAACTATGAGAGATATTTAGAAATAGAAACATAAACAAGATACATGAAAGGTATGAGAGAGGGAAGTGAAGAATGGTACTACATTATAGATTGAGATAACAAGAAATATAATGGTGCCATTGACAGAAAAAGAAGAGAAGAAGGATAGTTTTTTTTTTGTTGTTGTTTGTTTTGTTTTGTTTTGTTTTGTTTTGGTTTTTTTAGAGGGGAAGATGAGCTATGTTTTGGACATATTGAGTTTGAGATGCTTATGGGTCATTGACTTTAAAAAGTTCAAAAGTAAGCTGGTGATACAGGCTAGAACATAGCAGAGAGAGCTGATTATATAGTTATTCATAGAGAAGATATTTAAATCCATGCAAAGTGATGAATTCACAAAGGGGGATACTATAGAAAGAGAAAAGGAGGATTGCATAAGATAGAATATTCACAGTTGGGGGTGATGGAATAGATGATGAATTAGCAGACAAGATTGGGAAGGAGCAGCAGAATAAGAATACAACCAAGAGAAAGCAGTGTCATAAAGAGCCAGAGAAGAAAGAATATCCAGGAGAAGAGAGCAGTTTGTTGTATGAAGTGCTTCAGAGAAGTCAGGGAAGGATAAGAAATGAAAAAGGTTATAAAATTTGAATAGTAATCTAAGATTCTAAATTACAAAGGGTTGAGAAATGAATGAGAGGAGAGAAAATGGAAGCAAAAAGAGCAAACAGCATTTTCTGAGGAATTTGATTGTGATGGGAAGGAGAGATATAGGATAATAACTGCAAGAACTGGTAAGATCTAGGGAACATTTTTAAGGGATCAAGGATATTTGGGCATCAGAAGGGAAACATTTGGATAGGGAGATTGGGGACAGAGAACGATTGTGTTGGCAATCTATTAGAAAAGATGGGGGGGGGGCATTCAATCAAAAGTACCCTTAAAAATATTGACCTTAGCAAGGAAAAAATTCTATCTTTTCATCTAAAAAACGGAAGAGAGAATGATGAATGATTCTGACTAGTTTTGTCTTTATATTACTTTTTTATAGTTGAATTTGCTAAAAAAAAAAAAAATAATAATTTTTATATTCTTTCTCTCAGAGAAAACTTCCCAGGACTTTGTGACCTTCCAATTTCCCAATCTTTGTCAGAAGTAATAAGTTGTAATTCATAAAACCAAATAGGAAGTGTAAAACCTTAAAATTGCATGTTCTGTATTCAAAGCATTCAACTGGACACTGTATTTTTAGCCTTTGCAACACCTCTTTCATTTACAAAGAAACAGTATTGGGTTTTTTGCTCAAGATTACACATGAGTCATTGATAGAGTCTATATTAGAGTCTTCAAGCTAATATGCACCTCCACTTTAGTAGATCACCCTGACTCATAAACTGGGAAGCCTAATGATGTTTTAAATAAAGTAGGACTAGTGAAAAAGATATCCTTTAGGGCCAAGGACACATTAAGACATATATCTCACAAGATAGGCTATCAGCATTTCACAGATACAGAGTTTTATATGCTAGAAAATAATTTTTTTGGCCAATTTCCAGTGATATGCATAGTAACATATGAAACCCTTGGGCACACGAGGACAAATTTGAAGAAAATAAGTGCTCTTTGTGATTGTCAATATTTGGGGGTTTTGTCAGAGCACACAGGACAAGTTTGAAGACAGTAATTGTTCTTTGTGATTGTTAATATTTTGGGGTTTTATCATCATTCCCATCTGTGGGAATTTGATTGTGATAGGCTATAAGTTGAAAAGTATCTCATAAATTCCTCCTTAAAAAGAAAAAAGGAAAAACTTCGTAGAGAAAGACCCGCAAGACACATACCTAGATTACAAAGTACAAGAATCCAAGTTGTAGCTCTCATTACTTTTTAACTCATTACACTGATGTTCTTTATGCCTAAAAGAACTTTAATGTTTTTATATTGAAAGATATTCATGCTTTATGTATGGCACCACTACATCAGCTATGAAAGTAATCAATGGTCACATATCCAGAACAGGCCTAAAGGAAATTGGGCATTAAACCTAATAAGAATTAGGCAGCTAGCATAAAATGAATTTATTATGTTCTTCCTCTCCTTTTCAATGTCTTTGAATTAGGTTTTTTCATGAGAATCTTTATTTATGAGGGAAGGCTGAGTAGAACACTAGATATCTGATTTATATATATTTTACTTGGCCTAAGGATATGAGAAGCAGAAGAAATAGATAGGGATAGATTTGCAAGGGATACTTTGTTAAAAATATCCAGGGCAAAGGCAACTTTTGTTTTCCAAGTAAAATTTGTTTCAGCCTATGAGTCTGGAAGACTGTTAACCAGGTTTTATTAAACTAAAGTAGACTTAGAGAAAATTGGAACTAGAGGAGACCTTTGAGATAAACAAATATAATTCCATTAGCTGAAAGTTAAAATATTTTCTAGGGGGAAAGCAGTGTACTTCAAGATAGAAATATTAAATGGCATGGTCCCTGCCCTCATGGACTTTATAATCTAGTAGGGAAATAAAACACATCTATAAATAAAAACTGTTATTCAATACAATGTATAAAGGCATGAAATGTATGGACCAAGAATATGCAACATCTGTGCAATTGCTTGGAAAAGCAGAATTTGAAGTGGGTTTTGATGAATAGCTAGGATTTCAGCCAGTTGCATTTTCCTCATTTTACAAGTGAAAAAGCTAAAACCTTAGAAATCAACGTTTTGTTTTGCCCAGTGAATACCCAAATGAGTATTCTTAACTATTACCACAATGATTCCATAAGGGGTACATTACTAAGAAAAAGAAGTTTTATGTTCTTAAAGTGGGGCATAAAATCAGTGCTAGGAGTCTTAAAATAGCATTTCTGTGGGTGCAGAAATAATGAGGAATTTTTTTTAAAAAAGATAGGAATAGGAATAATGACTTCTGAAAGGTAATAGATGACATGGCTAAACCAAAAGGGAAATCTCATTCAAATGTTCTAGAAAACAAAACAAAACAACCACAAAAAAGGAATTGGTTCCAGAATCTAAATATTTTTTGGTTTTCAAAACATATGACCTATTGTAAGCTTGACAGATATCTCAGAATTGATTTTGTTGTCATTTTAACGTTATTAAAAACACAGATAATGAAACAGTGTAAATTAGGCACTAAATTTCCCTTTCCTTTTCCCCACTGGTAGCCAATCTAGAAGTAGCCTTTTGTTTGCCCTTAGAATATCCCCATTTGTCCTCTTTAATGGAGTTGGGTGGAGGGAATATTTTAAAATCAAATTTAGAAGTCAACTAAGCAATCAGGCAAGCAAATGCTCTAGGGAATGCAAATTAGGCAGTATTTGATTGGGCCTCAATTAAGCATGTCACCCACTTGGCAAAACATATGGAGTCATTATTCCAAAATATTGCAGTCTTATTAAGACTGGGGTCTTATTCATTTGTTGGGGTGCCAGTTGTTTACTTTGATCTTACAAATCTTACAAAATTAAAAAAAAAAAAAAACTACATATTTAACAATTTTTTCCTACCATTCCACTAGATAGAAAGAATTTAGGATCTGAATTCCACATGTTTCTTATAGTGAAATAAAATGGAAAGATAGAAAGAGGTCTACTATTATCTACAAAATATACAAAAGTTATGATTATTATGAAATTGAAAAGGAATATTAAAATTATCTAGTCATATTAATCAAATACACATTGGGAATGATCATAAGGCTTTTCTAACATGGTGTTTTAATGCATATACATAATAGTTCAGCTTAGTGTATTATGCCACAGCTGTGTCTTTTTCAAAATTGTAAATGGCAAATAAAATGATAAAACTCTATTCAAACCTTATGTTCAGGCTTTTCTGAAAGCTCTCTTTGGGAAGGACATTTTTTTATCCCCTTCTCATCCTTCTGAGAATTCATATTGTGCTTTTAAAGGCAATGTGAAAGATGTAAGAAAAAGTGGATGAAGATATAGTCTCAATTCTAAAAAGAATGAATGAATGAATGAATATTACACCAATTGTAATCACAGAAAACATTAGGAAAATGCTAGCTGAGTCTGCCTAGTGACAATAAATGATTCCAGAAAGCTATAACACATGCCTTGGAGAAAATAACCTCAGACTCACTCATCAAGCCCTTGGCTGTTGCCCTGACCAGCTGCTACTCAGTTATAGCCCATCAATGCTAAAAGTATAGCCAACTGATGTTTTTGTGGCAGATTAAAAGAAAGGTAAAAACATTCAATAAAAGGAATGTTACCAAATTAAATATTAAAATGAATGATCCATCAAACATTCATTAGTTATTCATTTTAATATTTAATCTAAATTAATGGAAAAATTTCCACTCACAATATCCTGTCCAAGAAACTTTACAACTGACTTCTTAGGCTATTATATGTTCATAATCAGTGCCCCAGTAGGATTATTATTAGGTTCTGTTGACATCTGAACTCTGTTTATAATGTCTCAAAAGCTGTTCCTTTGGTGAATAATATTTTTTAAGGAAACTTGATCAGGCCTACTTCCTGGAATGTCCTTTTTCTTTTTGCCTCTGGCCTCTTTGGAACAGAAAAAAAACAAATGCTAAATTATTTTCCCTACTAGAAAGTACTATAGGGAGAGGTATCTTGTTGGGGTGGGGAAAATGCTAGAATCTGAAGATTGACTCACCATTAACTTCTCATTTGACTTTGAGCCAAATCTTGGGCTATCTTTCTGGTTTCCCAGTCACTAAAGGAAGATAATTATCTTTGTCTTTTTTAAGTCATAGGATTGCTATAAAATAAAAAATAAGATATATCAAATTGAATGGCTTCTAAGGATGAACCCTCAAAATGAAACTATGAATTTTAGAGCTCCTCCAGTCTGACGCATACTGGAACAGGAATGTCTTCAACAATGTCCTAGTCAAGAGATAACCTAATTTCCACTTTAAGACTTCCAGAGATGATAAACCCACTGAGAAAATTAATTTTTATGTCTCTAATTACTGGGACAAATATTAATGATTAGCATCTCTATGATTTTCATCCATTGGTCTTAGCTAAGTTAAAAAAAAAAAGTGTGATCCCTCCTTGCACACATCCCTCTTTCAGTTACTCAAAGACATTTGTCTCCAAGTCTTCACTTCTCCAGACACCAGTTTTCCCAGCTGATCCTCCTATAGCATAGTTTCCTTCACTTACCCTGGCTACCTTTCCCAGGACATGCTTCATTTTGCCAATATTTCCTTCCCCTAAAATATGTCTTGTCAGACTGTCTACAGTGATCCAGTTATAGTCTAACAGGCACAAAATGTAACATTACATTATTTGTTCTCAACATGGTGCTTCTGTAAATCCTTTCTGTTTCATTTGGCTTTGTTGTCAAAATGTTGCCTTATATTGACTTTTCAGTGCATTGGGAAAAAAAATAAACAAACAGAACTTTATATTCCCACTTCCCATCCTCAATTGTATAAGTCTATCTTAGATTTGGTCCATTATCCTAGTTGAAATATTCTAGAATCCTGATCCTGATGTATATAATGTGTTAACTTTCCTTCTATTTCATCTTGAACAACAAAAGCAGATCCCTATGGCACGTTAATAGAGACCTTAACCCCAAGTTGACAGTGGCTTTGGTGATTAATCAGATCCTGATGTATTTAACTGAACTTTTATCTAGTTCATATTTCTTAATCTTATCTATAGAAATAGCATGAAAAACTTTTGTCAAATGTTTTAATGAAATCCAGCTATCTTATTTCTAAACCTTTGTATTGATTTAGGTAACTTGTTAGAAATAAAAAGATGTTACTATGTTGTTTTTAATGATATACTGTCTCAGCTTTCTTTCTTAATAGACACAAACTGACCTTTAATACTATGTGACAAAATTTTGCCAGGAAAAGAAGTCAATTTCTCTGGCCAAGAGCTTGAATATGTCCTCTTCATTTTTTCAAAAAAAAAACTAGACCACATTTTTCTGTTTCTTTTCTTGTATTCTATTGCCCTTCCCCCCCAAAAAAAATCACCAATAGTGACTTAATAATCACATATGATGGTGTTTTCAATATTTTGAGAACTATTTCATCTAGGCTTGATGATGTGAACCCCTTTAGGATAGCAAGATAGCCTCTCAGCATCTCTACATTGTGGATTTTAATCTATTAGTTTTTTTTTGTTTTGTTTTTATTTTTCCTATTCTGCTGTTCATTCTTCTTGATAGAGTAAGTGGGAACAAATTAAAATTTTGTGTTTCTCTTTTGATATCATTGTTCATCTTGATTAAGCAGCAACTTTCTCATTTTTAAACCTTCATCTCGTATCTATTTCCCAACATAACTAAAAACCAAGGTGTTATGTTGATCTTGATATTCATTACAAGCTCCCAGGCTTTAGCATCCTTCTAGGACTCTACTGTTCCTTTGCAATTATCCTTAGTTACCTACTTTTACTTTTATCCTTAATACATCTTATTTTTGATATTTACTTATTAGCTATATGAACTTTGACTTTGATCTTTTGAGTTTATTAACCATATGAACATAAATCCTTTAAACCTCAGTTTCCTCATTTTTAAATGGAACTGGTAATATGTGAGTATTCAATATAGCAGTAATTAATAATAATAATAATAATATTTGTCATCTATATAGTTTTTCAAAGTTTTCAAAGTGCTTCATACATTACCTCTTTTGGCCTTTACAACAACCATGCAAGAAGATACTCTTATTAACTTCATTTTACCAATAAGATCTTCACAAATATAAATGTCAGTTATTATCATTTCAACTCTAAAAAGTAATTCTCCTTGATTGGTTAGAATCATAAGCAAAAGAGGATATTGACTGGTCTATTCTTCTTCTATCTTAAAAAAATTAATAAGCAAAGCAAGTCAAGAATTTCTCACCTGTTTTGCTTTTAGCAGATTGAGCATCAAGCTTCCATCATTCCTGTATTATGCCTGTCTGCCAAGTTCATTATGTTTTTGTACATCTAAAAATCCACTTCTTTCTTCTGATATGGATTCAATTTTCAAAATTTGTCAGGCACCTATCTGGCACTTGGCAACTGGTACCTGGTACATGCCAAACACTATGCTAAGTGTTTGAGAAGTAAAACAAAACAAAAAGACCATCCTTTCTTTAGGAAAGAAATTTTTAAGAGGGTAGAGGGAAAAGTTGCCAGGATTTAGTCCTTAGTTTCTGACTGGGAGTATGAAAATAGTGGAGATATATCCAGGACTGAATTCAACAACCCTCTTTAAATGAAGGCTTTGGGAAAAGGTTTTTGTTCTGCTCTCCAATCAGGGGGAAAAGACAATTAAGGTTTTGGAGAAAGGGTAAAGTATCAAAAGTTGTCAATCTGCATTTCAGATAGTAGATTTTTCCTGAGTGCTTTATCTTATACATTTATCTCAAAATCTATTCTTTTTCTATTCTCATTAATGATCACCAAAATACTCTCCACCATGGTTTCCCCTTCTTGACCCTTGATTTCTTCTTATAACATATAGTGATATAATGATAATTCATCCATTCTCACCTAACATGTTCTAGATTTCTTTTATACTTTCGAAGCATAACTAGTGGTCATTTTTTATATTTCTTTATCTTCTCTCCATTTGTTATTTTCTCCCTTGAACCATTGAAATAAGTTTGTAATTACTTTACACTTATTTTTATCTTGTTTTGTTTTTAAATTTTCTTATTTATATACTTTTAGCCACCTAAAATATAAAGCTTCTTGAGGGCACGGGAGAAGTTTAATTTCATTCTTTGTATACAACAGTGCCTGGCATATAGCAGGCACTCAGCAAATGCCTTTTTGAATTGATTTGAATTTTGCTTCCTTTCTTCTTCCCTAGTATATGCCAGAGTACCTTCCAAGAACCAACAAACTTGGCTCTACATAATTTCCAAATCCTTTCACACTACTTCAGAATCACATACCATTATCCCTCATTTATTCCTTTCCTCTAGTCACACAATTTTCCTAAAGCTACAATAAATGCCAGGAGCAGAAAGGACAACTCCCTCCCCCCTCTCCCCCACGTACACACATTTTAACTTGATTCTTCCACAAAAAACCTTACTTATCCTTACCTGAGCTCCTGAAAATGATGTTAGTTGATTAGAAATCTCCAAAAAGTTATTGTACAAAACCTTTTAAATTTGAGTTAGAAAGATTTTTGAAAGTTATCAAACTGTGCATATTCTTTGATCCAGCAGTTATTACTACTGGACTTATATCCCAAAGAGATCTTAAAGAAGGGAAAGGGACCCAGATGTGCCAAAATGTTTGTGACAGCCCTTTTTGTAGTGGCCAGAAACTGGAAATTGAATGGATGCCCATCAATTGGAGAATGGCTGAATAAGTTGTAGTATATGAATGTTATGGAATATTATTTGTAGAGGGCTGAAACTCTGAATCAGACAAGAAAGCACTTAAGGCAACCTATTTGATGTGAGACAATGGCACTATTAGCATATGTTTAAATGATAGTCCTCACCATTGGTGCTTGCTGAATGTTTGATAGTAAAATAATCCTAAGCAAGGATTGGAGGGTGGAGAGAGAGAAGTCAGAGGCACTTAGTGGCAGGATGAGGAGGAAATAGGCTGGAGACTCTGAACTTCAGAATCCAGGATACATCTTTGGCAAGCCTTGTGGCAATTTGCCTGCCTCCTTCACTTGTCCCCCTAAGGATCAAGGACTTTGATTTATCCTGACTCTGGCTGACCCTGAGGCCCTCCAGGGAGCTAGTCCATACTTTACAATTATTGTTCTGTAAGAAATGACCAGCAAGATGATTTCAGAAAGGCCTGGAAAGACTGACATGAACTGATGCTAAATGAGCAGAACCAGGAGATCATTATATACTTCAACAACAATACTATATGATGATCAATTCTGATGGACGTGACTCTCTTCAACAATGAGATGAACCAAATCAGTTCCATTTGTTCAATAATGATGAGAACCAGCTATACCCCGAGAAAGAACTACGGGAAATGAGTGTGAACCACTACATAGCATTTCCACTCCTGTTTCTGTCAGCTTGAATTTTTGATTTCCTTCTCAGGTTATTTTTACTTTATTTCTAAGTTTGATTTTTCTTGTGCAGCAAAATAACTGTATGGATATGTATACATATATTGTGTTTAACATATATTTTAATATATTTAACATGTATTGGTCTATCTGCCATCTAGGGGAGAGGGTGGAGGAAGGAGGGGAAAAGGTGGAACAGAAGGTTTTGCAAGAGTCAATCTTGAAAAAATTACCCATGCATATAACTTGTAAATAAAAAGTTATAATAAAAAATTTTAAAAAAGAAAAGAAAGATTTTTGAGTAGGAGCCCAGTGATAGATCAACCACATGCTATTCAAACATTTATCCAATTCTACTGGTTAACATTTAGAACTCTTCATAACTTGTTATTTTTTCTATTTTTCCCATATTTTTATACTCCCACTCACTTCCATATATTCTATAATCCAGTACACTGGTCTATTTACAGTTTCTTGAATTCAATATTGGCTCATTGTTCCTTTGCTTATATTGTCCCTCATACTTAGAATGTTCTACCTTTTCTTTCTTGGTTCCCCTGGCTTCATTAAAAACTCAGCTCAAGTTCCATTTTCAATAGAAAGTCTTTCCCAGTTTCCTAGTTCAATACTGTCTTCCCCTTCAAAATTGCTTCCTGTCTACTCCCATCTACTATATATTTAGCATGTGCTTAGTTATTTGCTTATTGGATCCACCATTGGAATAAATAACTTCTTTAAGCACAAGGGCCCTATATATAGTTTTTTATCCCCCTAAAACTTACCATAGTGCCTAGGGCACATCAAGTACTTAATAAATGCCTATGACTATCAGAACTGGCCATCAGTTGATAAAGAATTTTGTAATGGCAATTTATTAAACCATCTATGAAGTTTTAGAAAAAGTTGAGATCTGCATATCTAGAGAGAGTGCCTTTGCCATGTAATCATGAACATTAAAACATTGCCTATTCCTCATTCATGTTTTTAAATGAATCAGAGTAACCCTCTTACATCCTCTGTTCCCTAGTTGTTAAGGGCTTTGTGAAAATATTGTTCATTTAAATCATTTAGCTCATTCCAGGTTGAACACATTTCGTTATTTTTGCTTGTCTGTTTTTGTGTTGTTTTGATAAGTAGGAGCCAAAAAGGCAAGCTGAATGATTTCATTCATGTAGGTATTCTTTCCAAGGATTCAGATCACAACCATATTCACGCATTAGCAGACCATGTTCATGAGACACTGTACTTATGAGACAAATTATGACATGTAGTTATAATATTATTGCACAACAAGTATAAATAAGAAGAATTTAGAGGAGCACTAGAAGAATTACAGGCAGTATATTGTAGAGATAAAAATGAATTTGTCATTCAAAGGACCAGGAATTATATCTATAAATTCTATAAATACATGTATATTCCTGAACAAGTCACTTAAGCTCTCTTCCTTCAATTGTACAATGAGAGGGTTGGATTGGATGACCTCTGCTAGGGGCAGGTCAGATGCCAGAACTTTGTGAGTTCAGTTTTGTTATTGGAATAAAATAAGGCATTCCTTAGTAATTGAACATTAACAAAAGGAGATTTTCTTAGTCCGGACACAAAGAAAGCACTTATGTGGTACCATGAATAGAGAGCTGGCCCTAGAGTTAGGGAAACTCCTCTTCTTAAGTTCAAATATGACCTCAGATATTTACTAATTTGTGTGACCTTGTGCAAGTTACTTAACCATGTTTGCCTCAATTTTCACATCTGTAAAATAAGCTGGAGAAGTAAATGGAAAACCATTCCTGTATCTTTGTCAAGAAAAATCCCAATAAAGTCATAGTCATAGAGGACTGAAAAAAGGCTGAACCACAACAAAGGATAAGTCTATGATTGTTAGCTTCTCCAAATTTAACAAAAATATTCTCCAAATGTCTAAAACAGTGCTCTACCTACATTAAAATCTCCCTAATACCTACTAGAATTTTTATCCCATGGATACAACCTTAAAGAAATCAAAATTACTTAAAATAGCAAATGAGACATCATACTAGGATTTCAGTGGGAAAAAATTTAGACTATAGATAATAATTATAAGTAACATGTTATATTAGCATGTACAAAAGTACATATCCATATTTCTGTGATATCCAAGATTCTACTCTTGAATTCTAGAATGGATTTTTCATAAAACCTTAATTTCCATAAAGGCATTTACATTCCTTTGTATTGTTTTTTGCATTATTTTTGTCACTGTACTTTCTATTAAGAATCATAGTCATTAAGAATCATGTGATATGTCACTTTTATGTATAGATGGTAGTTGATACTGCAAATAGCATCATATAGTACTGTCTTGATCTCAAAGGACTGAATTTTTAATCTTAACTCTAACACTACTGTTATCATCTTGGGCAAGTTATTTTGTCTCTGTACTTGTTTTATCATAGGCAATATGAGGGGATCATACCAGATGATCTTGAAAGTCCATCTCAGTTGTTCATCTATAATCCTCTGGCAATAGTTAATAGAAAATTATCTATGGGTCCATGCAAGACTTCATGGCACAACAGAAAGCAAGATTTTTTTTTATTGACTTTATAAAAAAAATTAATTTTTCCTACTTAAAAAATAAAGGGTCATTTATGTATCAAGATTATCAGTAGTTTTGAATTATTTGAGGAGACATATTATTGACTCATTAATTATTAAAAATTAGATTATATGCTTTATTTTGCTGATTGTGTGTTGGGAGTAGGGGGAAGGGTATTTAGGTAGAAGAAATGCAGACATTTCTTATTGATTGAAGTGAAACCAGACTTTTACTTTTCCACTGGCACCACACCAATTTGAAATTTAGTGTTAAGGGAATGCCAGGTGAACTGTGAGTCTCTGAAGCAAGAGATTTTGACAAAAGTTGGAATTTTTAATATTACTAGCTAAATAGTTGACTTAGTAGTTGGAACTGTGGTAGTAAACCTTCTACATCAGAACATTCTAATTGTACTGTTCATCCTTAATTGTGGAGACTTCATCTTAGCTTCATTTGTGGGAGTATTTTTGCATAATGAAGATTAAAACTAACAATGGGAATATATATTCTATTTTCAAGGAGTCCAGCTGGAAGGCAGATAACTTTATGTATGTAGAAAATATTTCTCAAAATAGGTATTGAAATTCTTGGGGTTCATGTAGTTTTTGACAGATTGTTCTATGTTAAGTGAAATTAAAGAAACTAGTTGTGTTTATTTTGGAAAAGAGAAGAACAAGAAGAATATGAAAAATCTTTTGAAGGTTTGGAAAATTACTATATAGAAGAAAGTATTGACTTAGAGTTCATATAAAACTCTAGGAATCCTCTTCCCAAGTCACACTCATAATAATTTGTTAAATTTCCCAGAAATTAGCTAGCTACACATAACTCTCAAGGTTCTAGTGTTACTTTGGAGGAATTATAGGGTTATCTTTTTCTAAGTCCATAAACATATAATGTTATACCCCTATGTTAGTAGTCAGAAAGTTATGCCTCATTTGTTAATCAACTGACATCTCTGAAATTAATCTCTGAAATCATCCTATTGGTCATTTCTTACTAAACAATAATATTCCATAATATTCATATACCACAATTTATTCAGCCATTCTCCAATTGACAGCCACCTACTCAGCTTCCAGTTTCTGGCCACTACAAAGAGGGCTGCCACAAACATTCATACACATACAGGTCCCTTTCCCTTCTTTATGATCTCTTTGGGATATAAGCCCAGTAGTAGCATTGCTGGATCAAAGAGTATGCACAGTTTGATAACTTTTTGAGCACAGTTCCAAATTGCTCTTCAGAATGGTTGGATGTATTCACAATTCCACCAACAATGTATTAGTGTCCCTGCTTGCCCACATCCCTTCCAACATTTCACATTATTTTTTCCTGTTATTTTAGCCAGTCTGACAGGTATGCACACACTGCCATTTTTAGCTTGTTTGTATGTGTTTTCTTCTCCCATTGAGCTTCTTTGAGGATAGGCCCTGTCTTTTGTTTTCGTTTTTTTGTATCCCTAGCATTTAACATAATAACTGGCATATGGTAAGCACTTGATAAATATGCCAGGTAAACTATCCCAGGTAAACAAAAATTTGTCTGAATACCATATGATTAGTAATCCAGAGCCAATACAAGATGACTGTACATGCTCTAAAATGGAAGTGACTGAATCTGATTTTGATTTAATATAATAATTCCCTAACAATTACAGCCATTTAAAAATAGATTAGATTATGTTGAGAGATGATAGGGTCCCCTTTATTTCAAGGCTGCAATAGAAGCTAGAGGACTTACCATTTTCCAGGATTTTTATTCAATATTATTTGAACTAAATAGACTTTAAATCTAATGAATTCTATGATTCCTTGTGAACACAATTGAGATTTTTGTGGAAAATGAAACATTGAATCTCGAATCACCAAAGGAGTTGATTTGGCAGAGAATTGCAGACAATATTAATAGGACCAGACAATATTCTTCACTTTCTGTACCCTCATCCTGCTGTTACTTTCACAATGTCTTTAAGGATCTGTTGTTTTGCTGAGAGAGATTGAAACTATAAAACTCTAAGCAATTGGTAGCATCTGCAAGTCAAACAAAGGAACGTCTTTTATTTTTCTCATAATTACATGCCTCCTTTTTTGGTAAAGATTTAATATGCTATTAGAGATATGAAATGTATTGGTGATATTTCCAGTCCAACCCTAAATTTTAAAGATAAAACTTTGAGGCTCAGTAAAATGAAGTGATTAGGTCAAAATGGTAAAGTCAGATAGACACTAGGTCTTCTTATGCTCAGTCCAGAGTTTCTTCAACTACCTCATGCTGTTGTTCTTCAATATAATCAAATTTACTTTAGAGAAGATATGTAGATATTATGTGGATCATATATATAAGATTTTACATCAACACATAAGGTCATCTACTATAAAAGAAAAGCTGGTGGTTTTCTGGCAATTACAAAGTAATATTCGAGGTGTGCCTGCCAAATCCTCCCTCAGGTAGGAAAAATAAAAGTTAATGTTTTTGGCAGAGTATCCTCATAAAGGTTCTTTAGTCTCCCTCTGACTCAGTTTTCTCATCTATTCAATGATTCATAAATTCTGCTCACCTGTTTTGAAGTAACCTATGTCTGTCTGTCTGTCTTTCCTTTCCCCCTCCTTCCCTTTTTCTCTCTCTCTTTCCTTCTTCCTCTCTCCCTCTCTTTTTTCTCTCCCTCCACACTAAGCAATGAAAAGAAAACCCTCTGTGCTCCTGAGGGAAAAGTGCTAAAGAATCAGAGCCCTTTATAATTGTCTTAGCACTACAACAAGCCTTATGGGCTCAATTCTGGAAGTGCCAGGAGTGACACTGATCAAGTTCTGTGAGGACTTAAACTCCATCTTCCCATTCTAATTTTCAGTGTTGCTGACTCTGAACTACAGAACAATACTGCATCACCTTCTCTCTCTCTCTCTCTCTCTCTCTCTCTCTCTCTCTCTCTCTCTCTCTCTCTCTCTGTCAGCAGGACATTCAGTGCTCTTCTGATCTGGAATGCTGGTAGTGCAGCTAAAGTGACCCTATCCTTAGTCGCTCAGAAAGCCTCATGGGACTAGCGATCAGCTGTTCTATCACAGAAGCAGAATGTCATCTGTCCCTATTTCACAAAAACTGAGAAATATGACATATTTCTACCTCTTTCCTGCTTGTTTTTTTCTGCTTTTAATTCTCTTAGGGCAGAAAATAGCCTTCTCTGTAGCACTAAGGATCCCATCCTTATAGTCTGCTCTCCATTTTTCCCTCATTTTTTTTTTGTTCCTTTCCTCTGGATTCTCCATTATCTCTGAAAAAAAGTATTTTTGGTGTGTAGGGCCACACACTTAAATAGGACACAGTCTTGTGTTCCAAGCCACTACATGCTAAAATAGATTTCTCTGAGCTCTCAAGAAGAATGACTTTTTAATTTCCTCTTTTTGATTCTGCCAAACTGTAAGCTGACAGTTCAGTCTCCGCTAGCAAACACTAAACAGTGTGTCATTCATTTGTGTGGCAAAGGTCCCTGGAAAATACCTTGGACCTTTTCAGATCCTAGAATGAATGCAAATGGATGATTTGGACATCAGTTCCTGCATTCTCCAGGGCATCTTTTTACCCCATGTTATTTAATTGGTTGGAAGAATAGGTAATGCTATTGAGATTAACCAAATTACTGCATTCACCAGACCTGTGCTGGTTCCTTTCCCCCTCAGGGCCTCATCTCAGCAGGACAGCTGAATGTGGGATTCCCTATCAACGGAAGTACCCTCAATCTTCCCCAACTCAGATTCAAGACTCCCCACACATTACAAGAGGTGAAATTGTTGAGGCTACCTTTCAACCCAGCTAGCACAAGGATCAGAAGAATTACCTGGAGATGTTGACACTTCACATAGGCCAAACCTCTGTCCTGTATTTTTTTTTTTTACTTTCTTATTAATTTTTTTCTGGTTACATGTGTATATTAGCTTTTATAAATACACATTTTTTGAATCATGTTGGGAGAGAAAAATAAGAACAAAAGGGAAAAATCATAACTTATTCAGCTATTCCCCAATTGATGAGCATCTACTCATTTTCCAATTCTTTGCCACTCCAAAAGAGGTCAAAAAGTATGCACAGTTTTATAGCCCTTTGGGCATAGTTCCAAATTATTTTCCAGAATGGTTGGATCATTTCATAACTCCACCTACAATGCATAGTGTCCCAATTTTCCCATATCCCCTCCAACATTTATTGTTATCTTTTCCTGTCATTTTAGTTAGTCTGAGAGGTGTGTAGTAGTATCTCAAAGTTGTTTTGATTTGCATTTTTCTCTAATCTATAGTGATTTAAAGCATTTTTTTCATATAACTATAGTTGGCTTTAGTTTTATCATCTGAAAATTGTTTGTTCATACTCCTTGACCATTTATCATTTGGGGAATGACCTGTATTCTTAGAAATTTGATGCCGTTCTTTATATATTGTAGAAATGAGGCCTTTATCAGAAATGCTGGTTGTAAAAAAAAATTTCCCGTCTTGTACTTCCCTTTTAATCTTGTTTGTGCTGGTTTTGTTTGTGCAAAACCTTTTTTTAATTTAATGTAATCAAAGTTGGCCATTTTGAATTTCATAATGTTTTCTAATTCTTCTTTGGTCAAAAATGTCTCCCTTCTCCAAAGATCTGATAGGTAAACCATCTCTTAATTTGTTTATGCTATCACCCTTTATGTCTACATCATGCACCTATTTTGACCTTATTTTGGTATGTGGTATGAGATGTAGTATATGCTGTTTCTAACATATTATTTTTTAGTTTTCCCAGAAATTTTTGTTAAATAGTGACTTATTCCAGAAGCTTGAGTTTGGGGCTTATCAAATAGTAGATTAGTATGCTATTTGATTACTATCAAATAATAGATTACTATCACAATAACATTGATTATTATATCATGCATATCTAACTGATTCCACTGATCTACCATTATCTCTTAAACAGTACCAAATGGTTATGATGCTTTATAATAAAGTTTTAGGTCTGCTACTGGTAGGCCACTATCCTTTGTATTTTTTAAAAATTAATTCCCTTGGATATTTTTGTCTTTTTTGTTCTTCTCAATCACTCTTGTTATTATTTTTCCTAGCTCTACACAATATTTTTTGGCATTTTGTTTGGCATGATGCTGAACAAGTAGACCAATTTAGGTAGAATGGTCATTTTTATTATATTAGCTCAGCTTACTCATGAGCACCTGATAATTTTCCAGTTGTTTAGATTTGATTTTATTTGTGTGATAAGTGTTTTGTATTGTGTTCATATAGTTTCTGGGTTTATCTTGCAAGTAGATATCCAAATATTTTATTCTGTCTACAGTTATTTTCAATGGAATTTCTCTATCTCTTTCTGCTGGGCTTCTCCTGTCTCTTTGTTGGATCTTCTCCAAATTTCCCAGAAGGATGATGGTTTTGCTCCCACTCATGTTTGTTATACCTTCCTATGTTCACCCTGAGGCACTATATTGTCTTGTTTGTGGGGAAAATCTGGTGAGCTTAGAATTCTCTGACCTATTTTTCCATCTTCCCAGAATCTCTGCTCTTATCACTTTTAATATACTTAGTGCCTACATGATACTTTGCATATAATGACTTCTTATTTACTGGCTGAGGACTAGAGAGGTAGAGAACAGTTTGAATGAGAGACTTACATTTGTGCTTTGGTAAATGCACTGCACTGAATAACTTCACCCCAAAGAGGGGAAAACAGATTACAGGACATGACATAATGGTATGAAGTGAGAAAAAGAAGACTTGGATTTCCAGGCCTTTCTTTTATGCCTTTTTAATAATAACTATGAGACATGGTAATCCTCAAATTATACCCAAGATATCTGAATTGATTCAACAAAAAAGAAACATTGATACCAAACCTAATCTTACAATGGAACCCATGATCCTGAAGTTGTTCTATCATTTGTTTTAGAACTAAAAACTAAAGTTATGAGTCTGGGTCAAAGAAAGTGTTCAATATGCAAATCAATTGCTTTATTCAACTAACATCTTCAGTGCCAGGTTCCTCTTCTTTTTAACTTTTCTAATTTTGAAAATTTAAGATTTGGCAGCATCATCTTAATTGCCATTGATTTCTGCATACATTTAAAGGAAAAGTGAAAGGTCTGTACTCTTGAAGCATGGGAATATTTGTGTGTACTATTAAATTCTTATGTATCTTGTGATTAAAGAGACTAAAGGAGGAGGAAGAAAAGAGGTACAAAGAGATTGAAAGAGATAGTAACAGAGAAAGATAGATATATAGAGACAGTGACAGAGATAGATATTCAGAAGCAAACAAACACAAAAAGAGAGATCTTAATTTATTACAAGTATCTGAAAATGAAATGAGCTGTTATCACAAAAGTGAGGTGTTAGGTTATTTTATAACTATGGCTATCTAAGCAGAATTTCGATGATCCCCTATTATGGATCTTATCAAAGGGATCTGTATATCATTTTGCAGATTGAACTAGATGGCCTTTACCACTTACAAATCTTTCTGATATTTCAGCCATTGATTTATGATGAAAGAATTCTCATTTTCAGGAAAAAGAAAAACCTTTAATGATCATTGTGAAGATTTGTGCCTGCCAAACTTATTGTAAATGCTTCTTGACTTTTATTTTATTTTATTTTATTTTATTTTATTTTATTTTATTTTTGCTGAGGCAATTAGGGTTAAGTTAACTTGCCCAGGGTCACACAGCTAGACAGTGTCTGAGACCAGATTTGAACTCAGGTCCTCCTGACTTCAGGACTGGTGCTCTTATCCACTGCGCCACCTAGCTGCCCCTTGACTTTTATTTGTTGCAATGATTGAGGAGGATGATAATGAAATCAATTTGCTTATTTAATAACATGAACTTCTAAAACCTCTCTGGAATCTATTAAAAATCACCAAGAATTTGAGTAATTGTTTGTCAGTGGAGCTGGGTTACAAAATGGTGAAAGTATTAACATAATTTGCCCATTATCAGAAATGACAACTTCTAACCACGGACAAGTCTAGGCACTGAATATTAGATTACTGAGGACCTAAAGTTAGAAGTGTTTTAAATATTATGGAATCACATGGTGAATCCTAGTGGTAAAAAATAACTACGATACTATTCATCGATGCTAAAAAGAGAAAGAGGGGAACAAAGAGCAGAGAGGAAAGCAAACTCTATAGCATAAGTTATTCCAGGAAAGGGCTTTGAAACATTAGATCAGTATAGAGCCACGAGCTGTTACTAGTATAAGTTTTGTGATGAATCTATAGTTTAAAATTGATATATAATAAGGCTCTATGATATTGAATCTTCCTGCCAGTAAAGAATAGATAAGAATGGTCAATGAAAACATTCAGTTCACATGTAGAGAATCTATTAAATAATTATTTCAATGAAATCAATGGAATTGTCAATAAATGCAATTGCAGTAGCAACACTTTGATATGTGAATTTGTCATTTTTAAATATACCATTCCATATTGAGGCAGTATTAAAGACAAAAATACTATATGCAAACTGTAATAGATAAATTTGCCTTGTATAAAGAAGGTAAAAGTAAAATGTTTAAAATCAATGATTCAAATATTCCCAAGTTTCAAAATAAAGGATTACTTCTGAAGTCCCTTAAACTCCAAGTGGATATCTTTGACCTACTTTCAAAAAGTGATACTGGCAATATGTCACACAACTGTAGGAAAAAAGATTGACCTAACAAGAGATAACTATACTTTCATGTCAGATTCAGATACTGGCATCAAAAAACTATATTGTATCTACTTTCTTGCTTTTCAAAATGATTGTGCAAATAAAATAATATGACAAAGCTCTACTACCTTAAACATATAAACACACACAGGTACATAGTAATTGAGATGTTTCTTTTTTTTTAAACTGTCTTTCAAAATTACCACTGAGGCAATGTGACTCCTTGAACTTTGTCCCAGCATATCAAAATTTTATAAGCTCAAACAACACTAAATTATTTCTTAGTATAGAAACATTTTAGTTCCTGGTTAGCAAAAATAATGACTTAACTAGGAAGCTAATAAGAAGCTCACCAACAGTCACAATCAGATCTGTCTTCTTATTATACTGTTGCCTTCCACAACCAAAAATGCTCCAAGAATGGTCGAGTTCTGGTTTATAGTACTAGTCACAGATGTTAAATGTGCTAGCCAGGCCTCTGATTGTTTTCCTTCCAAAGACTAAATTAATGGGATGCAGTTTTATGAGTTGATTGTCAGACTGATTTGGGGCAAAGAGCATTTGTCTTAAAATCAGAAGAAAGCTAAGTTTGAATCTCTCCCTCTGACCTTTGCCAGTATTTTGAGCAATGAGAAAATAACTGTCAATGTATTTCTTAAATTACATGAAAAACCAATGTTCTTTTGAAACTGATGGAAATCTCATTCCTGTTCAGTTTTGCAACCCTCTTTTTGCACCCAACATCCTGCTTTCACAAACTTTCCAGTACTCCAAATAAGAGCAGTGTTTCTGTTTGGTGTAGAATTAGCAATGTACTGAAATTCAGGATTCTCTTCAAGTCATAATTCTGGCACTTACCTTCTATTTGACCATTAACAAGTCATTTAACTTCAATGGAATCAGTTTTCTCAAATGGAAAATAATATTTGCATTGCTTACCTCATAAGCTTAAAGTGAGGAAAAGGTTTTTTCCAAACTTAAAGTGTTTTATTAGTGAGTATAATGGGTATACTCACTAATGAGTCTACTATTGAGTTATACTACTATTTTTCTTTCAAAAATTTATTCCTCAGTCTAATGTCTATTATGTAATAGAAAATTGTAATTGGTTGAGTTATAGATTATTTGCTGAAATGATCATTTTTTTTTGGCATTTTATGCAAATATTTTGTCTCCCAAGGTTGCTGCCCCTAGAGTCAAATTCAGACTCAGTCATAATTAGCTATGGGACTCTTGGCAAAACACTTAACCTCTGTTGACTCACTTTCTTTATATGGAAAATGGACATGATGGTATCTCCAATTCTCAGAGTTGTTATGAAAATAAAATGTTTAATGAAATGTTTTGTAATCTTAATTGTTGTAGTTATTATTATTTGTGTGAAGTAGAAAAAATAATGGCTACCAACTATTCAGAAATTAATAAGTAAAAAAAATCATAATAAGGGAATTGATTCTACTTTAAAAATCTAGTGAACATATAATCACCCTAGGCATTGAATGACCTAAATTTTAGCCTATTATTATAAACAATTGTGAAATTGTTTCTAAAATTAGAATAGGTCAATTATCAAATAACATTTTGGTTCCCATTTCTTAGTATTTTTGGGAAGAAAATTGATAATTCCTTTTTTGTAGACTGAGCATAGGTGGAAAATAGCCCAATCTATAGGCTCCAGTCTGGTTTAAGTTAACTTCTTAAGGTTCTTAAGGTTCAAAAGCTCAAACTCTAGACTTTCCACAAATGAAGAAGAGTGTTATGCAAATCAACTTGAGGCTCAAGCTTGTGATTTTAGGAAATCCTCTTTTGATTGTATCTTCTAGAAACATAGTACAATGGGGAAAAAAAAATTGACCATAGCTAGAGGACTTGGGACTATATCCCTGCTTCTTCTATTTACTATCTGTGTGACTAGCTAAGTCATTTAAAGTACTCACACTGATTTTCCTTATCTATAAAATACTGATTCAAACTAAATGATCTCTAAGATTCCCTTCCAGGCCTTTATGTATTTGTGTATTTGGCCAACAATGAAAAGCTCAGAGTTTTTATGAATGAAAGGTACTTTTCTGTACTGTTTTATTTGCAATTTTCAAAAATAAGGAGCCCTAGGTGATTAAATCACAAAAGGGTGGAGCTATTTTGCTTTACTTTTAAGAAAAAGGGTAGGTTAGTTCAATTTATGGGCACTGAAAAGTATTTTCAAAGGTAACAAAAGCACTTTTCTGAAATTAAGAATCTCCAAATTATTTGTAAAATGGACGAAACTAAGCTCTATCACTGCAGATGACAATTTCAAAGCCATTTATGAAATGATCTGCATGGCATTTCTCTTTTTCTCCTATTCTCCTATTCAGAGCATCTTGCAACAAGGTTTTAAATCCATCCAGAGCTAATGGATTATCCCAAAATTGAAGACATTTGAAGTAGCTTGTAAAACAGTTTCATTGAGTTTTTCCTTCAATGTATGGCAAAGTCTAAACAAATTTAGGCTTAGCAAAATAGTGTATGTCATGTTTAGAGCAGAATAGCCATGCAGGACATTTTGATAAAATGATGTGGCATATATTTAACAGCTGGCAGTAAAACAGCTGTTCTATAAATTCTCTGCCTATATTAATATTGTAGACATACTAAAGCCTGTCTGCTTATAGTCCACCTTTTTAAAGTTGTCACTGGACATTTACTATCATAATAGGCAAGCCCATTTCTTCCCATACTGCCCAATTCCAATTCCCTCCCCTCCAAAATAGTACTTAGACAATGACAAAACTCTAATCAATAAGTTGGATGAAGATGTAAAATCAATAGAATAAGCTTAGTTAAATTCTTATTAATCACCTACTATGTATCAGGATGTGCTAAGTGGATAGAGTTCTGGGCCTATAGTCAGGAAGAACTGAGTTTAAATCTGAATTCAGATACTTACTAGCTGTGTGACTCAGGGCAAATCACTTAACTCTGTTTATATCAGTTTCCTCAATGCAAAATAAGCAGGAGATAGAAATGTCAAGGCACTACCATTTCTTTGACAATAAAGCTCTAAATAGGGGTCATAAAGAATCAGACACAGTTGAAATAACTGAACAACAATATGTCAGGTACTCTATGAAGCACCAGGGATCCAAAGAATAAAGTGAAACAGTCCCTGCCCTCAAGAGCTTATATTCTAAGGGAGAAACAGAGCAATATATGGGAGCTTATAGATAATACATACAAAACAAACATAAGATAGTTTGAAGAGGGAAGGGAGACAAGATAAGAGCAAAATAGGAAAAGCTTCATATAGAAAAATGGTAGCACTCAACCTCAATCCTAAAGGAAAATAAGATTTTGTAAGGCAAAAGTCATGAGTAAATGCATTTCTTGAAAGACAGATAGGAAAAAAAAAAAAAAAAGACTGTATATTGAACATTGCATGTTCTGAAGTGCAGATAGGGTAGTATGACTGGATTACACAGTATGGTATAGAAGAGGAATCTATCAGTAAGACTTAAAAGGTAGAGAGGGGTCTTGTAGGAACGAAATAAAAACAAAGGAGTTGCTTATAGTTGATCCAAGAAGTAATAGGGAGCCACTTAGATTTACTGGAGGAAAAGGAGAATGATCATACATGTGATATGGGAAAATCATACTCACAACAATGACTCAGAATGCAGATTAAAATTGGAAGACTGTTGAAGTCTTCCAATATAAGCTAACAAATAAGCTTAATAACAAATAAACTAAACAGAAGGCTACTACAACAATACAAATGAGAGTTGAGAAAGGATTTAATCAGAGTCCTACTTGTGTGTAGAGGGGAGTGGAAATATTGGATAGATATTGTGGAGATAGAAATGACACAACTTGGCAAGTAATTAGATATGTGATAATAATGAGAAAAGACAAAAGATTCATAGAAGACTTAAAGCTGAAGAGCATAGTTCTCATGTTGAGGTTAGTATTTAAAAAATGTTTTAATGTGGGCTAGATCAATGAGCCGAATTTAATGAGAAACATTTAATAAGAATTAACATAAAACACTTTGCTTTTGTATGACTCAATTTGGAGTTTTCTTGGCAACAGTATTGGAATGGTTTGCCATTTCCTTTCCCAAATCATTTTACAATAAGAAAACTGAAGCAAATAGGGTTAAGTGACTTGCTCAGAGTTACACAGCTAGTAAGTGTCTGAGGCCAGACTTAAACTTTCTGACTTCAGCCCGTTATTCTATCCACTCTACTACTTAGCTACCTGGAAAGTATACTATACAAGTTTTTAAAAAATCAACAGAACAAGTACAGATGAAGGATTTCTATATAATCTATAATTCCCTTGTTAACAAGGCTTTTGACTTTACTACTTTTGCAACTTTAGTATTTAGTGTATATGCAGTGATCACTTAATAAATGTTTATTGAATAGTATTGAATTATCTTCAGTAGACTTTAATTAAAAATTTCAAATCTAACCTAACAATGATAAATTGGCTTTGAAATGTTTTATTGATATATTCTAATTTTACATTTTGAACAATTCTGGAAATATCTACCTTTGTATCACCTCCCAAAAATTTTTGAACTGTTTTTGTAACCAAAAAAATTATCAAACAAAGGCACTCAATTCAGTAACTGTGTTTGATAGTTCCTGACTGTAACAGTAACACCAGTTCTCTATACTCAAAGAGAATTATATTCACCATCAGTTCTTTGTTACCATTAGTGGGCTTTCAATTATTCAAATTTCAGTATCCTCCTTGTGATTTAATTTATGTAATAGAAATGTCACTGTGTAGATTGTTCTTTTGATTTGACTTATTTAATTTCTGTATTATACTTAATGAATTGAAGATAATAAATTGAAGACTAGCATTTATGAAGCACTTTAAGATTTATACAGCATTTTGAAAACCTTAAAATGTTGTTATTGTTGTTCATTTGCTTCAGTCATATTCAACTCTTTGCAACTCCATTTGAGATTTTCTTGGCAAAGATAATAGAGTGGTTTGCCATTTCTTTCCCCAACTAATTTTACAAATAAAGAACTGGAGCAAACAGGGTTAAGTGACTTGTCACATATTTATTAAGTATCTGAGGTTAGATTTGAACTCATGTAAAATGACATATTTTTCCTGATTCCAAGCCTAGTTCTCTATATACTGTACCCCTTAGCTGCCCCCAAAATATTATACAATGTTAGTTATTATTACTAATCTATCATTTAAAAGTCAAATTTTTATTTAAAATATATAGGATCAAAGTTTTGGGACACAATCAAGAATAAAGGTTCTGAGTAAAGGTACCCAAAGTACCTTCTTTTCCCTTAAAGCTAAAACCCCCCTGCAAGATAGTATAGAATCTTAGAATCACGCAACAAAAATATTTGAAGTATGTCCTATGAACTAGCTACAGTGATAAATACTGGGAATACTTAGTAATGGAGTAGGGGTGGTGGATTGAAGCCAGTTCCTACTCTCAGGGAGCTCACAGTTTGGTTAGGGAGAATTATAGAAAAATAATTGGAAGGGACAATAGAGATCATCTAATATGGAGAGGTCAAGCAAGAGACCAATGGAGAATCACCTGCAACATTCCCAAGTGCAACCCCAACTACATGAAATATAATTGGAAAATAGTTAACAAAATAAGTGCCAGAAAAAAATTGGAACATGGATAATGTTAATATGTGGTTTTCTTTTTTAATTATTTATTTAGCATTTATTTCTGCCAATTACATGTGAAAAAATTTTTTAACATTTAAAAACAATTTAAGATCCAGCTTATCTCTTTCCTTCCTTTTCCCCATCAAGAAACTAGTAATTTGATATAGATTATGTATTATATTGTATTATTATATTATATATATATTATATATTATTATTATTATTATATTATATATTAGATATTTAGTCATGCAAAATATTTTACATTAGTTATGTTGTGAAAGAAAATATAGACCAAACCACTACCATTATCATTTGTACTATCCCCCAAGAAAAATAAAATTAAAAAATAAGCATACTCAATCTGTATTGTCTCCACCAGCTTTTTCTCTGGAAGTAGATAGTGTATTTCATCATAAATCCTTCAGAATTGACTTGCTAAGAGTAGCTAAGTCATTCACAATTGATTATAGTACAATATTTGTGTTATTGTATACAATGTTCTCCTGGTTCTGCTCATTTCACTTTGCATCAGTTCATGTAAGTCTCTTCAGGTTTTTCTGAGAGCAAACTCCTCCTCAATTCTTATACCTTAATACTGTTCCATCATAATCATTTACTACAATTTGTTCAGTGATGAAAGAAAATCACATAAAAAGAGGCAACAGTTTGGCAAATCACACACACACACACACACACACACACACACACACACACACACATATTGAAGAAAATAATACTTTAAAAAACAGAATAGAACTAATGATAAAAGGAACATAAAAATCCATAGAAGAATTGATTAAAAATGAGAAATGGCCAAATGAAAAAAAAGATATAAAAAAGAAAAAACTGAAGAGAAATCTCCTTAAAAAAGCAGAATTGGCCAAGTGGAAGAAGAGGGACAAGAGTTCATTGAAGAAAACAACTTCAAAAAAAAAATGAACTTAACCAATTTAAAAAAAAAAAAAGGAGGTACAAGAGTTCAATAAAGAAAATAATTCCCTGAAAATTAGAATTCAGTAAATGGAAGCTAATGACTCCATAAGACACAAAGAAACAATAAAACAAAAATTCTATGCTCTTTCTCTTTTCACCCTATCCAACATCAAAAGTGTTTTGCTTCTGACTACCATCGCCCCAAGAGCTCCTCCCTTCTTTAAGTTCCACTTTCTTATTATCTCCTTCCTTTTCAATTTTCATATATATATATATATATAATATATATATATATATATATATATATATATATATGTGTGTGTGTGTGTATTCCCTATGTTTCTATAAGCAACTGAATGTGTGCTATTCCCTCTTTTAGCCAGTTTCAATGAGAGTAAGATTCACTGATGCTGCACCTGATTCAGTCACTCCCAATACCTGCTCTTGTTTTCATGGGGTTCTGCCTGTAACGTCAGTCTGTGTAACATAGCATTCCACCTTTATCCTTATGTAATATATCTTTCCTACTTATCTTCTAAATTGTCTTGGACTAGAAATCATTTTGCCTTGTCCTTTTATGAGTTTTGCCACTTTAGAATTTATTTTGAGGCATTATTTATACCTATTTGGAGGAGTATTTGGGAGAGCTCAGGCACATCCCTGCCTTTTCTCCTCCATCTTAATATGTGTTTTGCTAAGTAAATATGTGACCTTATGCTTTAGTGGCTCCATTTCTATTTGAGTGTGACATCACTGAATCCAAGCCCTTCATTTTATAGAGTAAAACTTGACAAAATAACAGAGCTATCTATCTAAATATCTGAATTCCACTCTTCCAATTAGCAAATTAGATCATTTCCCATACTAAGAATGTATCCCTTCTTTATCTTCACTTCTTAGAATTCTTTGTTTCCTTTTAAATGCTCAACTCAAGCAATTCCTTCTGCATGAGATTTTTCTGATTCCTTTCAGAAACTCCATGATTCCACTTCCAAAATTACCTTGTATTTCATCTATCTATCGATACACATATATGTATATGTGTTTAAATATATATATATTATATGTGTATATGTAGGTATGCATTTTATATATATGAATGAAATTTTGATGGAAGAAACACTGGTTGGTATGTACAAATACATATACTTATAGCATGAATATATAGACATATATATGAATATTTCATAAATGTGATATACTAATTATCTTATACTATAAATAGTTGTTGTTCATTTTCAGTTATCCCCCTGACTCTTCATGACCCCTTTTGGGTTTGGGGGTTTTTTTGGCAAAAATACTGGAGTTGTTTGCCATTTTCTTCTTCAGTTCATTTTACAGATAAAGAAACTGAGGCAAACATGGTTACATGGTTTGCCAAGGGTCACAGAGCAGCCTGAATGTGAATTTTAACAGTTTTTCTGACTCAGGCCCAGTGCTCTATCTAGCTGTACCACCTAGCTCCACTTCAGATATATATATATATATATATATATATATATATATATATATATATATATATATATAGAGAGAGAGAGAGAGAGAGAGAGAGAGAGAGAGAGAGAGAGAGAGACATATATGGATACATAAATAGTATATCATATATATATATGTTTGTGTGTAGGTATGTGTGTATGACACACTTAATGGGTTCTATGATCCTTTTCAGCTCCAAAATGCTACCTGTACTACCTAGCTGCCCTTCCGATAGATAGATAAATATAGAGAATTTTCTCATTTTTGCCTTTTTATCACCAGCATCTAGCTCACTGTCTGGTCCATAGTAGGTGTTTGATAATTGCTTTCTGATTAATTAATTTCCTGTGAGATATGAATTTCTCAGGAACCAGTTCAAATCATTTTGAAGGTGACTGTTTTGTTCTGAGAAGCTTTAAAGACTGGGGGCTTAACGTGGAAAAGAGAAAGTATAGATATCATTATGTGTTTTTGTATATTCCCTCTGATTATCAAATTACCTTGCCTTCCGGTAGAGATGTTTATTTGAAGCCTCAAAGGAAAATATTATGTGTATTTATTTTTAACTTTTGACAAACACAGCATATTAAGTATAGAACCAAGCTTTTGGTTTTATCCAAGATTGCTGCTCAAGTCTGCTCTCTGTCTACTCCTGTCTATAAGCCAGTATGTGCATAATTTACCCTGCGTGCATGACTTGATCTCTTCCTCCTCTCCACTGACCCATGTCTCTCCCCTTTTCAAATTCTGTGTAGCACCCACCTCTTCCACTAAGCCTTTCCTAATTAGTCTTACACAGGTACAATTAGCCTATATACTCCATGCCCTTATGTAATTTTTGTAGGTATTTGGATGCCTTTTTCATTTATGATATTCTTCACTGCTCTGTTGGATTGTAACCTCTTCAGAGGTAGGCATCATGACTTCTCTTCCTCCTGAATTTCTACATAGTACCTTACCAATAGTGGGCACTCAATGCATGCTGCTCAAGGAAAAATAAACCATGATTCCTGATCTTGAGGATCTCAGAAGGCAAGAGAAGAAATAGGAACAGAAAGAAGGGTAAAAAACTAACTAGATCTCAGCAAAATGATAATTTAGGTGAATTTTAAAGTTTCCAGGTTTTCCCTCTTGTAACTCTTTTTCCTAGTTATCATCCGTAATTCTTCTTACTTACCAGAGACTCAGTTCCCTCATACTCTCTTCACAGATCCACATCATCAAAATCTAGTTGTCAATAACTAACAAGATTTAATTAATTTAATTGTGTCCCCTTTCCAAGAATTTTTATTTTAACAGAAACTTGACACCAGAATTTTGTAGTTAGAAGTAATCTTAGAGGTCATTTTGTTTACCTCATAGAATCATAGTTGAAAATATTTCATTTGTTTCTGGTACCTTGAGTAGATGAAAACATTTTTCATTTGAATCAATCTGATTTCAAAATACTTGTAAATTAATCAAATGTAATTGAAGCAGAAATGAGTGGAAACAGGGCTTCCTATAACTCCTTAGTCTAAGTTAAACAATAAAACAAGATGAAACCCTTAAGCAATTTGCATAAAAGGGAAAAAACTATTTCAGCATGATGGAAGAAGAGAATATGAAGAGCTAAGAGGTTAAAGAAAAAGGTTTGAGATGTAGCTTATTAAAAAGGAGACATTGAAGAAAATACTTGTCTATGTCAGCATCACAGTGAGGAAGTTCCAAGCTGAGGAATGACCAAGAAAAAGTTGTATATTTCTATAATTTTTCCTCCTGATGCCTGGTTATCATCAGATACTGTAATATAGTCTGCAGTTACCCAAATATTCTAGTAAACAGAATTTTGCCTTAACAATAAAGAGGTGATGTTTATTTTTGATTACTCATATCTAACTATGACCTTATTTGGGGTTTTCTGGTAAAGATATTGAAGTGATTTGCCATTTCCCTTTTCAGCTCATTTTAAAGATGACAAAACCAAGGTGTATGGATTAAGTGACTGGTCTGGTTAATATAGCTGAGATTGGATTTTAATTTAGGTCTTGTTGACTCCAGGCATGGCATGCTATTCATTGCACCATTTAACTGCTGACAAGAGGTAGTAAGGATTAACTAGAGAGAGATATAAATGTAAAGTTATGGAGGGGAACCCCGGATCAGCCTAGGTGATAGAAACTCTGATTGTGAGTAAATGGATCAATGACCTTTATGAGAGAGGCATTTTGTGTGATCTAGCAGCCTTGAAATCACAATATATAAGTAGCCTTCCTCTCCATTTCTTCACAAGGTCAGTCCACTGCTGATTTAAATTCTCTTTCCTCCATCTTAAACTCTGTATTCTTCCTCGTTAATGAAAATAAATTCCAAATTGTATATTGGGGAAGGTACAGAGGAATGGGAATCTTTAGACTCTGTTTTCCTCATGTACTTCTAAGGAATTACACAAAATAATGAAAAGTAAAAGGAGTAGAACCAAGAGAACCTTTTTACAATAATAGCTATATTGCTTTAAGAATAACTTTAAGTGGTATACTAAGAGAACCCAGAGATTCTCCTAAAAAACTATTAGAAATAATTCACAACTTTAGCAAAGTTGCAGGATACAAAATAAATCCCCATAAATCCTCAGCATTTTTATACATCACCAACAAAATCCAACAGCAAGAGATACAAAGAGAAATTCCATTCAAAATAACTGTCGACAGCATAAAATATTTGGGAATCTATCTACCAAAGGAAAGTCAGGTATTATATAAGCAAAATTTAAAAAACTTTCCACACAAATAAAGTCAGACTTAAATAATTGGAAAAATATTAAGTGCTCTTGGATAAGCCAAGCGAACATAATAAAGATGACAATACTCCCTAAACTAATCTATTTATTTAGTGCTATACCAATCAGACTTCCAAAAAAAATTTTAATGATCTAGAAAAAATAAAAACAAAATTCACATAGAAGAACGAAAGATCAAGAATCTCAAGGGAATTAATGAAAAAAAAAATCAAATGAAGGTGACCTAGCTGTACCTGATCTAAAACTATATTATAAAGCAGCAGTCACCAAAACCATTTGGTATTGGCTAAGAAATAGATTAGTTGATCAGTGGAATAGGTTAGGTTCATAAGACAAAATAGTCAACTATAGCAAGCTAGTGTTTGACAAACCCAAAGATCCTAACTTTGGGGATAAGAATTCATTATTTGCCAAAAACTGCTGGGATAACTGGAAACTAATATGGCAGAAATTAGGCATGGACCCACACTTAACACCATATACCAAGATAAGATCAAAATGGGTCCATAATTTAAGCATAAAGAATGAGATTATAAATAAATTAGAAGAACATCGGATAGTTTATCTCTCAGACTTGTGGAGGAGATGAACAAAGATGAACTAGAGACCATTATTGATCACAAAATAGAAAATTTTGATTACATCAAATTAAAAAGCCTTTGTACAAACAAAACTAATGCAAATAAGATTAGAAGGGAAGCAACAAACTGGGAAGACATCTTCACAGTAAAGGTTCTGAGAAAGTCCTCATTTCCAAAATATATAGAGAATTGATTCAAATTTATAAGAAATCAAGCCATTCTCCAATTGATAAATGGTCAAAGGATATGAACAATTTTCAGATGATGAAATTGAAACTATCTCCACTCATATGAAAGAGTGTTCCAAATCACTATTGATCAGAGAAATGCAAATTAAGACAATTCTGAGATACTGCTACATACTTGTCAGATTGGCTAAGATGACAAGAAAAAATAATGATGAATGTTGGAGGGGATGCGGGAAAACTGGGACACTGATGCATTGTTGGTGGAGTTGTGAACGAATCCAACCGTTCTGGAGAGCAATCTGGAATTATGCCCAAAAAATTATCAAACTGTGCATACCCTTTGATCCATCATTTCTACTATTGGGCTTATACCCCAAAGAGATACTAAAGAAGAGAAAGGGACCTGTATGTGCCAAAATGTTTGTGGCAGCCCTGTTTGTAGTGGCTAGAAGCTAGAAAATGAATGGATGTCCATCAATTGGAGAATGGTTGGGTAAATTGTGGTATATGAATGTTATGGAATATTATTGTTCTGTAAGAAATGACCAGCAGGATGAATACAGAGAGGCTTGGAGAGACTTACATGAACTGATGCTGAGTGAAATGAGCAGAACCAGGAGATCATTATATACCTCAACAACGATACTGTCTGAGGATGTATTCTGATAGAAGTGGATTTCTTCGACAAAGAGAAGATCTAACTCCGTTTCAACTGATCAATGGTGGACAGAAGCAGCTACACCCAAAGAAAGAACACTGGGAAATGAATGTAAATTGTTTGCATTTTTGTTTTTCTTCCCAGCTTATTTCTACCTTCTGAACCCAATTCTCCCTGTGCAACAAGAGAACTGTTCGGTTCTGCACACATATATTGTATCTATACTGTGACATATTTAACATGTATAGGACTGCTTGACATCTAGGGGAGGGGGTAGACAGAGGGAGGGGAAAAATCAAAACAGAAGTGAGTGCAAGGGATAATGTTATAAAAAATTACCCTGGCATGGGTTCTGTCAATAAAAAGTTATTTTAAAAAAAGAATAACTTTGAGTGAATAAGTCATTTTGATTATCATACATATGGGCATATGAAGAAAGATATTATCTGCATCCAGAGAAACAATAGATAATGAGATATATAGAATAACCTTACGCACACACATACACACACGCACACACTCATGCACATGTATTACATATGTATACCTATCTTTGTCTAATGGTAGCCATCTCCAAGGATGGGGGAAGAGAAGGGAAAGAAAAGGAAATTTACCAATAATTGTATTTTATCTATATAAGAATAGCAAGTTGTACATAGCTTGTACATAAACATATTTTTGGTTTCATGTGCAATCATTTTTATTATATTATAGAATTATTTATTTATTCCATAAATTAAAAATAAAATAGATAACTATTTAAAAATCAACCAACATTTTTAAAACTTCTAAAAATGAAGATGGTAGCAAATCATGTTGTTCATACTTCTTTAGCACTAGTTTGACATTGATCATCCTGACTTTCCAATACCTTGCATTAATTTTACTAAGTTTATTATTGCTTCTGATTTATTTCTCTCAAAACATAACAGGGAGAAAAGGAGGCACATGGCAAAAATTTATACATATAGGTGAACTATCTGCATTATTAAGAGAAAAATAAACACTGCTATTCCCAAATAAGCTTTTTCTAATAGAGTAAAAACTTCTAAAAAGGTAAAGATTGTCTTCTTTATTTTTTTATTTGATCCCATCCACCAACCCTACACAAACTGCCCACCCATTCTGATACAATAACTTATAATTTGAGATATTTCTTGATGAATAATTAATACGTGTTGCTCAGAGGCTTCTTATTATTTCCAGTATAAAATCAAATAATTGAAGGGGATTAATTATCTCTATTATGACATTGTGTGGGGAAGCAGATTTAGATATGTCTCAGAATAAGGAAATCTGAGGCTCAAGGCTCACCTCTTACACACATTGGCTCTTTCATTAAATTTCCCTCCCTCTGGTCAGCACAACAACAATAAAGTCTGAAGAATTTTAGAACTGATAACATATGAGATGATTCAGGCCAATTCGAATGATCTTGTAATGAAGAAAGCAATCTGCACCCAGAGAGAGATCAGTGGGAACTTAATGTGGACTACAACATAGTATTTTCACTCTTTTTTGTTATTATTTACTTGCCTTTTTTTCTTTCTTTTTTTTTTCCTTTTTGATCTGATTTTTCCTGTGCAGCATGAAATGTGTGGAAATATGTATAGCAGAATTACATGTTTAACATATATTAGATCACTTGACATCTAGGGAAAGGGGCAAGGGAAGGGAGAAAAAAATATATAACACAAAGTTTTGTAAGGATGAATGTTGAAAATTATCCATGTATATATTTTGAAAATAAAAAAGCTTTAATTAAAAAAAAGAATTGATTATATGACATAGGAGACACTGGCACAGGACTTCCCAGCATGGCATGCCCTCATCAGAAAGATGCTGTGTTCTATGAATAAAGCAGAATTGAATTACCTCAGAAAAAATATGAGATGCACAAAGTTAGAGAATCCATCCCAAATGTTCATAGGGTCTATTTGTGTCCTACCTGTGGCAAAACATTGTGAGCTTGTATTAATCTGATCAGCTACAGTTGATTATGCTAACTTGACTCTAACATAGATGTCATTTTTGTCCTCTTCAAGAACAAAAAAAAAACAACCAACCAAAAGCATTATAGTCATTCTACATAAGTAAAAGGAATTTCAACTTGGCATTCTTCACATCATTTAATTTATAATACCAGACAAAGAAAAACAAAATAGTACAAATATTTTAAATTATTGTATTTAATAAATCATAACTTACCATTGGTCTTTGTCATGGCGGCATTGCCAATGTGTCAATGTATTAGAGTACTTCTTTGAAAGATAATATGAGCTTTCATTCTGTCATATTCTTCAAAAGACACTCTTTTTTTGTCTTTCATTAAATTAATGTAGTCGGTTTTCAAACAGAGGTTCTTATTCACTATAGAATATTCCGAGAGCCTTACATAAACATTGTTAAGAAAAATAAACAACAAAATGAAATATGTTTCTCTTTATTCAGATAAACTGTATTTGGTTAAATTTATTACCCATTTTCTATATCATCATCCCTTGATCGTAAACCATGTTTAAATAAGGGTAGATAAATATCCTCCAAAGTACCACTAACATTAAAACTATCATTCATTCATTCTGTTGAATGATATGACTCTCTTTGGGCTCTGTAGGGCCATAGCACAACTAAAGCTCGGTATTATAGTGACCAGGATTAGCTATCTTGACAATGTCCAATCTGCTCCATTTATTTGATGGATCTGCACTGATAAAACCTGTCTCTCCCTAGATGCAGGTTGTCAGATTTTATATTGGGGCATTTTGTACTGGGGGGATTTTGTGCTAGATATTAAACTAACTGTGTGGTGATAGTGGTGATAGTTCAAAAGAAATAACAATGAAATCAGGTTGTCATGTCACTCTTTAAATAAGGATAATGTTTGCTGCTGGTGAAAAAAATGGTGGGAGATTTAGGAGGTGGAATACCTTAGTGTACTTTATTTGTTGAATAAATATTCTAACTTTATGTCAGTGAGAATTGTGATTTATTAAATATAAGTATTCTAGAGCTGTATACAAAAGGGAATGCTAACTGAAAATTACTCCTCCAGGCTATGCTTTTTAGATATATAGGATGGTAAATTGTGATGCATTTGTCAGTTAAATTATTCCCTCTATTATAGATTCCAGCATATTTAATATATACCTATTAGAAGTTGACTCATGCCTAAAGAATTCTATAAAACAGTTTCCAAAAGCCAGGTAATAATATTGTTTTGTGGTTGGGTCCATTTTTTTATTGTTTATATTTTGGTTACTTTCCATCTCAGCTGGGGAGTAAACGACAGTGGCATTTTATTTTGTAAGAATAAGTTAACATAACTCATTCTTTTCTTATAATTTAGGACAAGGGGCTTAGAGTTCAGCTTCTATTTTTCTGTGTTCATCTAGTTGTCCAAAATGTCATCTCAATAAAACTGATATTTATGGAAATGTGATGCCACATTTATCCAAACTTATCCAAAGAAAAATAATAGACAATGATTCATTGGACTTGGCAAACTTTTCTAATCACATTCAACAGGAAGATTGTAACCTGAATTCTTAGCATCTCAAAATTCCTGAATATGCTAAGATGGTGCTTATGGAAGACATTTCATAAATTATTGTAGAATTCCACTATTATTGTAAATGATTCAACACAGCAGATCATGTTGTATAAAACATACTCATTACAAAACTGACTAAGTATCAGAGCCAGAGCTAGCTGTTTCAGAAGAATCTGGAACAACTTTTCCTTAATGTAGCCTGAACAGAGAGCTCAAAAAGCCAAAGAACCAATGTTGGGGAAGACTCTTCAAAAGGTCAAATTTGGGGATAGGAAAGAGTTCACCTTGGATGTAATCCCTCAAAAGAGAATGGCCACCTCCTGGTTGTTTCCTAATTGTATTATTTGAACATATTGCCAAAAAGACAATTTTACAGAGAATTCATATGAGGCAAATGCTCACCCAGAGTCAGAGGAAGCAAAACAAGGATGTGTTCAAGGTCTCTAAAGTACAGCTTCTTAATTTTTTTTCTACTGATGACCTCTTCTTGCCTGAGAATTTTTAAACGACCCAGTTATATAAGGATATAAAATAGGTATACAAATCAATCATTTACTGATAATAAAGCTTATGGTTTTTAAAAGTGTGTTTATTTTCATTTATTTTAGCTGCTAATTATTAAATTTAATTAAAATTTATTTCAAACAATTCTTTGGTATGCATATAATTTTGCCAAATATTAAAGTAGAAAGCAAATTTGCATAATGAGATGAATATGCCTGTTTATTTATACATAAAATTAAATCTTGGCAGAATATTTGGTACCTTTTACTGTTTTCTTAACACCCCCACACACATTCAGTTACATGACCCAGAATTTAAGAAACTTTGCTCTAAAGAACTTTGGAATCAATTGTGAGATATGGAAAACATTGAAATAGGAGCACTCAATAAGGTGGTCTGTACCAAAGAGTACACTATGCCCTTTAAGCAAAGTAGAATTGGAAGAACTCAAAAGAAATTTGAGATGGGCAAATTTAAAAACATCTCTACTCCAAATGTTTATGGACTATTTGTGCTCAACCTGTCGTACAACCTTCCAAGTACATTTTGGCTTGATCACACATGGTCAATTATACCATATATTAACCTAACATTATTTCATTTTGGTCCTTTTTGACCGTGAAGAACAACAAACAATTGAACTGTACATTTTTGTTAATTATATTATGCATCATTGAAGCAACTTTAAGTGATATCAATGTCATCAAAATCTTGGCACCACAGGACAAAAGCTCTGGTCTCCCTACCCTCATTATGGCTCTATCTGGCAGAATACAATTAGTACATAATATGACCAGGAACTGGTCACATAATTATTAAGGGGGGTTGTACTTTATCTAAAAAAAAAAGAAGGTGGTTTTTGTTTGTTTGTTTGTGTGTGTGTGTGTGTGTGTGTTGTGTATCCTTTCAAGTGAAAAAAATCAAAAGTCTAAACAAGCATCAGTACTAAAGCATAGGAAACTAGAAACATGGCACTATTTTTTAATTTATCTCACAGATTTTTTTAAAAATATATTTAAAACCTTTTTTTCTGGCCATTTAAATCTCCATGATGTCCCTTTTCCTTATTATTTCCTATCAGGCACAATCATTGCTTTGCTGTGTTCTTTGTCAAAAGGAATATTTTGCTCTGAAAAAAAAGCAAAAACAAAAACAAAACCAAAAAAAAACAAAAAAAAAAAAACAAAACAAACCAAAAAAAAACCCAAAACAAAACAACAACAACAACAACAAAAAGAAACATGAATCAGCTGTGCCTCTATCTCAAATATCATATGATTTCCTGCTAGGGAGGCTTCCCTTTTCTCTAAGTTACCTCATGATTCTATGTAAATATTTCTTTCCCAGAGCTAAATTATGTCAAGGGAAGAAATACATGGCTTTTTTTTAAGGGAAAAAAATAAGGCACTAATATGTAGACTTCTACTCCTGGCTTATTACAATCCATATTACAAAGGCTGATGATCTTTTTAGCATGCCCTCATAAGAAAATCCTACAGCCTAACTGGATTAACGTTGAAAAATCCCTAATACATTTTTCTTCATATCACATTACATAGTCTTAAGTAGGTTAAAAAATGGTAATAGCCCTATCAGTCTGATGCCATTCTCAAATACTATTTTCAATTTACATAAAAATGCTATTAGTTATAGATTTCTTTAAATTTCACTATAAACTTAAAAAATACAGAGACAATGGAGAAATAGGAAAGAATTTCAATTGGATGATCCTCAAACTATTTCTTTTTCACTCTTCCTTTCACTTCCCAGCATTCGCTTTTTTCTTCAAATCTGAAAATATCTTTTTCCCCACTCCCTTTTGAAAGACTTCATTCCCTACTTTACTGAGAAAATGAACTCCATATATTAAGGTTTTTCTTCTTCCCTACTCAACTGTTTTCATACCTCTTGCACATCCTTCCTCTATACTCATCCCTGACCAAAAAAAAAAAAAAAAAAAAAAAAAAGCAGTACTTTTTTTTTAAGCAAGGACAATCCATTTGCTTATTGTTTGATCTTGTCTCTCTCATCTTTTGCCTCTCCTTATTTATTGCCTCCTTGCTGTTCCCTAAAAACATTCCAATCTTCCCCATTCTAAAACAAACAAATCAAGAATTTTCACTTGCCCTGTCATTTTCTTAATCTATTGGGGGATGATAGACATATAACTCATCAATTTCATAGCCAGATTCCTAAGAATCATCTGTATTTGCTACATTTATTTTTTAACTTTCCAGCCACTTATTAATTCCTTGCATTTTAGCTTTCACTTTCAACACTCTCTGCAAGGCTATAACAACCTCTGAGTTGCTAAATTCAGTAAATTTTTCTAAGCCCTCATTTTTAAAGAAATTATCTCATTCAGTATAATTAAATATTACTTATTTTCACACACTCTATAATACAAACTATTCATCTTTGTGTTTTTCACATTCCATCTCTTCTATTCTTAGACTGTCCCTCATTATTGTATTATAGCCCTTACATCTGTCTTGTAAACCGTGGGATTGCTATAAATACCCACATGAAACCTTGGATAAATTCTATAGATGCTACTCTCCCCTTTCTGCCTGAACTTATCTTGAATTTAGTGTGTGTGTGTGTGTGTGTGTGTGTGTGTAGATGGATGTTTATATGTACACGTATTCATCACTCAGTAGAATATGAGGTTCTAGAGGAGATGGATTGTTTCTAATATCTGGCATAGAGTAGGTGCTTAACAAAGATTAGTTTATTGACTGTTGATTCTCAAACTCTATGCATCTTTTGGCAGTCAACTACACTTCTTGGATATTCACTCTTCACTCAGCTTTTATGTACTATTCTCTTTGTTTTCTGGCTACTTTTCTGATTTATTCCTGCTTAGTCTCTAATATAGAGCATCTTTGTCTTTCCCCATCACCACAGATAATCTTCAAGCCTTGTACAGTAATCTTTCATTTTTGGCAATAATATAATATCTCCTGTATTGTTCATTTCTCTGTACTTGAAAAGATATTACCATACTTAAAGACTCCTAATTAACTCTTACTAATGTGATAGCCTCCCAACTGGTCTTCCTACTTATCTATCTCATTTCTAAGCAATCCTTCTCACAGCTGCCAAATTCATTTTTTAATGCAGTGATGTCAAATGCAAGTAGGAACAGGAGTAACTAAACTATGTAAGAATCTTTGTAAGCCATGTATTGACTTAGAAAACCACCATGTTCATATCTTTGTTTTTATGTTAATATGTCAACACATTAAATTCAGAAACTACATATTAATCTGCTTCAGGGATGCACTTGGGAGCAGTGTGGGCCACATGTTTGACCCTAGCTCTTTTAAGATAGAAAACTTACTTACTCTGTGTCTTTCCTACCAAAAGAAAAGAAAAATCAGGAACCCCTCTCAAGTATCTCTAGCATAAAACACAAAATCCCTGTATTGGTATTCAAAGTCATCTATGTTCTGGCTCCACTTAACTTTCCATATATGTATTTCATATCATTTCCCTTCCTGACCTCCACATACCAGATACTGATCTTTTTGGTACACATTTGGTATCCTGTTTCTTGCATTTGTATCTTTGCACTTGTTCTCTCCCATTCTTGCAATGTTCTACATTTTCACTACTGGCTCTTAGAATGCTTAGCTTCTTTGAAAGTCCAGCTCAGCTGCTATTTCCTATGTGAACTCTGAACTCATCTAGTTATAGTTTATTTCTCCCCACTTCCAGTTACATTGGATTTTTTCTTTAGCTACACATTTGTGTCCCTTATAATGTCTGGGCAATATCTCTGGAGGGCCTCAGGATCAGTCAGAGTCAGGATCAATCAAAGTCTTTGGTCTTTAGAAGAAGAAATGAAGGAGGCAGGCAAGCTGCCATGTGGCTCATTAAAGATGGATCCTGGTCTCTGGAGTCTGGAGCCTGAAGTCATCTCTCCTCAGCATGCTGTAGTCAAGAGAGCCTGACCCTCTCCCTCAGCCCTCCAATTTTTGCCTCTGATCACCTCATCACAACACATTCAGAAAGCACCAATCTAAGGAGAGCCATCCCATCACCATATGTTTATAGAACCATTATCTCACATTGAATAGGTAATTAGCCTTAAGTGCTTTGCTGTCTTTAGATTCAGATACACCTTTTCAGAGTTCCAGCCCTCTACAATCCCCTATTCAAATATGATAGGCATGTATTACTTTTTTCCCCCTGAGGCAATTAGGATTAAGTGACTTGCCCAGGGTCACACAGCTAGGAAATATTAAGTGTCTGAATCCCATTTGAACTCAGGTCCTCCTGACTTCAGGGCTGGTGCTCTATCTGTTGCATGACCTAGCTGCCCCAGCATGTATTACTTTTTTTTTTTTAATTAATAATGGATATTTAATCTCTGTAGTAATAACTCTTGACTTTTTGTCAGCTTTAGAATTTAAAAGGATTTTACATGTTTTATTTCATCAGATCCTCAAAAGGACTATACAAGGTAGATTCTTAAATGTATCTCCATTTTCTGGTCAAGGAAACTGAGATTAAATGATTTGCCCATATTCATATGATGTCAAAGTATCTGAAGTGGGAATTGGGCCCAGGCTTTACTTATTCCATATTTTGTACCCACTGCCTCAGTGAACAAGACAACCAACATACATTGAAGATGAAATTATTCCTACACTATTGAACTACACTTAAAAATTTTCTGCAAAACACATTTTTAATAAACAACAGCTCAATCATTTTATGAAGTAGTCTTATTATTCTGGGACAGATGTATTCCTCAACACTAGAATTTTCTCCCAATCACAATGCACAGTTTTGCCATATATGTGCTATCCTTTTGAATTGGGGTTATAGGATCCAGAAAATTTATTTTTACTAAGTATGATTGTACTACAAGGACTATTTCTTAAAGGAGAATTGTCATCACTTTTAAGAGTAGCAAATTATCACAGGCAGCTGTTGTTTTTTAAGAAGTGTTAGGGATTCAGGGAATGGAAGGCTTTGTAGGCCTCTGTTAGTAAGTACTAGAGAACATAGATTCATAAAACTACAGGTTTAAAGATTCAGACCTTAGTGGCTAACCAGGTAAATCCCCTGATAATATAGATGATGAAACTAAGACCTAAATAAGCTAAGAGATGGGCCAAGCTACAAAGTTGTAGAATTGGGATTTGAACTTAGCACTCTTTCTGCTGTGCCCGATAATGATAATGATAATGACAATGACTAACATCCATATAGTACTTCAGGGATAGCATAGCAACTCTCCAAATTTATGGGCTTTTATTCTCACAATAACCCTGGTAGATAGATGATATTATTACCTTCATTTTACAAATGAAAAAACTGAAGCAAATAACTTACCCAGGATCACACAACTGATGTTTGAGGGAGACTACAAACTCAAACCTCCCTGATTTCTCCCTGATTCCAGATCTTGGGCTATTTTTCTCCATTGGATTTCCTAGCTGCTTCACTCTTTTTTGAGATACTCCCAATATCTGATTGATTCACTACACTGAATATTGGGTGATTGTTCATTATTATCACCATCTTCTAGATTAAAAAAAAAAAAAACTGAGGTTATGTCATGTCTAAATGGGACAGCACAAAGGTATCTAAAATGGAAGTTGGATACAAGTTGGGGAATGGCTGCATGAGTTATAATATATGACTGTAATGAGATATTTTAGTGCTATAAGAACTGATGAATAGGATGATTTTAGAAAAGCCTGGAAAGACTTATATGACTGATGCACAGTGAAGTAAGTCAAACCAGGAGAACACGATACACAGTAACAGCAACATAATACAAAGATCAATTGTGAATAAATTAATTCTTTTCAGCAAGACAATGAGTCAAGAAAATCCTAAAGGAGTTCTGATGAAAAAATTATTTTGGTCCCCAGTGAAAGAACTGGATACAGTTCTGAATTTGGACTGAATAGAGTGAAGCACAATATTTTTCACTCTCTTTCCTTTTTTTGATAGGTTTGAATTTTATTTCACAAAGCAACTAATATGGAAATATGCTTTATATGTTTGCACAAGTGTAACCCATATCAGATTGCTTACTATCTCAGGGAAAGGAGAGAGGAGAAATATAGAGAGGGAAGAATTTGGATATCAAAAGTCAAAGAAAAAAGTTAAAAATTGCTTTTACATGTGATTGGGAAAAAATTAATATTATTTTAAATATATAAGATTCCTATGTCAGTGCTCAATAGTTTCAGTAGAGAATTTTATTTGAAACTTAAATCTTATTTTTGATAATGGATATATGGAGATTTTGAGATACCAAAGCATTTTAATTTTTCCAAAGGTACAAAGGCTGATACATTGTGTTCTTCTGGTTACTATTTATCCATCTAATGTACATTGTAATCCTCTAATATGAAGCATATGAATGCTAAGAATGTGATAGAGTATAGTTATGCATCTTTCAAGGATAGTAAATCTTACTACACATATACACACACAAAAGTATATATATATATATATATGTGTGTATATATATATACATACATATATGTGTATATATGTGGTATATATATATGCATGCATCTATATATAGATATAGATATCAATATCTATGTATCCTGAAAATTGTATTATTACTGGAACTTAGGTCTGCACATTTCACTATTTTGTTTGGTATTCAAGAAGGGAATTTAGGCTTGTGGATGTGGCAATCAAGGGCACATGAGTTCTAGAAGTTAATGTTATTGGAGATCTACTTATACACTCTGAGTATTGCATTGTAATCAATTTCAATTGGCTCCTAGTCACAGCACATACATTATGTTGTAAGCAAGTGTAAAAGATAACTGTGGGCAGAGAACTTGCAAAAAGGTAAAGGCATTACTGACTGATAAAATAAATCAGCCTTGTTATTTGTATATAAATTACTGGGTGGTTTCTCATTCATAGTAAAAAAAAAAAAAAAAAGAAAGAAAGAAAGAAAGAAAAGAAAAGAAAAGAAAAAGAAAAAGAAAAAAAAAAGGATCATTAAAGTAAGTCAATATCATCATGCTTTTATTCTGTTCTTTACACCTGACAGAAGATTAGATGAAGTATGCTTAGCCACCAGGGACAACTATGAGGTAAACTTTCCTAGGTGGAAATAATCTGACAGAGATATATGCTTTAAATACAAAGCAGTCTATTGAACAGTAGTTCTAAATAATTAGTTACCTTACCCACCTATTTTCTATACATTAGCTTTAAAGTTTCTCATCACTATTTCTTTTTTTTTTTTCCCATAGCTTTTTATTTACAAGTTTTATGTATGGGTAATTTTACATCATTGACAATTGCCAAACCTTTTGTTCTAATTTTTCCCCTCCTTCCCCCCACCCCCTCCCCTAAATGGCAGGATGACCAGTAGATGTTAAATATATTAAAGTATAAATTAGATACACAATAAATATACATGACCAAACTGTTATTTTGCTGTACAAAAAGAATCAGACTCTGAAATATTGTACAATTAGCCTGTGAAGGAAATCCAAAATGCAGGCAAGCAAAAATATAGGGACTGGGAATTCAATGTAATTGTTCTTAGTCATCTCCCAGAATTCTTTTGCTAGGCATAGCTGGTTCAGTTCATTACTGCTCCATTGGAACTGATTTGGTTCATCTTATTGCTGAAGATGGCCACGTCCATCAGAATTAATCATCATATAGTATTGTCATCACTATTTCTTAAGAAGAAAACATTTCTTCCTTCATATATCTCCCCATTGGGACCAAATTTAGATCTTTTTGCTTTTATATAATGACCTGAAAAGTGAAAGGGTGGGTTTGAAAAGGTAAGCCTAACTGTAATTTATTTCTCTTTGTCCAAGATCCCTGATAATCATTTCAGAGAGGTGAAAATATTTATTTTCTTTTCTCTTTTTTATCCAAATCTATAAGATTATTTATTCAATCATCTTATCACAATTTTGACAAGACTTTGAGGGTGCAAGGATGGTGGGGGGCAAAATTACTGGCACTGGACAATAGATAATCTCAAGAATTTAAAAAAATTACACCCCAAGAAAATCTGACTGCTAAAACAAAAGCCTACTGAACTTTTTTTCTGTCTTCAAAGGAAATAATATTTAAAGCAAGATTAGAAATTAAAGACAATTCTCTAGTCATGTCTCCTCCATGCAGTTATTTTTGAACATTTATTCATATTATTAACCATATTCTTATTAGGTTTCAGTTTCATTCAATAAACATTTTTCATACCTCCTATTTTGTCCTGGGGGTACAAAGGCAAAACTAAAATAGCCTCTGTTCTCAAAAATCTTTTTTTATATTGAATTGGTCTTCTAGATTCGATGCATTCTTCTAACCTTTTGCATATTTTAGGATAAAAATTCTGGGATAAAAATATTTTAGCTATTGCTTCCAGCTTCATTTGATGAGCAAATTTGGCATTTTATTTCATACAAGAAGTATTTTTAAACATCTACTATATGTTGCTTATGCTGGATATAAAAGTTATAAAGAGAAAAAATGCAACAGGCCAGCTACACTTTAATCAAGGCCATTAAAATATATTTATTATTATTCTGTCAAAAAATATTCCTGGGTGATAAAGAGAGCCTTAATTGATCAAAGATGGACAGAAGCAGCTACACCCAGAGAAAGAACACTGGAAATGAATATAAACTGCTTGCATTTATGTTTTTCCTCCCGGGTTATTTATACCTTCTGAATTCAATTCTCCCTGTGCAACAAGAAAACTGTTTGGTTCTGCACACATATATTGTATCTAGGATATACTGCAACTCATTCAACATGTAAAGGACTCTTGCCATCTGGGGGAAGGGGTGGAGGGAGGGAGGGGAAAAATCGGAACAGAAATGAATGCAAGGGATAATGCTGTAAAAAAATTACCCTGGCATGCATTCTATCAATAAAAAATTATTTAAAAAAATAAATAAATAAATAAAGGAAAAAAAAATATTCCTGGGCTATTCCACTAGAAATCTTTCCTCAAGTTGACAAGTAGCCATTAATTATGGCTCTTTGAATTGGATCATTTAACTATCTCAGAATGCCCTTAATTATGTTATCACTTTAAGCTTATATCATTCTGTTTTGTCCACAAAGATAATTTGCCGAAACCAGATCTGCCACTTACAGGTTCAGTAACTTTGAGCAAGTCCCTCAAATTCTGTTTCTTCATCTGCCACATGAGAAAATTTTTTGCTATTCAGTCATTTTTCAGCTGTGTCTGACTCTTTATGCTCAAATTTGGGCTTTTCTTGGCAAAGATACTGAAGTGATTTGCTATTCCCTTCTCTTGTTCATTTTACTGATGAGAAAACTAAGCCAAACAGGGTTAAGTGATATACTTTGGCTCACACTTTAAGAATCTGAGACTAGATTTGAACTCAGGAAGATAGGATTTAGACAAGGTGAAATATTAGGCTGTTTTACAATTCTAAGAATTATATGACTATTATATGAAAACAACAGCTCTGCTCTCTACCTTCTTGAGAGCCGGGATTGTCTCACTTTTTTCTATTTGTGTCTCTGGTGCTTAATCAAAGGGTCTACATTCATTCAGTCCTACCTGTAAAAATAGATAATAATATATTAAATTTTATGCAGGACTCTTATGAAACTTGAATAGGATGATGCATGTAGAATATGTTGTATTTTAAAAACATTAGATTAGTTCTTATACACTGCCACATCACTACCATTGCTACCATTATTATCATCGTATAATGTTGGATGTAGAAGTAACCTTAGATATCATCTAATCAGTCCCTCAATTTAGGGGGAAAAATGACCAAGAGAAATAAAGGGATTTGCTCAAAGTCATAATTAAGTGACAAAAAATGGCACCAAGCCATAACTTCTGACTCCAAAATCCATTCTATGTCTTTATATATATATATATATATATATATATTTACATATTTTCACAGACCATATATATCCATTGACAAATATATCTCTTTTCTCTTTTAGATTTTCATATTGTTTATTTTGGAGTTACTTTTTTCTTTGAGTAATTTCTCACATTTGAGCAATACAGGTACCCATTCATTCTTAAGAGTTATCTAGTCTTAGTAGCCTTGAAGTCAATGGAGACACATTCCCAAGGTCTAGGAACAACCCTTTATTCTTTCCAAAGAGAACTATATTTTGACACATTTGTGAACATAACAGCAAAATTCATGGTTTCCATTAAAGGGTTTGGGTTCATGGAAGCCCTTTATTCAGCAATCAGATGACCCTTTTCTACTATATGCAACAAATGGCAGTAATATCTAGGATTCATGAAAAATCATTGTGCTCTCCTGACCCTTAAGCAACAGGTGATATTCTGCCTCCTCTTTGATGTATTTCCAGGAACTTGGTCCCCTCTATTCATTCAAAGTTGTCCTTCGGAACTTCCATCTGGATTCCTTTAAGGAAAGCAGCTTTTTTTATTTTAAAGCAGCCAAATTGTTTGTCCAGTTTGGCTTTAGTTTAAATGTGACTGCATGATTTGCCTCTGATCGTGGTTAAAGATAGTGCTGGATAAAATGGAATCAAGTTGTGCTTTTCCATTGCTCATTCTGGTTCATATTTTCCATAAAGACCCCAGGAGATAAGATGGAAAATTAAATTTGTAGTGCCCAACTCATTAGGGCCAGACTCTGATAATATGTGGTGTGGGGACATAACTAATAATCCTCCTTTCTATAGAATCTTTCTAGGTAAATCTAGATAATGGCTTCAGACCTTCAAATAAGTGACTCAGAAACAACCAATTGGAGAAGGATATGATTCTGTGAGGTAGCATTTTTGTGATTGTGTTGTTATTGTAAATCAGGATTAAGTGACTTTTTCAGGCTCACATGGCAAGTATCTGAGAACAGATTTGAACTCAGATCCTCCTGACTTCAGGGCCAATACTGCCAGTTGTCCTTTGAAGAATACTTGTCAAAACAAAATTGAAGTTTATAGGAGAAAAAAACTCAGTTTCCTCACCTATAAAATATATAGAAGTGTATCTGTGCTACTACCTTCATTTAGAAAGGCTTTTTTTGTGTATAATTATTTTTACTCCACTTCAAAATGACCAATTAGAATGAAAACATTTTAAGGTCATGTCTTCAACAAATTTAATTCAGCAAACATTAAATGTATTACTACATGCAAGGCAGTGCCTGTACCACTTAATTGTATAATGATATAGGTGGTAACTAGAAGAGCTAGGGTTCAGACAGGTTTTCTGACTTCAAAGCCAATGCTAATTCAGCTGTACCCTATTTTTTTTCCTGTCACCTTAGGCTCAAGTAATTACCTTTTGGCCAACTTTATGGTACTAAGCTTTTAACTGGACTGATCCTTTGTTAGCAATTACAGTCTGTCATTACCCCCAAGTATAAAGCCAATGTAAATAAATATATATCAATAGATTTTGTGCTTCAATAGCATAGTATTTTAGCATCATCAATGAGCATTTATTAAGTGTCTACTATGTGATACGCACTGGAAATTGAAAAACAGAATGAAACAATCCTTATTCACAAGGAGTTTACATTCTCTTGGGGAAAACAGCATATATGTGTATACACATGCACGCGTATGTACACAAACACACATATATACACACTTGTTTAAACTAGTGTGTATATATGTGTGTTTGTGTACATACGCATGTGTATGTATATGTGCATAAACACACTTGTATATACACATACTTGTGTATATATACATATCTACATGTATTTATTATGTGTGTATAAATACAAATAAAATAAAAATAATTACAAGATGACATCAGAGGTGGGTAATTATTTGCTCTGAGGTGATCAGAAATAGTCTCATGTATGATATCTGAGTTGGGTTTTGAATAAAACTAAGTGTTCTAAGAAGTAGAAATGAGAAGGGAATATACTCCAGATTTAGGGAAATATACAAAGATGAGAAGGATTTTATATGATATCTAGTGTATAATAAACTTGAAGACAGACTGTAATGGGCTTTAAGTATCAGAGGCACTTGAATTTGATCCTAGAGGTAATATAAAGCTAATAGTTTGTTGACCAGGGAAGTGACATATTCAAACTATAATTGTGGAATATCTCTTTAATAGTTTCTTTGGAGAATTCAAAATCACTTTTAGACCATATCAAGGAATCTGAATAAAATATTGTAGAAGGCATGTAAGATTAACATTACAAGGGAATGAAGGAAATTCTACCTTCTACCAAATTATTTTTATGATACAGACATGGTACTGATACCTAAACCAGCAAGGATGAAAACAGAGAAAGAAATTGTAGACCAATCTCCCTAATGAATATTGATGCAAAAATCTTAAATAAAGTATTAGCAAAGAGATTACAGAAAATCATCCCCAGGATAATACATTATGACCAAGTAGGATTTATATCAGGAATGCCAGGCTAGTTCAATATTAGGAAAACTATTAGCATAATTGACTATATCAATAACCAAATTAACAAAAAACATATGATGATCTCAATAGATGCAGAAAAATTATTTGATAAAATCCAATACCCATTCCTATTAAAAAAAAAACTCTAGAGAGTATAGAAATAAATGGACTTTTCCTTAAAATAATAAGTAGCATCTATTTAAAACCACCAGTAAGCATAATATGTAATGGGGATAAACTAGAACTATTCCCAATAAGATTGGGGTGAAACAAGATTGCCCACTATCACCATTACTATTCAATATTGTATTAGAAATGCTAGCTTTGGCAATAAGAGAAGAAAAAGAGATTAAAGGAATTAAAGTGGGTAATGAGGAAACCAAATTATCACTCTTTGTAGATAATATGATGATATTCTTAGAGAATTCCAGAGAATCAACTAAAAAACTATTAGAAATAATCCACAACTTTAGCAAAGTTGAAGGATACAAGATAAGCCATTCTCCAATTGATAAATGGTCAAAGGATATGAATAGAAAATTTTCAGATGAAGAAATTGAAACTATTTCTAGTCATATGAAAGGTGTTCCAAATCACTATTGATCAGAGAAATGCAAATTAATACAACTCTGAAATACCATTACACACCTCTCAGATTGGCTAAGATGACAGGAAAAGATAATGATGAATGTTGGAGGGGATGTGGGAAAACTGGGACACTGATACATTGTTAGTGGAACTGTGAATAAATCCAACCATTCTGGAGAGCAATTGGAACTATGCTCAAAAGTTATCAAACTGTGCATTCCCTTTGATCCCACAGTGTTACTACTGGGCTTATATTCCAAAGTGATCTTGAAGAAGGGAAAGGGACCCCCATGTGCAAAAATGTTTGTGGCAGCCTTTTTTTGTAGTGGCTAGAAACTGGAAACTGAATGGATGTCCATCAGTTGGAGAAAGGCTGAATAAATTATGATATATGAATGTTATGGAATATTATTGTTCTATAAGAAATGACCAACAGGATGATTTCAGAGAGGCGGGGAGAGACTTACATGAATTGATGCTAAGTGAAATGAGCAGAATCAGCAGAGCATTATACATAGCAATAACAAAGTTAAACAATGATCAATTCTGATGAAAGTGGCTCTCTTAAACAATGAGATGATTCAAACCAGTTCCAATTGTTCAGTAATGAAGAGAACCAGCTACACTCAGAGAGATAACTATGGGAAATGAGTGTAGACCACAACATAGCATTTCCACTCTTTCTGTTATTTGCTTGAATTTTTGTTTTCCTTCTCAGGTTTTTTTTTTTCTTTTCAAGATCCAATTACAGCAAGATAACTGTATAAAAATGCATAGATATGTTGGATTTAACATATATTTTGAGATATTTAACATATATTGGACTACCTGCCATCTAAGGGGGGAAGGAGAAAATTTGGAACAAAAGGTTTTGAAAGGGTCAATGTTAAAAAATTACCCATGTGTATGTTTTGTAAAAAAAAAAACTATAATAAAAAAAGACTGATATAATATCCAACTATGTGGAAAGAACTTTCTCTCACACTATAATGTGATAAACCCTGCCCTTTACTTCTAACATATCATTTCTCATCCCTCATTTCCTTATGATGAGACTAAGTCTCTCATCTTATTTCCATAGTTATCAGTATTTTACATTCCCAAAAAGTATTTAGACTTCTTTTATGCAATATCAATTCTGTTAAAGGAAGACTTTCATAAATTGTTGTTCAGTCACTTCTGACTCTTTATGATTCCATCTAAGATTTTCTTGGCAAAGATAGCAGAATAATTTACCATATCCTTCTTCCTCTCATTTTAGAGGAAACTGAGACAAATAGGATTAAGTGAGTGGTTCAAAATCACACAGCTAGTAAATTTCTGGTCAGATTTGAACTTATGTCTTTGTGATTCCAGGTTCAGCATTCTATCCACTATGCCAACTAGCTGTTCTTGCTTCATAAATATTAATTTAGATTTAGATAAAGGAACTGAACATTTTTGTTTATAACATGAAAACTTATTGTTCTCTTTATTCCATTTAATAGTATTTTTCCAATATACATAAAGATAGTTTTTAATATTCATTTTTAAAATTTTGAGTTCCAGATTTTTCTTCCTTTGTTTTCTTCTCCCTTCCCCAAGACAGAAAGCAATCGGATATAGGTTATACATGTGCAATCATATTAAATATATTTCAATATTAGTCATGTTGTGAAAGAAGGATCAGAACAAAAGGAAAAATCATGAGAAAAAACAAACAAACAAAAAAGCAAAAATAGTATGCTTTGATCTGCATTCAGACAGACTCCATAGTATCTTCTCTGGATATGGTCAGCATTTTCCATCATGACTCCCTTTGAATTGTTTTGGATCTTTGCATTACTGAGAAAAGCTGAGTCTATCATAGTTGATCATCACACAATATTGATGTTATTATATACAATACTCTTCTGGTTCTACTTACTTCATTAAGCATCCATTCCTATAAAAAAAACCATTATTTTATAATAAAATATTTATTTGCAAAAGATGTCAATTCTGACATTTACCAGCCATAAAATATTCAAATGTGAGAGATGGAAATTTCATGTTTTGGGTAAGAAATTCAAATAGACAACTTATAGGCATTTGCAAACAGCAGATCATTTTCTTACACCAAGATTATTAGGTCAAAGCTTCTCACATATGCCATTAGGATTCACTATGAAATCAAAGGAAGCAAGACCAATGTTCAGAATTTCATGACCAACAAGTTGTTTCATTGGCAGAAATTTTGGTGAATGACACTTGTCAGACAAGGTAAAAATGAGCTTTTTTTCTTCTGAAAATAGCACTTTTTGGTACCCTCAATGAAGAATAAAAAATGCCATTTGAAGAATGCTGAGAAAAGACAAATTAGAGAACATGAAAATATAGCCAAAGTTGTCTGAACATGTAAAATAGTGACATATAACAAGTACTACTGTCCAAATCAAGCATCAGGGCTGCCCAAATGTATCACAAGTTCAAGAGCAGATGTGACATCTATAGAAAGGATTTTTTGTGTGTGTGTGTGTGGGGGGGTGTATGTGTATGTGTATGTGTGTATATATGTGTGTGTATGTGTCTATGTGAAGGGGTAAGTGAGTTTCCTTAATACCTCTGCTGATATAGTAAAGCTTATAGCCCAAAACTTGTTAAATTGTGAGTCACAACTCCATATGAGATCGCATAACTGAATATGGAAATCATGAAATTATGATTTATTATAAGTAAATATTTGATTTGTATACTTATTTAAAGGGGTCATGAGGGAGAAAAGTTTAAAAAGCCCTTCTATAAGAACACTTTAAGAACAGTGTTTTTAAATGCATAAAATAAAACACATATGCTTACAAAGGACATCAATTATATTGAAATATAGTCATAAAAATATTTTTTTAAAAAGAAAGTTTACAAACCCCTCTTGATGATTCTTGATCGCTATTTTTAGTAATGAAGGAAAATATTATCCTGGCTATCTACAATTTGAAATAAGAACATATTATAATCACTGGTGCCTAAAAGAAAATTTACCAAAAGGTAATCTTCCTCTGAATATACCCATTGCTGAGGAACTCCCTGTATTTCAGGGGCAGTTCTTTGATCTATACAGAAGAAAGATGCTTCACTATATGAGAGAAGAAATTAAAGAAAAATGTATTATTTCTTGCTCATCTCCTTGCTTAGATTCAGAGACTAGCTTAATAATTTCACTAGTTAACTAGTGCAAGTTCAGTAATACCATTTTATTTTAGAATCATAGAATTTAGAAATGGAAGTGGCTTCAGGGACTATGTATTTCAAACTATTTTACAGACTTTGAAATAAAGGCCTAAAAAGATTAACTTATCTGTTCAAGGTTATACAGCCAGCCAGTATCCTGTCCTTGACCATGTGTTATAAATTTGGGCTCTGAAAATCAGTTAATTTCATTACTTTACACAGTCACAAAGAAGAGAAAATGCTTCTAAATGAAAATTTTCTTTCCTATGATAAGAAATTGGGTATATTCCAAAATTTAATTAATCTCATTTGAGCCTAAACTAATACAAATCCTCATTGCCCTGCATAAAATTGTACGGGTGAATTCGGTCAAATATATAAAGACCCATTTTGTATATTATCCAAATGAAATAAAACTTTACTACTATATAACAGTAATTCTTCCCTTGAATATTGAGCATCTTAGTCTTTCATTCTATGTCTCTGGTTTAGTTTATATAGGCATTTGTTAGGTACTTCTTGTTATATCTACAATAGATAACGATGATTAAAATATATATATAGTATGTAAAATGTCCATTTGTACACACACGTAAACACACACAACTATATGTAGATAAATACATACATACAAACACATGTGTGTATATATGTGACAGTGTATGCTGTGCCTGGAGTCAGGAAGACTGAATTTGAATCTAACTAGATACTTTTTAGCTATATGACCTTGGACAAATTAATTAACTTTTGCTTGCATCAGTTTCCTCAACTGTAAAATGGAATTAATATTAGAATCTTTCTGTTAGATTTATTGTGAGGATTAAATGAGATAATACTTGTAAAATATTTAGCTCAAGGCCCAGAACAGAGTTGTTTGTCCTTCTTTCTCAAAGAGTACCAATGTCATTAGCAAATTGATGTCTTTACTTGCAAGTGAATTAATTGGATTCACCTGAGGCAGAGCTGTTCAGTCAGCAGCCTCATTCTCTCCTCAGTGTCACTGATGTCCAATGGCAAGATATAGGTCAAGAGGACTGCAGATGGCCCATAATACAGTGGGAGATCTTGACCTTTTTAAATCAAGTTTTTTTTCCCATGTCTCAGTTTCTTGAGGCAATGCCCATTCTGAAATTAAGATAGATAACAGAACTGAGTAGATTCTATTGAAATGCTAATTAGAAATTATCATTGGCATTAGTATTAGTAGTATTAGTATTATTTTTAGCTTGAGAAATGTTATGCAGAGAGATAGAAGTGGGCAGGATTAAATCAGCAGTAGAATTCTATTGTAATATTAAGTGGTATTCTATACATGGCTATAAATTGTCCAAATTTAATATGCTTTTTTTTTTTTGTTTAACCCTCTTTTTTTAACTCATTTGATCTGTTTTGACTTAATGAGTATAACATTTCAAAGGATATGTAGGCAGTATTGCACAGTGAGTAGAGAGTTGACCTCAGAGTCAGAAAACCTAAGTTTAGTTCCTGAGATAATGGACAATTCAATCAGTCTTTCAATACCTTAAGGCAATCTTTAAGACTGTAAGTATCAGTTAAAGCACTGACCTGTATTGGTAGAAAGAATTTCCTCATCTGGGAATTTATTCCACCAATGAAGTCCAATTCCTATCCCTGGCTCCATTCCTAACATTTCAAAGTAGCTTAAATTGAGAATGAATATGGGCTAGTATATTATGACTAGTTTGGCAAACTTCCATAATTGCTAGAAAGCACATCTACTATATATAGTACATTGTTAATTTTGCGATTTAATTAGCTGTACTATAGATTGGATGGATTAAAGTGTGAGATACATATGGTATTCTTCTCCTGTTAGCCTCTCCTATAATGCCTACAGCAATGAGAAGCATCTAAATGGGCTTTATAATGGGATCATTGCTATCATTGACCTCCATTATGGTGCTACGTGACAAATGGTCAGACTAATGATATTCTACTCTTTGAAATGTCTGCAAGACTTTTCACTTTTCTATGGAGACAGATGGTGGGCATACCAGTGACCCACAATGCCAGCTCCTCTTCTCATGGTTTCCCTTTAGTAATGATTCTTCCTGAGCCAAAGGCTGAGCTCTGCTTTGAACCGTCAAACCCATACTGTATTGCCCACATGAACATATGCCCATCAATCTCATTCACACACAGCTATGGGATTCCTTGAATGCTTGTAGTTTTACTCCATTCTTTTCAGTGTATCTTGAATCCTAGGATTTTAGATTTAAAGCTGAAAGGGACCTCCAAGACCATTCGGAACAATCTCCTTCTCATTTTACAGATGAAGAAATTGAAGCACAAAGAACTTTAGAAATTAAGGTCACACAGATTATTAAGTGGAAAAGACAAGATTTGAACCTTGATTTTTTTAACTCTAAATCCAGTGTTATTTCCATCATATCTTACAGCTGTTAGTAAATGGCTCTATATATCCCATATGTACATGCAGAGTTGTAAGCTCTAAAGTCTTTATACTAAGAAGGGAATTCAATGCAAGTAGGAAATGACACAATGACATTTTGAAGAGAGTCATAATTTGGATCTTCATATAAGTCAATGACCTTTTCTGATACATATTAGGATGTTATGGGACCTTGGGCAAGTCAATTAGCCTTTTAATGCACTAAGAAATTCTTTTAAACTTGTAAGTTTAGAGAAGGCACTGACCACCATGAAACAGACTCTACAGTTGTAGTGCAGTGGCAAGAGTGATAATCTTGAAATCATAGGACCTGGGCTGCTCACTTATTCACTGTATGCCCATGGATGAATTTTCACTTAACTTTTCTGTGCCTTAGTTATCTGATAAATAAAATGGCTACTGTTGTTCATTCGTTTCAGTCACCTCTGACTCTTTGTAATCCTATTTGGAATAATCTGGCAGATATACTGGAGTTATTTGTCTTTTCTTTCTCCAGCTCATTTTATAAATGAAGAACATGGTTAGGTGACTTGTCCAGAGTCACACAACTAGTAAATGAGATCAGCTTTAAACTAATATCTATCTTGACTCCAGTTCTAGGACTCTAACCACTGTATCATCTAGTTGCACCATGATTGGACTAGATGACCTTTAAGTTTCCTTCCAGTTCTAATGTGTTCTTATTAACCAACTATCTTGCAAATGCATGTACAAAGTAAAAGGAGCACAGAGCTTTGGTCCCATCTTCACCCTTTGTAGCAGTATGACATTATATAAAAATTTAACTTTGACAAACTACATAGAAGAAAACTTTTTAGAAAAAAAAATTTTATGTTAAGGACTATATTTGATTTATGTACTACTTTTTAGGCAGATAAGGAATAATGAGATAGTGAATATTCTCTTTGAAAAATGAAACTAAATTCTCAAACACCTTGTTCTAGATAAGATAGGTTCTGACTTAAGAAGTGTTCTTTAACAAGTAGAGACCAAAGCTATGTGGTATATGTCTGAAATTCCAGCTACCAGGGAAACTGAGGTTGGCAGATCTCTTTAGCTTAAAGCTCTAAGCTACAGTACACTATACAACTGCACGTCCTCTCTGTTTAATATAAACATAATGAAGACTTGGGTCTGTGTGTGTGTTGGAGATAGGTATAGAGGATCACCATGTTGCCTCAAAAAAAAGGAACTGGCCCAGGTCAGAAATGGAGTAAGTCAAAACTTCTGTCTTGCTCAGTATTAGTACCAGGATAAGAATAGTCCTGTACTTCATCTTGGCAATATGAAGAAACTCAGTCTTGAAAAAAAAAATAAATAAGGCAAGGATTTTAAAAGGTAATGGAACCATTGAGTGTGTGTGATAGTCTTGTTGTCTGGTAAGACAGTTATTATAGGGATCAAAGTACTAACAAATAGAAAGTTTTCTATTGTAGTAGACAATCTTGATCAACTGTTTAATTATGACAACAATGAGTGAGTGAGGTAAGAGGAAGCTGGATGGGTGGTCCAATAGCAGTGGGTCCTGTAGTGTTTATATTGGATCTCCTTCCTCTTTATGGTTATCCTAAAGTGTAAGCAGGGATATGCTGAAGCCAACTTAAATGATTTCTTAAATTTTCAGTTTGAGATTTCATACCTCAGAAATAGGCAAATGCTACAAAATCACTGCTTGTTTTATTGTTTTGCTGATTTTCTAGACTTGACTATTAATAACATAAATTAAATTTAAAAATATCTTATGGAAATAGCTTTTTTGGTTTGTTTTTGCTGTTATTGCTGTTTTAGAAAGCTGGTTGTTAAACATTTACCAGCACATTCCATGTGGCAATATATGCATGGCTATTTGTCTCTGTTTAGCATTATAGGATAATTTATAATACCACCCACTCATTATGTGTATGTCAGGATAGAAAGAACAATGAAGAGAATTGTAAAATCAGAATTTATATAGCACAGTTTATCTGCATTTCTTGCTACTTCATATAGAAGTGGTAGAGAGTGAAAGGGAAGAAGCAATATAAAAGTTAGCAAGTAGGAAAAGATGCTCTACCTCAGAATAGCAGAGTTGGCAAAAAATTGTGTTTCTTGCAATATTCATGCCTTGAAATCTGGCCAATTTTCTAAGATCTTAAATCAAAAGCAAACAGGCTCCATTTCTTCTCATTTCCTTTTCCAATACAGATGACACAACATGCCTTATCTAATTCAAGGAGTTGATTTGAGGATCAAAAAATTGGTATGTAAAAAAGCTTTGAAAATGATAAAATAATCTGCAAATATAATGTGATCTTGGTAGAAGGGTTTCAATTCCCTGAGATTTCATGTCTAGTCTCTACCTCGTATTATTAACATGGGTAAAAACCTGCTACCAAGAGTAAACAGAAGAAAGTCAGGAATAGAAGCTGAGCTTACAAATTATTCCTCCATTTCTTCCTGAAAGCAAATGTGGGAGACAGGAAATATGATTTACTGGGCTCAGAAATATGGCAGGATCATAACCTCCTTATCATAACTTACAATACAATGAAAAAATTCATCTTTCAGTTGGGTGAACAAATTGACAATTGATACTAAAGCAGAAAATGAATTACATGTGAAATTAAAAGATTTCTTAGATGAACTGTGATTTATGAAAAGGTCCTTGAAAAACAAACAAACAAAAATCAAGGAATGAACCTTCTCACTTCAATCTTAAAAGAATAGTGCTAAAAATGAAGAGGTATAAGAGCATGAATTCTAGAGGAAAAGTTTGAGTAGAAATTTCTCTTTTCTAAAGTTCATGGAATGGAAAAGGTTGTAGGAAAGGAGTCTCAGAACCTCAATCTCTTTATCTTTCAAATAGAATAATAATATATCTAGAACTTAACCATATAGGGTTATTGGGCAGACCAAAACAGATGGTAAAAGACTCTGAAAAGCTAAAAAATATTATAGGAGATGTTCTGAATTTTAATACAGTTTAAAATATTCAAAATTAAAAACTGCTGGAACACTGTAAATGGTAGTTATTAATATCAATAATATTAAAAGTAATGATTATATGATCCTACACTCAACTTACTGTGAAACTTTGTCTTCCTTAATACCATGCCTAACTAGCATAGCAGCATTTCTATTTCCTATCAATATGCTGCAAAATGATTTTACATTGATACCCAGTCACTCAAACCAGTTCTATTTGAATCTGGAGATTTTCCTCTACTATATTTCAGAGCCATTCTATAGCTTTACAATTTTTGTTATATCTATCACATAGCAGTGAAATACTCCAAGAATCCAATAGAAGGCAAACCTAACTTGTTTTATGATAAGGGTTTTAGCAACAAGTGGTTTTGAATTTGGTTATAAATATTAAATGAGACTAGGAATCATTTCTAAAATAACTATCATATATCCAGATAGCATGGGCCCTACAGGAAAGGAGAGCTTTTACATAGTCACAATTTTAGCCTAAAGTAATTTTAAAATGTTCTTTATTATTTATTTGATTTATTAAAAATGCACTCATTGCCTAGAAGCCTCTGGGCACATAAGCAAAATATAAAGGGGACCGACTATATTAAATCTAGCAACTAAAGTTCTTATGAAGGGGGAAAATCCATATTATTGTTTCTAATATAATTAAATAAAATCAAAGAAACATAATAAAAGTAATTAAGCTATGTATTTTGTTATATTTTTCCTACTTCTCATTGTCATCTGAATGATGGATTAGTTTATGTAGAAAGAGGCACTGTCATGGGAGGGCACCACTGGGTATAGAATTCAAATCTTGCTTCTCATAGTTGTCACTGTAAGCAAATCATATAACCTGTTTTATTTTTTCAGGGCAGAAAAAGATCAATGGACAAAATCTGTTTTCTTCTAGTTCTTATCCTTTATGTGTACAGGTTTCCTTCACATCTCAATTTCCTCTTTCATTGGTTCAATTGAGCTGAGGGAGGGAGGGAATCACTTACCATCTTCCAGAAATCTCAGAGGCTAGCAGTTTTAAGTGCTTCCCTTCCAGGGAGACACAGCGAGTCTCTCTTTGGAGACAGAAGAAACCACTGTTATGGACTTGGGAGAACACCAGTTAGATATGATTAATCAAGTCCCAAAACAATGTGGCTATGTCTTTTTGGATGTCTTTTTATTAATGCATGAGCAAAATAGTCCCTGCTCATAATGTGCTCTGCTTATGTAAATGGGAGGAGAGAGATCATTTTCCTGAAATATTTAAAACTGGAATGACTGTTGAATAGCAATTTTCTGTCAATTTTCTAATAATTGCTTTCAATACTTTCTGGCTGGAAATGCTTATGCCTGAGGAGTAGTGAGAAGTATTGGTATATGTGAGGCGGGTTGAAGTGGGGAGTATTCCAGGGATAAGGAAAAAGTACAAAGGAATTTACAGGAAGAGAGGAGGAAATAATCCCTGGGAATCTACATCTTCCCAAAAATTCAGTTTTCATAATTCAGTACATCTTAATATTTTTCTTTTTTTTGACCTCTCTGCAGTCTTAACTTTTGACTTATTTCTTGAAATTTCAATAGAATTCAAAGTACCTTATGAGATATTTGATAGAAATTTCATCATTTGGGTTGATATTGTAAAGATGTTTGCTCAATTAAATTTTGTTGCTGTCTGCCCAGAAACTTTACAATTTTTTTAGAAAGAGAGTTGAAGACCTTTTGAAGGCATGGCTGTATAGGTGGACTCCAAAACTCCATTATTTCAAAACTAATATTACTGACAATCCTTTCCTACTCTACCCATACTCATACTTCTACTTCTCATTTAGTACCTTCTCAATATTCTACAATACCTTCTCAATTATCCTCCTGATCCTCAAATAGAAGAACAAATCACAGAGCTGTATCTTGGTTCTCTTCTTCTCCCTAGATGTTCTCTCCCCTAGAATTCTTATTTGCTTCCATCATACAAATGATTCCCAAACTTATATGTCCAGTCTTTTTTTAAATTATTATTATAGCTTTTTATTTACAAGTTATATGCATGGGTAATTTTACAGCATTGACAATTGCCAAACCTTTTGTTCCAATTTTTCCCCTCCTTCCCCCCATCCCCTCCCCCAGATGGCAGGTTGACCAATACATGTTAAATATGTTAAAGTATAAATTAAATACAATATAAGTATACATGTCCAAACAGTTATTTTGCTGTACAAAAAGAATCAGTATGTCCAGTCTTAATCTTTTTTTCTGAGCTGTAGGTTTATACTTCCAAATACATAAAGAATATTTCTAGCTGAAAGTCCACCATGATTTGACACTCAAAATATTTTACCAATTAAACCCACTCTTCTTTCATTTCCAGTAGTGTTTACTGTGACATCACTACTTAACCTGTAATCCTTAGCATTTGACTTTTCCTTCTCAAAAGCAGTTACTAAGTGCTGTTGATTCTTCATTTATAATACTTCTTATATTTATTCCTACCTTTCTATTACCACAGCTTCACTCTAACTTAGGTCCTTATTCCCACTCAAGGGAATGTTGGAATAGACTCCTAATAGGTCTCTCCTTTAATCATTCTCTTTCCTTTCACACATGCCAGAATAATTTTGCCTATTTTTAAGATAAGTCATGAAGCATTATTTTCTACTCAGATTATCTTTAACGGTCTTCTCTAGTTAATTTGGCAGTTAGGTGGCACAGTGGATAAATTACTGGGCCTAAAACTAGGAAGACTCATGTTCCTGAGTTAAAATCTGGCTTCAGACACTTACTGGCTATGTGACCTTGGGCAAATCACTTAACCCTTTTTTGTCTCAGTTTCCCAATCTGTAAAAATAAGCCAGAGAAAAATATGACAAACCACTGTAGTTATCTCTGTCAAGAAAACCTCAGATGGGGTCATGAAAAAGTTTAATAAAACTTAAAAACAAACAGCATACATGTATGTATGTATATAGATAGATAATACATACATGTGGGCATATTATATTTGTGTATGTGAATCTTTCAGGAGGTGATAGGAATTCACTGGAATTTCTTGAAAACGAAGGTGACATGATCGGTCTTGAAGAAGATAAATCTGGGAAGAGAAAAGATACTTATAGAAAAACACACAGAATAAATATAAAGATAATAAATACGGGATAGTTTAGGAGGCAGTAATTAATTCTTAAGTGGGGAGTGGGCAAGGATTAGAATAAGCTCTGATTTCATCTTGAGTGCTTAATAGACAAGAGCCTTCCACTGAGAGTTATTTTTCCAGAGTTTAATAGAACCATTTGCCTTTCAGCATGCTTCCCCAATTTCTGGCTTAGGAGGATCTCTTTCTCTCATTGAAGGCTGAAAGATTTCTCAAATAGTTGCTGTGCTGTCATTTTTACAAGAGCCTTTCTGCCCCCAAGGGTAAATTATCTTATCCAGCTTCATTTACTTGTAACTGAAATTTTCACATATTCTCCTTTGATACCTACATAGATTCACAGAGGACTAATGAACGAGCCATAAGGAAAAATGCAGTTTTTTTTTCCTCTCCCTATTTTCAAGTCTTTGTGATATGAAATTTTGTTCCATAGTAGAATTCAATACAGCTTTTGTCATCCATTTCTATTGATCCTGTCATTTTTTCTAAACCAGTTTCTGGTTATGCCTAATGTTTAATCCCCTGGGATATTGGGGCCAAAGGGAGGAGTTGCTGATTTGCTGTCTTCAAATAAAAAAATGAAGTTTTCTCTTTTGGAGTAGGCAGGCAACCTACCAGGTAATTAGAGATGCTTGATGCAATGCCAGGAAGAGGCTATTAGCATCCAGGAGCTCAGCTATGGTTTGAAAAGCTAGAACAAGCTAAATCCTGGCAGAGAGGAGACTGTGTCTTTTAATATCCTGCAGATAATTTGCAAAGTTTTCTTCTCCTTGTATCTGGATGTACTGATAAATTGAATGATATTAATATATGAAGTTGTGTATCCAAGATGCCAAAGAGCTAGACAAAAAAGTGCAAGTTTGAGTGAGCAATCTAGATGTTTTATCTACAAAATGCCTGTTTAGAAACAACTAATGATTAACAGATTCCCATACTCCCATTTCATCCACACATTAAGAATCACATAGAGACAACTGAAGAATTGCTAATATAGCTCCCATAACAGGATTTTGCTAAAAATAAACAAAGTAGATTTTTTTTTGTTTGTTTTGCATTCTTCACACACAGGAATAGGAGTGTGTGCGTATATATATGTATGTGTATATGACAAAGGCTATGGGAAGTCTAATATAGCTATAAACACCTCAAAAATGTTTTTAAATGCATCAAATAAAATAGATAAAATTACTATAGAAATTAATTATATAAAAATAATTATCAAAATGTAGTAGCCAAGTGCTGTAATGGATAGACTGCCAGCCTTATAATCAGGAAGACCTGAGTTCAAATATAACCTTAGACACACTATCTGTATGATTCTGGGCAAGTCACTTAACCTTATTCACCTCAATTCCTTATCTGTAGAATGATCTGGAGATGGAAATAGCAAACTATTCTATTATTCTTGCCAAGAAAACTCTAAAATGGGGTCACAAAGAGTTGAACATGTCTAAAATGACTCAACAACAGAAAATTCTGAAAATATTCCTCCATTAGGAAAAAACAAACCAAAATAAACAAAAAAGATTCATGTGAACTTTGATGCCTTCTATTTTTTTTTGTATTGTGGTTTCTCACAAAAATGATTTCTTTGGAAGAGGTACTATATATAATATATGCCCCTATGTTTTTTTTTCCCCCAGACCTATCTCCTTTCTATATATATTTTGTCTTCCTTTATTATTGTTCATCCTTGGGTATCTTATTCTCTGACCTTGTTTCTCTGTCATTCTTTCTATATTTCATTATCTTTGTCTCTCTCTTGACAAATAGCTTTCAATATATAATTCTATAACTCTTCTAGGAGGAATCTAGATCTACTCAGGCCAACATATGTTTCCTCAGTCTGCCCACTATTAAGTAGAAGGGGGTAAAGGGAAAGCAAGGATGAATAGTTTTTCATATGAATAAAAGGAAGTATATATATATATATGTATATATATATATATATATACATATATATATATGTATATATACATATATATATACCCATATATGAATATATATAGAGATATATATATTCATGTAAATAAATACCAATTGTGTTCATTGCAGGATGACAGTAGCTATGCCATATAGGGCAGCAAGAAGCACTGGAATTTAGTTCAGGTAGGATTAAGAATAGTATCAATAAAAATTATATTGACAAATGTGGAAAAAACAAGTGTAATTTAGAAACACTAATGATTTTTAAATGTTTTCAAGTTTTGATTCAGAAGAACCTAATTGCCAATTTACTATAATAAATTTGATGTATAAAAATAAATTATATAAGGTAATAATTAGATGTATATGTGAATATATGCACATATAATATGTATCCATATTATGTATATAACATGTATACAGGTGGTATAATGTACCTATGTGTATATTAGGTATTTAATTTTATTCATATTGTATGTATACTATGTACATGTGTATATATAATATGTATCCAATATATGTATATGTATCCATATATTGGACTCATGCATAGTGTTCAGGGAACATCCTCTTGCTCCCTGAGCACACATTTTTAAATTATTTTCAAATAATTGGTACAATATCTGACAAAGGATTTCCAGCACTCAGAAAATAGATTGTTATATATTTATTATGATAAGAAAGCATTTCAAAATTGAGATTTTAAAGCAAATATGCAAAATCATTAGTACTTCACTTTAAGCTTACATTCTCTGGGTCTCACTACTTCCCTCTGCCCTAGATAAGGAATGCATGGCCATCATCAGCCTGCAACAAATACCCTCTGTCAGTTTTGTTACTAATAGCTAAAGTAGTAAAAAGAAACCATGTTTTCCCAAACTAGGGATATTATATTTGAGGATTTTGAGGAGGGCAGTAAAAATCAGATAATAAAATTCTTCTTGAATAGAAGGGCCAAAAACAATGTATTAAAGTCATAAGGAGCTTACAGGATGAACATCCCAGAGTCAATAACATTATTGATCGATTCCAGTCAGAATTAATATTGCAAAGGATTTAGAAAACTTTGGGTGAGCTAGATGGTACAGAAATGTAATTGCTGTGGACTAGGTAGGAAGAAACCCTCACAACCCATAAAAAGCTGCCTTCAATTTCACACTCATGTAATTTTATAGTTTTACAACAACCTAGGCTGGCAAATATCATCCAACTGGCATTGAACCTGTTGATTTAAGGAGTCACCCAAAATATGCCATTTTGTTGCATATAATTTGGGTTTGATTTGGAGGCATATTTTAAAATCATATTTATGGCTATTATTGCTCATTTTTCAGTAAGGTACAAAGGTTTTCCTATAAAAATGTGAGGAAACTAATAGAGTGGTTAGCTCAAACTTTAGAGGCTAAGGAAATAATTTGGATAACTGAAATGAAATCTCATGATCATTCTGTCTGCATTTTGGCCACTTCCTGTTCTGCAAAACCCTGTTTTCCTTCTCTTCTACCTATAACTACTCATTGTTAATGATCCAGACCAAATGGGATAATATTTGTAAAACTTGTTTGTAAAATTACCAAAATACTATCTATTATTATTATTATTTGAAAAGTAATAATTATTACCCCATCCATGATGTGGAGAAATCAATTATGATTAAACTAATCATTAGTGATATCCGAATATAGATAATATAACATAATTATAATAATTGCTAAACAAGTAGAATTTTAAGATTAAAAATGTATTTTAAACTTATAAACTTGCTAGAACTCTCTGGTTAAGTATTGCAGACATTTTTAAGCCTTGTTTTACAGAAGATTAATCTGTTTTTAGGAAATTCAAGTGACTACAGCCCGTGGTTGCAAAAGTAGTGAGAGGAGAGATCAGATTTGAATCTAGAGAGATCAGATTTGAATCTAGGTTCCTCCTGACTCTAGGTGCCCAACGAGACTTTTAAACAACACTTTTATAATAGAATGTAAGACAGGTGATTTCTGATTTGTTATTCCCATTTCCTAGTACAATGCCTGGCACAGAGTAGGTACATGTAAATATGAGTTCAATGGTAGATTTTATATTTTAAACTCATATCATTTATTTTTGTATATTTCATTTTACCTTCTAGCTTGCAATCTCTTCAGGTAAAGAAATTCCTCTTATTTATTTCTCCTTTTTTGTCTCCCACTGCCTAGCCCAGGGTACCAAATAAGTAGATACTTCCTAAGTGTTTGCTGAATGAAGTGATCTCTCCAAAAACCACCTAATTCTAGCTGTAGGCCTAAATGTTTCCAACCTGAGATGCTCATTAATAAATGTCTAATACCCAAATCACTCTATATTAAGCATAGCCACACATTGTGATTACTTCCAAACTCTAGCTCTTGTGAAATTTTGTATCAGTCCAATAGTTTTAAATCAGTATGAACACCAGTGATGTTGAGTGATATTTTGGTAATTGAAGTATATTTACTTCAACAGGCATTTCAGACAGTCAGTGAAGCAAACAGTGCCATGAATGCTGAGGCAAAGCAGTAGAGGAAAGACTTTAGAGCCCAGAAAACAATGATCAATTATATTAAAATATACACATACTCTCAACAAAAAACAATTTGGGGAGAATTCCCTCAAGGTACAATATAAAATCATTTAGATACCTGTACCTGGAAATAAATAGTAATATTATTCATGCTAGGAAAACACCACACTCCATTTTCATAGTTAGGGAGTCACCATGTATGCATTTGTGGGATTAGTGCTTTTCCCCTTCAAAATCTGATCGCTCCCATTCCAAAAAAGAAGGATCAAAACAAAAACAAACAAAAAACACTCAGGACTGCCAAAAATAGCATAAACCTCACACAAAAATTGGTGTAGAATGACATCATTGACTTAGAGATGCAAAACCAGGCCAATGGCCAGGCTGATTCTGGATGATGCAGGACAGAGTGAATCAGTCAAAGAGCAAATAGCCTCTAGAGGCAAAGTTAAAAATTGGCAGACTTCACTAGGTCAAGATAACAAACTCATTTTAATTAAATTGCTTCTGATTAAGCTTTGATCTGTGATATTTTAGATTAAGCATGGTCCTGTGGAGAGCCAGTTCAAGTCTCTTAAAAACAAATTGCTTTGGGCTTATGGTATGCAGACTGGATATAGAAAAAAGTACTATTGGGGATAGAGTATTAGAGATGTATGTGAGGAGGATCTGGATTCAAATTCTACTCCTGACACTTAATAGTTAAGACACTTGACTTGAATTTTAATTTTCTAATGGTGTAAGATAGTATGATAATAATACTAATGGTATCAACCTCACAAGATTTTTTGTTAAATGCTTCACATACCATAATACTATATAAATGTTAGTTATTATAATAATCATAATAATACTGATGATGATGATATATTGAACTTTCAAGCATATCATGACTCCAGGGCATCTTGAATGGAGAGACAGTGTGGTACAATGGAAAGAATATTGGATCCCACATCAGAGAACCTGTGTTTAAATTCTGCTACTTACTTGCTTTTATGACCTTAGAAAAGTTATGCTTGCTCTTTTTTTGGTATCAAAGAATCGGAAAAAGAGTGCATGCCCATCAGTTGGGGAATGGCTAAACAAGTTATGGTACATGAAGGTAATGGAATATTATTGTTCTATAAAAAGTGATGAACAAGCTGCTTATAGAAAGGGCTGGAAAGATTTACATGAACTGATGCTGAACAAAACAAGCAGAACCAGGAATACATTGTACACAATAACAGCAAGAATGCATGATGATCAACTATGAACGACTTGATTCTTCTCAGTAATTATTGTCTATTGTCAATAGATTTTGGACAGAAAATGCCATCTGAATCCAGAAAAAGAACTGAGACTGAATGTAAATCAACACATGCAATGTTCGCTTCTTTTTTCTGTTTTTTTTTTTAATCTCTTCTAGAGTTTTTTTTTCTTTCTGTTTGCTCTGATTTTTCTCTCCCAATATAATTCAAAAAACAATGTATATTTAAAAAATAAATAAACTAAAGTCAAAGAAAAAGAAAAGTTATGCTATCTCTCTAGGCTTCAATCTTTTCATCTGTTAAGTAAGGAAGTTGGGATAAATAATCTCTAAGGTCTCTTCCAGTTCTAAATCATTGATCATATGAATAGATTTGCTAGTCATCTCTGACTTAGAGTGACAGCTAATGTACCCTTGTAGAATTGTACTTTGAAGTGTAGAGAAAAAATTATTAATTCTAATAATGTAATATATCCTTTGGGCTCACATCTAGCAGAAACAATTTTATTGACTGTTTCTGCCTTGAAGAGAAAGAAAGGTCTAAAATGGCATAATTCTCCATGCCCTCCTATATAACTCTGTCTCCAAAAAATTTCAGGTAATATTTATAGGAATTTTGCCTGAGGAAAAGATCATAATATAAAAACATTAATAAATTAAATGTAGTTTGGGATCAACAGCCCTGAATTATTGAATCATTCCAAAGATCATTTCTTCTTAAGAGTTCCCTGCTTGATCAATATCTTAATATTGAATTTCAAAAGATGATAGATACTGTCTTTATTTGGGTGCTGGTACCAATCACTCCAGATAGTATGGAAAGAAAGGCTCCCATCTAGAAAAGAGTTAAATTTGGTTTCTAACTTTACTCCATTTCAAAGGAAAGATAGTTTTTTTTCTTCCAACTTTCCCAAAGGAAAATCAGGAAAGGGTTTTAGACTGAATAAATAATATTTCTTAATGTTTCTAGAGAACCTAAAAAGGATGTTATAATTATGTTTCCATGAAGAAAGAGAAACATTGGATAGGTTGTTCCTAAAGGGTAAATGGCAGGTCAATATGTAACCAATTGATGTGTGGTAAATTCATGTAAAGGAAATAAGAAGTGGAGCAGACAGAAGAAATATGTTTTTTTTTATCCCTTGTTAAAAATATAGTTGAATGATAAATGTGGAAATACATATAGAAGAATTGTACATGTTTAATATATTGAATTATTTACTGTCTGAGAAAGGGATGGAGAGAGGAGGGAGAAAAAATTGGGGCACAAAGTTTTGCAAGGGTGAATGTTGAAACCAATCTTTGCATATATTTGAAAATAAAAAGTTATTATTTAAAAAAATTTAAAAAGAAAATAAATACAGCTAAACTGACTTGCTAGGAAATAATATTTTGTGTATCAACTACCATTCAGCAATTTGAAATTTATTTGCTCTTTGTAGATGATATGTAAAAGACAACTTTGAAAGAATTAGAGAATTTATCAGCAATGGCCCTTGAGATGACCTAAAGCAGTGCCTATTTCTAGAAGTTTTTGAAAGCGCTCATGATAATATTTAATTCTTTCTAGCCACACATCAGTATGTGGAATGGAGGAATCCAGAGTTCTGGATTAGAGAAAGAGGACTTAGATTCATATTCATGTTTTGCTACTCACATATATGTGACTTGGGAGAATCATTTAGCCACCACAGTAGCCTCTTATTTAAAATAAATAGGTTGGACTAGAAATCTAGGTTTTAATCTGTTTTGTGCATTTGAGGCAGTCTGGTGAAGCCAGTAGACCCTTTTTCAAAAAAACAAAACAAAACAACAACAACAAGCATATGTTTGTGTATATGTATAACATATATATATATATATATATATATATATATATATATATACACACACCCATGTATATATACATATATGTGCGTTTGTGTGTATAAACACAAAGGATAACAATAGAATCCAATTATATTGAATTACAGTCATCAAACTTAAGAAAAAAAAAGAATTTTACAGATTGTGAGCTAAATGATCTTTAAGGTTCCTTTTAGCCCCATATTCCATAAATCTAAAATTGATACAAATAACCATAACAGATTCTATATGAATCTTTAAAATTTGTAAGCACTTGACAAATATTATAAAAAATGTTTTATCCTGACAATAACCTTGAGAGGTAGGTGCTATTATTATCCCCATTTTACATATGAAAAAAACAGAGGAAGAGGTTTAATGACTTACCCAGGATGGTCCAGCTAGTGTCTGAGGCTAAATTTGAACTCAAGACTTTATGATTTCAATTCTAGCATTTTATCTATTGTACCATCCATCATCCTCTAAAATGCACAAAACTTTGCAAGTTAATACAGGGCCACCTTCCAGTAATTCTTCACCCTAAGGCCAATTTTCTACTGGCCTATTAGTAGATAGCTACTGAAAGATTTTCCTATACATATACTTCTTTCATGTTTCCTCTTCTCCTGATTTGCTGCTGGTGATGGTTTTGTTATATGGATATTTGTCCTAATGTCTTCTTTTATTTCACTGCCATCTGGATTTGGGGTCCCTAAATAGGGCAGCTCTTGGGACTATTCCTCAGGCCATCTTCCTATGGCATTGGTGTTTCAGGTAATGGCTAGACACGAAGAAATCATGAATATTATATTAAATGTCATTCATCTTGGCATATATGTGTTCTTTACTCCACGAATAACATTCAATTCAACTGAGTTCAGTTGCTTTTGCAGAACACATGTCAACCCAAACCAGTCCTTATAAACTACAGATAGAGAATTATCCCAAAGAGATATATAACAACAAAAATGCATGGCTCATAAAATCATTGAGCCATCTTCTGGTTGTCCTCAACTCATCAGAGATATATGCAGCATAATTAAAACATCTACATTTTTGATAAATGTTGATTGTAGGAATGACCTACATTGTTTTCAGGGGTGTAATTCTAATAGATCCTTTGTTCAGCTACATTGAAATAAATACAATTGACATGATGAATCAGTGGTTTCAGTTCTGAGTCTAGAGATCAGCTTTCTATTCATGGATTATTCTGGTTGTTTTTCTTTTTAAGATTCACTTTCATGAAAATGTAATAGTTTTGAACTTTTGGTCTGCCTACTTTTTTTAGCCCTAAATATATGATCTAGTATGTAGGATGTACTTAAAAATTCTTTTTTGACTTGATTTGTTTCTAGATAATAACAACAATAATAGTAATAGCTAACAGTTATGTAGCATTTACCATGGCATTGTCCTGAGCACATTACAATTATGATTTTACTTGAATCATGAAAAAAATTACTGTCTTCCTGGCACCAGTGTTAGGTGGAAATGTTGTAGATTCAGGTTACTTTAAACAAGTTTCCCATTGAATGGTTAAGACATAGCTCAAAGAACATTCAATATCAAGAAAACTAAATGCTCCAATGTACAACTTTTTACTTGTAAGAGATATCATGCTTACAGTATAGAGTAATTTATAAGTACAACCCAGGAATGAAAAAAAAGTAGCTATTTCAAGCTGTCCTTCAATAACTGAACACCAGAACATGTCTGTTCAATTAGCCTATTGTACTGCTTTAATAATGTTTCAAATACTGTTCTTTGAATGAGTTCTCATCCATTAGTGAGTCAGGCAATATTTACAGAGCACCTTTTCTATTCTCTCATGGGATGGTTTTAAATAGCTCTTGAACAGCTTAAAGTTTAATGAAAGCCACTAGACATCAAAAAAAGTATACAACATCAAGCAATGGAGACAAGCCATCATCTATATAATCCATTATAGGTATATCCAGAGATATAGTGAAGTGATAAGGAAATTAGAGTACTGACTAAAGCCACTTACAGTAATTTTAATACTTGGTAAAGGATCATAGAATAGTTGTTCTGTAACAAGAAGGTTAGGAAAAGATTATGGGGAAAGTTTCAGGTGAGGAGCCAAATGGGAGTTAAGAGAAAGGAAGTCATGGAGAGAGACCTCATTCTGTGGTAGAGAGGTGTTAAATATGTGATCCACAGTGTTCCCAAATATAGATAGCATCAGATTAAAATGAATTGGGAAAAAATTAACAAAATAAATAAAAATGATGAAACATAATATTTTATGTTTTGTAAGAAGAAATAATATTAATATGTGATTCTCTGAATCAATATGCAACCACAAGGATTCTTATATATGTGTTCATATGACCACCATTTTTATTTGACTTTGGCATCCATGATGTAGTGTCATGAGCACTACCAGTCTTACTTTCAGAAGGCCTAGGTTTGAACTCAATCTCCAATACTGACTAATTGTTAGCCGTGAGCCAATGCAAGTACTTTTTCAGTTCCACTTTGATTTTGGGAGGAAAGGAAGAATGGTTAACAAAAAGAGGTTTATTTTAACACAGTAAAGATATGATAAGGATATAGTAGAATTTAGCTTCAACTTTGATGGGTTCTCTTTCTTCTCTTTCTAAATGGAAATGTACCCTGTCAGCAAGTCAACCAATGAGCTATTATGGTCACTAGCATAGCCTCAAGCATCCAACAAATCTGAGAGGCCCAGACTCTATGTTTGGGATTTTTTATTCCTTGTGTGACTAGAAAGCTGTATCAAGGAAAGAAAGGTCAAATTAGGTCTCGAACAGTTTTGTCTCCTTTTAGGGAAAATTAATCTCTCTCATAGGAGGGATGGGAGAGGGAAGCATGATTCTAATCCATGTTGTAAGGAAACTGGTAGATATTACGTAGTTCAATCACACTATGTTTGATTGTGATTGTAGGCAAATTACTTGATCTCTCTGACTTTCTTTCCTCATCTCTAAATGGGTATGAAATATACACATATATATACATGTATGCATATATATGTATATATGTGGGTATATATACATATATAAGTATATAATTTCACAATATATCTCATATGTATATGTATATATATATACACACACACATATGAAAAATGCTTTGTCAGATGCTATATAAATGTATTTATTCACAGTGTTGTTTGGATAAATGTTTAATAATCATCTCTCTAGAAAAAAGTATATGAAATATATTTTTAAATTTAATCTGCATTGTTAACATATTCTATATCACTTTCTTAGGGCTAGACAGACATCAAAACAATAAATCAAGCCCTGATTTGTTGCATTTAATGATTTCTGAAGTATAAATGCTCACATTGAAAATTTAATAATCAGCTCTCAGGAGCTAGTATGAATTGATTACAGCACACCCAGTGTCAATGATTGTTATAAAATAACATGCGTAAATACATGAGCTTAAATAAAGGGACTATGAAATAGAGTAGAAGATGAAGTCATCTGAAATAGAAAGGAAGAATGGTCCAGTTGACCTTTGTAGAATGAATTGTGAAGAGGGCCAAGTGAGTTACTTAGCATCATATCAGCAACTAAAGGGGGTTAAAAATGTTCTCAATTCCCTCTTGATCCATTCCATTGCCTGTAGTATACATTCAAAGGGAGAGGAAGTGAAGACAGAACTGATAGCTTGAGAGCTGAAGGATCTGAGTTCAAGCTCTACCTATGTTTTCTTGAGCAAGTTGTTTAATTTCTCTAGGTCTCAGTTACTTCTACAATAAAATGGGGAAAGGTGGGTCTAGCTGGCCTCTAAGATAAATAATAGTTAATATTTATGTAGTACCAACTCTATGTCAGGTGCTGTGCTAAGTGCTTTCTACATATTATCTCATTTGATTCTTACAACCACTTTATCATGCACTGAATATTATTATTCCCATTTTAAAGATGAGGAAACTAAGGCAAATAGAGTTTAAGTGATTTGCTAAGGATCACATAGCTAATAAGTGCCTTAGACCATATTTGAACTCAGATCTTCCCAGATGCAGGCCCAGTGCTTAATAATAACAATAATGAATAGTAATTATAATAATAATAAATAGCTAGCATTTGTATAGTGCTTCCTATGTGCCCAGCAGGAGGCAGGTAGGTGACTTGCTAGAATTTCTCTACATGATCATGGAGCATTAGCTTATTTTAATAGTTCTGTTAAGATATTTTCCCTCTTGACATTATGTCAAGTGCCCAGGACATGCTTACAACAGTAGAGATCCTACTTCTGAGTCTTTAGCATTCTGACCTTCTTCCACTGCAGCCTCCTCATCCTAGAAATGCCTCCTACTTGCAATCCTCTTACCTGACAGGCAAGTCCTTAGCCCAGATCTAAATTTCATCAGGTACCCAGATACCTTCTCTTCCCTCCCAAATCCATTCCTTCCTTTCCAGATTTTTCAGTCTCCTCCCAAGCAGTTTCGTCCCCTGCTCTTTTTCTAGTTCCCTGTTATCTTTCTTCATTATAATTTAAGGTCTTTGAGAGTAGAAGTGGCTTTCTTTTCTCCTTTATTTATATCCCCACCACTTAATATATGCCTGGTACATGGCAAAAAATTTTTTTAAATGTCCAATTGCTTATTTACTACCTATTTATCTATCTCTTCATCTCTGTCTATCCATCTCTTTATATTTAATATATCTATTAGTCTGTCTGTGTTTACCTCTATCGGTGTTGTCTATCTCTAGTCTGTCTCTGTGTGTATATGTGTCTCTTTCTGCCTATTTGTCTGTCTGTGTCTTTCTCTTTCTCTTTATCTATTTGATTGTATCTGTTTCTATTAGTGTGTATCTATATCTGTGTCAGTCTGTTTCTTTCAATTTCTCTCTATTTCTCTGTATATATATTTTACATATTGTTATATATATAATGTACATTTATATATATGTAAAATCTGCATCTGTCTGAATATACCTATTTTTCTGTCTGCCTAATTAGCTATCTGTGTTTCTACCTATGTCTGTCTATCTACCTACCTAGCAATCGAAATTTGTCTTTTTTGTAACTTGTATTTAGAGCTTCTCACTATCATCTCTAGTTTCACAAAGAATACATTTAATCCCTCTTCTACATGGCTGCCCTTCAAATACCTAAAAGAGCTTTAATTATCCCATCCCTTCCCTTCTGTATTCCAGGTTAAACATTCCCACTTCCTTCAGCAATGGACTCAAAATCTTTTGCCATTCAGGTTGCTGTTCTCTCCATGGTCACCAGTTTATTAATGTCTTTCTTAAGCTGAGGTGCCCATTTTAACTACCATTATTCTGGTAAATCCCAGTTTCTAATGAGGCAGTTTTAGTGGGCATTAATGCTTCCAATTCTTAAATGGATTGTGTATTAAAATGAAGAATATGATTGAATCATACATGTGTGAAAAACAATCCTGGCTTAGTGGAAATTCTGATATCTAGTGACAGAGTTGGGCAGTGGTTCATTATAAAAGGGGAAGATTTTATAATCAGCAGAAACACAGAGGGTAGGCCATCTCTTGTGAAAGAGTATTTTATATGCAAATCAGACTAAGCCTATAACCAGCAGGGGGGCAAACAGCCCTTCTATTTTAAGATTTGAAGTTTCAGACGTCATATGCATAAATTGACTTCTTTTCTTTAAAGGAACAGAAATTTACTCAAAACTAACTTGTCTTTACTTTGTTTAAACTGAGACATTTGTGAAATCAATGTCGTTATATTATAATTGTGTAGATTTGTTGTTATCAGTCATGTCTGATTCTTTGTGATTTCATGGACCACATTATTCGTGAAGTTGTCTTGACAAAAATCCCGGAGTGTTTTGTCATTTTCTTCTCTAGTGGATTAAGCAAACTGAGGATGACTTGCCCAGGATCACGCAGCTAATACTTATCTGAGAATGGATTCAAATTCAGATCTTCCTGATTCCCAGTTCAGCCCTTTATTCACTGAGACACCTCGTTGCTGCTAATTATGTAGATAATACCTTGAATTGTTTGTTATTTTAAATTAGATCCTCAGAAGCATCATGATATGTAGAGCCTTGAACTTAGAATCAGGAAGACTTGAGTTTAAATTTCCACCTCTCACACTTTCTAGCTGGGAGAACCTAGTTGAGACATTTCACCTCTGAATCTCAGACAACTTTTAAAGTGACAAATTATAAAAAGGTCAAGAATGCATTATGCAAATAATGCATAATTATGTATATAGTAATAGATGTCAATAACATATATAAGTAAATACATGCATATTAAGGTGTATGCTCACCTTTTTAGATAATTTTCGTTGTTATACCCAACACGCATTTGGGATTTTCTTAGCAGATACTAGAGTGGTTTGTCATTTCCTTCTCCAGCTCATTTTACATGTGAGGAAACTGAGGCAAACAGGATTAAGTGATTGGCTCAGAGTCACTCAGCTAATAAGTGTCTGAAGGCAGATTTGAATTCCTGAAGACAAGTCTTCCCAATTCCAAGCTCAGTGAACTTTCCACTGTGCCAGCTTGCTGACTTTTTAATTTATAGAGGTGTATGATAAAAGTTTGGAAACCACTGTAAGAGGAGACATCAGGAAATTGATCCAGTGGATTATTAAGGCTTGTTTTAAGATATAAAGTGCCTATATCTTGACATCTAACAAGAGTATCTCTTTCTATTCATTATAGGTTTTTAAAAAATGCTTTCTTTTTCATCCCAGTCTAAAGTGTGCAGTGCTATTAACTCCAAATGTCACTCAAATTGATATATATTCTAGAAGATTTTTCTGACCCAGGTTGGTGTCTAAACAGTAAAAAGAGAATAGGAAGGTTCATATCCTATTTAGAGCTTTGTCAATGACTCAAGAGTTTCATTCAGTCAATCACTCAACCTTTTATCTCTTTCCAGTCAGTCCTTATTCAACCTTACAGGTGCCATGAATATTTTGCAGCTAGTGACTCTGAATTTCTTGGAGATGGGTTTCACAGAGTAGAATCCTATGATCACAAATTTAGAAAAGAAATGTACTATCAAGATACATTGTTCTAACTCCTCTCCCTACCCTCACGTGATGCATCCCTATCTGTGCTTTTCCCCGTTTATTCTTTCCTCTCCCTCTACTCCATTAATTTTGAGTTCAGCCCTAAAGGAAAATAGGCAATAGGATTTTGGTGCAGTGAAAAGATCTGACTGAGAGTTAGGAGATTTAAATCTAGATGCCATAATGCTACTCAGTCTCTGTATGACTTTGGGCATGTCATTTAACTTTTGGGGCCCTCAATTTTTTTCCTCTTTAAAATAAGGGTTTGAGATGATTATTTCTAAGTTTCCTTCCAGCTCTAACTTTCTATAATTCTATTCTTTCTTAAATATGTATAATTTCTATGTTACCAATAAATATTGGGAAATACTCATCTCCAATAAGACTCTGACTGAGAGCAAATAAGACTGTCTTTACTCTTCTGTCTTCCCTATTAATACAATACAAGTTAAATCAAGTTAAAATGAACTTCAAAGGCAGCCTCTAAATAAAAGAGGAGGAAAGTTACAAAAGATAAGTTAACTATAAGATTAGCATAAAAAGACAGATAGGTCTCAGATTACTTAACGAAAATAAGGGGCATTTAGTTGAGAAAAGATTAAAGTGTGTTAAGGGGAAGATATAGACACTGTCTCTCAAGGACCAACAAGTGACAGAGACATTAGACTTATTTTCTTTGCCCTACAGAGCTCGTTTAGTAAGGGATATTTCAAGATAGCATTCTTATTCTTCTAACTAGGAGATTTTATAATTTTTAATATCCTTTGGGAGAGACTCTCTTCCTATCTCCTGTTTCCCTCTGCCTCTCCAAATTACTGTTCAACTGCCTAGTAGGTAGTTTAATAAATGTTTACTGCTTGGATGTTTGATCTATAATCAAGTAGCTTGATAAAGGAGTTTATCTCACCTCACCTCGTGGTATCATGACTTCCTAAAAAGATTCCTACCATTCAGTCTATACTTTTTGCTGTTTTTTTTTTTTTCCTCTTTTCTAAAGACCTAGCTTTCCATATATGTTTGACTAAGGAGAGTGAATGAAGAAAGCACTTCTTTCCTGATATTTGCTACAATCTTTCCTAACTTCCTATCTGGAATCCCTGGAGCTTATTACACTCACTTATATGAGAGCACTTAAATCCTTAGAAGGGAAACTACTTATAGACCCTTCCTTTTATTTTCTCCCATCAAAGATCTAATTAGGAGAGAGCCTGAAAGCCTGCTGCCAGAGTTTTTAACGAGCTAACACCAAACCCAATTTCCAAAGATATTTTTAATCTTTCCTTTTTTATAGGATTACAGCACATGCTTTTAAAAATAGCTGATTCATCCCTTCCTCCTTTTCCTTCCAAAAAGAAAATCCAGCCTCAGTTCCTTAGTTTGATTTGTCTTTTTGACATTCACAAATACACACGGCTGCTCCAGTCAGACTAGTACGTGTAGTAGACCATGTCAGCCAAGTTTGAAAGTCAAATTGAATTGTGCACTGCTTTTCTCCCTGTTGTGTTCTCTGTCTCTATGGTTTCATGATGAATATTTTATTGTATATCAAAGCATTAAATAACAACACTGTCTTGTGCTCAAATCAACACATTTTTATAAACTGTCTCCCTCATTTAGCCATAGATTCTGATGCTTTCTTTGCAAAAGATTTCATTGGCATACTCATCCATAAATAATAAAAGAGCTATTACACAAATACATTATTTTCTCATTATTATTAATACAAGTTATTGTTGACTTCCCCATTTTACAAACAAGAAAAGTGAGGCAAATAGTATTTGAGAATCTCAAACACTGGTGGGGTTGGGAAGTGAGGGGGATTGGTGTATTTTTTTTTCCAGAAGTGTTCTTCCAAAAGTCTAGGGCATACTCTTCCACAAATACAACCAGGTCTATAGTAAAAGTAAGTTCAAATTTAGTATATATTTTAAAGCGAGTAGGTAGATAACAAGTGTTGTAACTCTCAGCGGCTATTACTAGGAATCTTTTCTTGAACTGATAGAATCCCCAAGCTCAAAGAGTCATGCTCCTCAAAGCTACTTCCTTTCTTCTGTACCCCTCTGTGTCCACATTTTTCTGTATTGCTTGTTATTAGTCCACTCTCTTTAATAATGGGGTCATTGGGCATTGGGAATTAATTAACTGTGAAAAGAAAGAGAAGGAAGGAAGGAAGGAAGGAAGGAAGGAAGGAAGGAAGGAAGGAAGGAAGGAAGGAAGGAAGGAAGGAAGGAATAAAGGAAGGAAGGAAGGAAGGAAGGAAGGAATAAAGGAAGGAAGGAAGGAAGGAAGGAAGGAAGGAAGGAAGGAAGGGAAGAAGGGAGAGAGGGAGGGAGAGAAGGAGGGAGGGAAGAGAGAATAAATAAAGTATCTTTTCTTCTCCAGATTGATTCTTTCTCAGGAATCTCAATGAAATGCCCCTATAGGAAATCTCCCACTGGGACAGAAACAACTGTCTTTCTCCTTAAAGCTACTGGTTGGTTAGCTTGTTTGTTAATCACTCAACTATTTCTTCCTTATCTTTGTATCTGATAAAGGGATTATATTATAGACAGACATGTTTGTGTATTTTAAAATCTAATTAGGCCTACAGATCCATAGAATCAGGACTATAGAATCCAAATCCCTTCACTGATAGAATCTAAGCTCCCTGAGATCAGGGAGTATTTCTTTTTTGTATTTATATCCCCAGCACCTGGCACAGTGTCATGGATTGAAGATACTTAATAGTAAGTGATGATTACTGAAATAAGTATTCTAAGATAATAGCATTAAAAGTCTATTACTGTCAATGACTTGATCTGGTCCAATTCTTAGCTATACAAATGAGAAAACTTAAGACAGAAATAGTTATGTGATTTATTCAACCTTATACAAATAGTAGGTGTCAGAGTTGAGATTTGAATACAGATCCTGTAAATTTAGAGCTGTTACTTGTCCTACTGTCTTATAGTATTAAAATGGAGACAAGGAGTAAAATTATTCTCTATGGACAAGACAGTCTAAAGAAAAACATACATGGAGTAAGAATGTTTTGCTTGTTTCTAGGTTTAGTTTGGTGAGAGATTAAAAGAGATCAAGAGTCCCATTTTGGACTCATTGAGTTTGAGGTGCCTAAAAGCTATTCAAGTGAAGATTTATAAGTAATTGATGGTATAGAACTGGAGATCAGGGGAAATATTTGGGTTGAATATTATGTTTGGGAATGATGTGTATATAAATGTTCACTGGGCTAATATAATCTTTAAGGAACAAATAAACATGCATGCATACTTGTATGTATACATACATGTATATATGTCATACACACAGATATAAAAAATAGAAGTGAGCCCAGTATAGAACTTTTAATACCCAAGCATGTGCTATTAAAGGTCAAAGGATTTAATGATGTTGCCAAAGGAGACTGTTGAGAGAGAAAGCCAAGGTTAGACCCTTAGCAATCACCTTCCAAAAACAGATCAAGAGAGAAAGAGAAAGAGAGGTCCAGTACAATACCTTTGGTGATGCTCCATCTCTGAAGAAGCCAGAATGACATTTAGTGCTCCAGTTAAATTTAATGCTGCATGGAGTTTTAACATCACCTTCCATGAATTTTATTTTATATCCATATTGATTAATGTCATTTTTACTATAGACTTATGGCCTTCTACTAATGAATGTTGTTTGATTTGAGACCTAATATCTAAGAATCTAGATTGTAGATTGAAAGCTTTAATAGCTAAGGGACCACTTATTGGGATCTTCGGCTATGAGGCGTGAAAACTCTATAAAGTTTAAATACAGTACATTTTTCCCCCTAAAGTCAGCAATTTACTTCAGCCTTTTTTTCTCCTCTAGTGGGAGCTTAATGCAATTTTATTTCAGAGGATGTTTTGTAGAATCATTTTTATAGTCAAATGTCCATAATATCTGCAGCTGCTGCAGGTTCAACGTGTCGAGTTACTCTTGATAAAATGCATTCCAGTTCAGCAAGATCAGTCCTATAAGAGATAGACAAGGACATGGTAGGTGGGACATAATTAAATTTTAAGTTCATGTGCTTCAGCATACATCCAAAGTTAGATATAAATTGAAAAATCCTTTTCATCTTTGGAAAGGTGGGTAGAAGTATTTTTTTAAAATTTTCCCCATCATATAATAATAATATTCTGGGTTTGGATATGAAGATAACACAACATAAAATAGCATGACTGTATTGTAGAGGAGCCTGTGGATTCCATTGTGTGTGGTCTGAGTCAAAATCTACAAAGAAGGCTCTTTAGCCACGTCTTCACCTCTTGTCTATTTTCCCTCAATTAGGCTTTGTTTATATTTAATCCTTTTACTCAAGTTTGCTGTGGCATGGTGTGATTGAAGACCTTTTTTTTTTTTTTTTTTCATGAGAGCTATGAACTGCTTCCACATATCCCCTAAGGAATGCCAAATGTAACTTGGATATGCCTGGCCACTTTCCATCATTTCATCTCAGCTGTGTTCCCTGCCCCAGCTGGTTATGTACTTCACCTACAGTATCAAAATTAAAAGTGAATAAAACTTAATTGAAGACTACAAGATATATTTTCTGCTTTGTTGTGGTTCAGTCATGTCTGACTTTTTGTGACCCTATTTGGGGTTTTTCTGGCAGAGACACTGGAGTGATTTGCCATTACTCTCCAGTTTGTTTTACAGATGGGAAACTGAGGCAAATAGGGTAAAATGACTTGCTCTGGGTTACACAACTATTGTCCGAGGCTGTATCTGAACTCAGGAAAATGAATGTTCTTGAGTCCAGGTACGGTACTCTATCTTCTTAACCATCTAGCTGTCCATATATATATATATATATATATATATATATATATATATATCAGAAAACATGTTTTTAGAATGACAACTCATGGGGAAGCTAGCTGGTGCAGTGACTAGAGCACTAAAATTAAGAGGACCTACAGTCAAATATAGCTTCAGATGTGACACTTAGTAGTTGTGTGACTGCTGGTAAATCACTTAACTTCAATTGGGAAGGAAAGAAGGAAGGAAAGAAGGAAGGAAGGAAGGAAGGAAGGAAGGAAGGAAGGAAGGAAGGAAGGAAGGAAGGAAGGAAGGAAGAAGGAAGGAAGGAAGAAGGAAGGAAGGAAAGAAGGAAGGAAGGAAGGAAGGAAGGAAAGAAGGAAGGAAGAAAGGAAGAAAGGAAGGAAGGAAGGAAGGAAGGAAGGAAGGAAGGAAAGAAGGAAGGAATGGAAAGAAAGAAGAGAAGAAGGGAGGGGGAAAAAGGCAGGAAAAGTGGGAGGGGAAGGAAAGAGGGGAAAGAAGGAGGAGAGAGGGATGAAGGGAAGAAGGAAGGGAGGAATGGAAGGAAAAAGAGAGGGAGGGAAAAATGAAAAAGGAGGAAAGGAGGAAGAAAGAAAGAGAGCAAGGTATGGAGGAAGAAAGGAATGAATGAAGGAAAGAATGAAGGAAGGAACAAAGGAACAAAAAAGAAAAGGAAAGAAAGAAGAGGGGGGAAGGGAGGGAGGGAGAGAAGGAAGGAGATAGGAAAAGAGGGAGGGAAGGTGGAAAGAATGAATGAATGAATAACAACTCATTGAAGTATAAAAAAGATATAACTTGCATATACACATCAGCTTTGAGGAAGCTCCATCAAAAGAAGCAAACCTCTTCATTTGTAAAATGTACTGTAATGATCCAGACTCAATTTACTTGTCTTTAAGCTGATATTCTCATGTGGTTACATACCCTGAGTTTTCTGTATTCTTAGGCAATGAATCAGTTAACAAACTTTATTAATAATGTGCTGTATTCCAGCGATTGTGCTAAGCATTGGACATATCAAAAGATTAGTTTAAAATATAGATAGATCAATACTCTAATGAATGAGTAACCTCAATTTGGATATTCCTGCAACCCATGCAGGCCTTGTCATTCTCTACAACTCTAAAACAAGTTCTCCCACATATGCTCCAGAGATAAGCCATTCAGTGTGCTAAGGGCCTTATTCTAGAGCTCTTGATATTAATGGGATATCAATAAAGCCCATACAGTGTCTAGCAGATGAATTGTTCTCCTTTCATGCCTAGTATACTTCCTTTACCAGTTACACACTTTTTGATAAGATCTTTTTTTTTTTGACAATTCTTCTAATCAATTCTTCAGTAGTAATTTACAGCAACCTTTTTAGATCCAACATGTGCCTTTCTATAGCTTTCTAAGTCAATATAAGAGCAATTAAGCATGCTCACCTCTTCCTATTCAATATTAGGCTAAAATTGTTACTCATCTTCTGCATCAGTCCAAGATATACACACTAATAGATCAGTGATATAACAGCTACAAGTCAGAAAGACTCATCTTCATGAGTTCAAATTCAGACTCGGATACTTATTAACTCTGTGACCCTAAGCAAGTTATTTAACTCTGACTCAGTTTCCTCATCTGTAAAATTAAGCTAAAGAAAGAAATGACAAATTATTCCATTGCCTTTGCCAAAAACAAACAAACAAACAAACAAACAAACAAACAAACCCCAAATGGGGTTATCAAGGGTCAAACATAATTGAAATGCCTGAACAACAGTAGACTAGTCTTATGTGTTGCCCAGCAAACTATTATAGTCTGAATAGATACTCATCTTTACCCCCTAAGTAGATGATTAAGACAAACTCTTTGAGGAACAGTGGATCTTATTTAGAAGGTTCTTCAGTGTTCTAGGGTTAGATAAGGCCAACATATTGTTATCTAGAAAGAGAAGGAATCTGATTTTGATCTTTATTCTAAGGGGCTAATTAATGGTATATTAGTAGACAGACAGGTAATCAAAAAAAATTATCAAATTAATAACCAATCACTTCAAAAATGCAATTATTTTCATTTCTGAGATGTGATTTGGTGCTTACCATGTCCAGTCTTCTTGAAGATAGTATTCATGACCAAAAAGTGAAAAGCTTCTGTTTGGTTTATATCTTTGACATCCTCATCCTGATTCTTATATCACATTTTCCAACAAATAATTTTCTAGATTTTTTTTCTGTCTTCCCCTCTGCTAGTCTTTACAGCAAGTATGAAAGCGAGATTTGATTTAAATTGGAATACTTAATTCTTAACAAAATCTCATCTTCTTTAACAGATTTTTGACGCCTGAACCACAATTATATTCATTATAATGTTTTTATACATGCTTATCATAAGCATTAAAGTGACAGATGACCAAAATGTTTCATTAAATCATATTTCTTGTTGCCTTTTTTGATTAAAAAATAATCTTTACTCATTCCTTTATTTGTCTCTGCAAAGAGAATGTTCATGTCATTCTCCATTTAGCTTCGAATTTTTTTATTTTCTTGTCTCATATATCACAAGAATATCAAAATTGATACAATTCAGTTCCTTTATTTTTAAATCTGCTCAATGGTCATTTTATAAGGGTCTCACATTTGCAGTATAAAAACTTTAACTTATAAAAATTTAACTCTCTCTACATAGATAGTCTAAAAATTATATACTTCTTTGTACTTTCACACTTTCCCCCACTATCCTTGCAGAAATGAAATAGAGCCACACAGGGTTTAGGGAATCTTGCATCAGGTAACATGGACAAATGCAACTCTCCATGCTTAGTTAGATTGATCCTTACAAAAGAGATCTGGCCAGTTGGTAGGACTATCTTAATTGTTTTAGAATAGCAGAACTCATAAGAGCTTATATTCTATAGGACTAGAATTTAAGTTCATAGGGTCACTTCTAGGCCATAGTAAGGAATTGGAGAAGGATATTGTGAAGACATAAATGATGTAGCCATCACTGGGAAAATAGCCATTGTAGTGAACCACATTGTGGCAACCGCCCTTCTCACTGTTACTAACACAAGCAAGTAAGCCCAAGAGAACTGGAAATAGCAATACCTCCAAGGCAACTAGTCTTCTTCAAGTTTGGTTTGAAGGGGAGAAAATCTGGTAGAAAAGAAAATAGTCACCTCCCTTGGCAACAACACCAGCTGCTGACAGCAACCCAAGAAAGCGCTAGGAGGTGGAACGTACCCTGTTGGACAAAACAACTTGAGCATCATCTCCCCTAAGTCTCTATATCCTGGTGAGGGTAGCCCAGGACTATGATCCAAAGGGCCCCACAAATAGTTGTCCCCCTACCCTCTAAAGATAAACAATCCTGCTTCCAGTTTGACCTTTACAGTTGTCATCAAAGAGAGCAACCCTTATGGAAAAGTAGCCCATTAGCTCTGCCATCACCAGTAAGCAGGTAAGCCCTGAGAAGGAGACCATCTTTTTCCAAGGTAAACCCTGAGCACAGAAGAACCTCACAGGCCCATCTGCTTCCAGTCAAAGCCTGGGAAAATGATCCTTGTGATGTCACCTGGAAACTAATTCTGTATGTGTCTTAGCCACAGTTTCCAAAGAAACTAAAGTTAACAAAGACCCAGAAAAGAAAGTTCTTACCATCCAAATCCTTGGCACTATCAAATAATTCATCATTAGATACAGAGAAGGGTTTACTAGAGTTAGTGGCATTAAAGAAACTGAATTACCATCTGTTTTGCTGCTACACTTTAAGGAACATGAAGCTTTTCCATCTGACTTGCAGTTAAACCTTCCTGTCTGGATTGTCTTCCTAGAGTCCAAGCTTACTGAGAGCAGGTTTTCTTGCTTTTCTAATTGTATTCCCAGTGCTTCAGATTGTGCTTTACACATAAATACCTCTCAGTTTTTTATTCATTCACTCATTTATATTTACATTTTGATAATATTTTTTAAATTAATAATTACATAATAATATATACCTTCCACTTTTCCACCTATTTTATTTCTTGATTTCATCCAAGATTTTAAAGCCAGCCAAAATTTCTTTAAGGTAAGAATGAATGCAGTCTATTTTCAGAAAGTAATGTAAATAAACCCTAAAGGGAATATTGAATTTCAATTTGCATATGAGCTGCAGCTGCTCCTTTTTGCAGAGGGTTTACATGAAGATATTTTGGAGCTTATGGAGTATAACCTGCCCCAGAATACAAATAATAGCAAACGAGATGACTATTTGTTCATGGAGATGGAGAAGGATGGACCGTAGAGTTTTGCATTCCTGGATTAGCCCAAACACATACTATGTACATGCTTTAAATTCCCCAAGGTTAATAGGAAAAAAGCAATTAGGAGGAAAAAATAAAATTGACTTCAGCTCATTGAAGCATGGCTGCTTGGTAACAGGTTTCAAACCATCTGTTTATTATATGTTGGCTATGCTACCCTCCTTTTCAGTGACAATCCTTCTGCTACATCTCTGTACTGACCTCTAGGTCATCACCTGGAATAGTACCCATGGGCAAAGGAGAACTGGCTTAGGATGCAACACTCTCTTGGCACCCACAGGTTTATCCTTGATGCTCTCTTTAACCATCATTAAATTTTGCTACCATTTTCATCAGTCCCAGGCATGGGCTGAATAGCATTCCCAGTATGAGTCCCTTTACTCTGACTGTCCAATTCCCTCAAGTCATGCTTTTTGTGATGGTTGTAGCTAATATATGAGGCTTTTTTCTTTTTTTTTTCTTTTTGGGAAGACTACATTAAATTGCCATTAATTTTAAATATTAATTTTAGTTTATGGTTGTTATTTGTCAAATGTGTTTCTTTATTTCATAATCAGACTTTTATATCTTTTGAATCTCATTTTTCTTTAATACCATTCAAATCCTGTTATAATCTTAAAATAAAATATTAATAATTTGTTTTACATTTAAAATGGTAAAAATTAATAAAACAAATTTCTTGTTATTTTAAAGTATTTTAAAGATTTTACACTATGATATCATAGCTTTTTTTTTCCTTTTTAGTTCTAAAATATAAAAATGATTTCAAAGTTTTGGTGTTCTAGAACTACATATTCCTATGAGAAATAGATATGACTATGTTTTTTATATGAAGCAAAAGCCTTAATGCCCATGGATTAAAAAATATAATAATTCTAAATCTCTAAACAATGAAGAAATTTTTTTTTCCTTTTCATTACCTTCAACCCAGCAGTCATAATAATATCATAATTAACTTGAAAGTCATTGTTCTAAGAGTAAATACTTTATTTCCTGTGTATTTTCCAAATTTTGAAACAATGTGAGAGTTTATTCTTCTCATAGACACTGCAACTTTTAAGGCACTGAGAAAATCCACTCAAATTTTCTGAAAATCACCAAAATGAATGAATGAATTTATGAATGAATGAATACGTAAAATGAAAGGGTTTGCTTTCAGGATTTCATTCCTGAAGTGATCATGTTATTAGTCACACCATCTGTTCTGGTTATCATTATAGGTAGGAGACAAGATTTTTTTTTAATCACATTTCACACTGTGAGTAAACATGTGGAATGGTGGTTAAATATAGGCTCAGAGTCAGGACATGGGTTCAAGACCCACTTCTTCACTTCCTGGTTTATGTGACTATTGCTGAACGGTTGCCTATTTGTATTAATAGAGGGGATTTACTCACTGAAAGTTTTCAATTCTAGTGAAATCACAGATCAGCAAATATGATTATAATGGATAACAAGCTAAAAGATATCATCTTGCTTTTATCAGTCAGTCAATAAACATTTATTTAATGCTGCTATGTATAGGGCTCCTTGCTATAAATATTAGCAATACAAAAAAGTAAGACAATCCTGCTCTCAAATAAATTACAGACTAATTGGGAAAATAACATGCTATGTACAAATATCTTTGTACAAGACAAATTGCAGGTAATGCAGATAAGGAAGGCACCGGAATTAAGGGGAGTTGGGAACATCTTTCTATAGAAGGTGAAATTTTAGCTGGGGATTTGAAAAAAGGGAAGCTAAGAAACAAATGAGGAGAAAGAATATTCTAAATATAGAGGACAGCCAGTGAAAATGTCTTAAGTAATGAGATCAAGATTCCTTATTTAAGGAATAGCAAAAAAGTCAGAAATAATATTAATTAGGGGCAGCTAGATGGTAGCAGTGGATAGAGCACTAGCCCTGAAGTCAGGAGAACCCATGTTCAAATTCAGCATCAGACACAATTATTACCTTTGTGACTCTGGGTAAGTCACTTAATCTCATTTGTCTAGAGAAGAGAGAAAGGAAGGGAGGGAAAAAGGGAGAGGAAAGAAGGAAAGAAGGAAAAAAGGAAGGAAGGAAGGAAGGAAGGAAGGAAGGAAGGAAGGAAGGAAGGAAGAAAGGAAGGAAGGAAGGAAGGAAGGAAGGAAGGAAGGAAGGAAGGAAGGAAGGAAGGAAGGAAAAAGAAGGAAGAAAATTAAAATAAAGAAACAATAGTAGCAGCAATTAAAGCACATGCTATACAACAAGGCACAATGCTAATTGCATTTTTAAAAATATAATACCATCTCATTTGATATTCACAACAACCCTGTGAGGTAGTTGCTATTATTATTTTCATTTTACAGTTGAGAGAACTGAGACAGGTAGAGTTAAGCGACTTGCTTGCTAGTAGGAGCTTTGAACTCAATCAAGCCTTTCTGCATCTAGACCCAGCGCTCTAACCATTGAGCCATTCAGCTGCTTCAACTAAATTAGTTGAACTATCTTTATACACCATAATTGATTTTTCCTAGTAGTTTAAGAATTTTACAAAGGTTAGAAAATTAAGTTGGCAAGAATATGACATTTCAGTTATTCTATGTAGCACGTTTGTGATTAGTGCTAAGGCATACAAAACTGACTAAGTCATTTACTTCAAGTATGTATGTAAGGAATATATAAAATGCAAAATGGAATATTAGCACATTGCAGAGCTGCTAACAGGGTCTAATATGAGGAGATCACCTGAGTCTTTAGAACTGACAGGGACTTAGAAATCAAAAAGTCTATTGTTTTAATTTTACAGAGGAGGACACTGAGGCAGAGGATGATTAAAAATGACTTGCTGAACATTGCATAGCAAGTTAGAAGTAGATTTTGGATTAGTTCTAAGATCATCTGAAACCTGCTTCAGTGTTTATTTCTATCACACTGCCTTAACTCCCTGATTAGATTGGGGAGGGGGAGGGGAAGAAAGGTTAAAATTGAGAGAGGGGAGTTCTTTGAAAATTAGTGAAGTTCTTTAGGGGAAAAAATTCCTTTTAAAGTAACTCAAAGATGAAAATAAAAAGGTCCCCTTTAATTTTCCTTTTCCCTTGAGTGATCTAGATTTTAAATGATTCAACTTCTAACTCCAAACATAGGGCCCTGTCCAATGTACTCGAGCATCTCCCAGCTCGATAATAGGACCTTGCCTGAAAATGTTCAAGTGTAAGGACAGCTTGGAAAAAAAAAAAATTCCCAATATGGCCAGATAAGCCACACACTTAAAATCCAGAACTGACTCATAGTCCTCTGGACTTTTTCATTATGAATCATACATACTTTCATATTCAGGGATTTATCATAAATTCATATTGGCTGAATTAGTCTGCTGTTATCTAAATCCTTCTGCTTCCTTCTTTCCTCTAAGTTTTCTGAGGGCCTTTTGCTGCTAGCATCACTTAGTCAACATTTACTGAACATCAATTGTGAAAACAATTGCATTAAGCTGTGACAGGGGTTAAACAAAATAAAGGAAATGGTCCATAGTTTTTGTTATTGTTACTTATAATATAATGGGCCTTGCCAGAGATGGGACAGAAGTATTAGTCAATTGGTACCATGGAAAAAAACCCTAGATTTGGAGTCAAAGGATTTAGGCTTAATTATATTTCTGTCACTAACTCCCCATGTGATCTTGGACAAGTCACTTTGCTCCCATTATTTTTAAAATGTAGGGTGGAGGTGGACTAGATGTTCTTTAAGCTTCCTTCCAACTCTAAATCTCTGCTCCCATCTATAGTCTTAAATGAGAGGGAAGAGAAGTAAGTTTACCAGGGTCAGTTAACTTCTTCTTTAAAAAGTTTAACAGTAACAGAGATGAAAACTTAGTGAGAAAGAGGCTTTTAGATGAATGAATAGATGGATGGATGAATGAATGGAGAAATATTCAATAATAATAAAAATAAAAACTAACATTTATATAGCACTTAATTCCAAGTTCTTTACAATTATTATCTCATTTGATGTTCATAATAATGCTGGGAGGTGCTATTATTATTATTATTCCCTTTTTACATGCAGGGAAACTAAGGCAGAGAGGGATTAAGTGAATTGCCCAGGGCCATACTGTTAGTGTCTGAGGTCAGATTTGGCCCTCAGGACTTTCTAATTCCAAATCCAGTGGTCTACTCATAGTACCACTTATCAACTATTTAGTATTTAACAAGCACTGCATTGTCTGAGAATTTCAGTACCTATGTTATCATCATGAAAGATAATATGGCTTTATAGATAACTTGTCTTGGATTTCAAGTCCTACCTTGGACATATTTTAAGTTGCCTAACCTCCCTGTGCTTTTGGAAATTCTCCAATCTGAAACCATAAATTGTCAGTTTCCATCTGCAGAGCGTTTGCACAATGAATTACATAAATTAATAAAAATAAATATAGCACCCTCATTCATTTACACTCCATTTCTAATCAGGAGTTAAGCCAAAATCTTGTATCTTTGGAAGGGAATTGAGCCATGAGGCTGGAGTACTGCAGTGCAATCTCCTGTGATGTGCTTCTGTGTGTTTCATTCAATTATGAAGTTGAATTCTGTATGTTTTATAGAAAGTGATGTCAATTTATAAGAAATATCTGGACGGATTATTAAATGTTTCTCTTTCCTCTCTTCCATCTATGTTTCCTTTAGAATGTCTTTGACCATTATAATTAGCAGCTCTAATCACATGGCTTCCAGACCCCATGGCCTTCTTGCTTCTTTTACAGACTAGCCAAGTAAAGAGTTCCTCTTGTACCATACTTGCTGAACCTTGTTCAGAATTGCTATCAGAAGTGTTTGTGATGAACTGTGAGAATAACGGTCTCATTTTATGCAGAAATGTCTCAAAGTACAAAATGAAACATCGTTGTGTATGAACTTTTTATGAATGGTCAGGATCTCTTAAAGGTTATCTGATTTTTTTTGTACACCTTGTCTTTCCTCTATCATTAATACTTATCTTTATCTTTCTTTTCAGCAAGTGAGAAAGCTGCATATAATGAGAGGGTGAAAGTGATGGAGATTTTATGTTTTAGACTAAACTTTCTTCCTTCTATCTGTGATGTGCTTTAAAAAAATAAGAATGGGGGATACTTTTGCCCCTTTTGTTCCTTTTCAAATAACCAAATATTTGTGATTCCCTTTTACTATGCATGTAAGATTGAGCTGGGAAAAAGTTTATACACACTGGAACTTCTTGTTCCAACAAAATAATTACTATATGATTCTATCATAATCGGTATATTTTCATCCATTATATGTGCACATTTTAGATTATGTTTAGAAAAATTCACAAGATACAGAATAAAATATAATCTTTTCTTTTATCAGGTGAAGTTTGTAAATAGTTCCATTGTTCTGTCTTGTCAAATGATTATGTTTGCCTAATGAAAGTAGAAAAAGATACTCATATTTTCATAAAGAATTCATTCCTACCAGTTTTATCTAGAAGACATCAAACTGGGGCCCTGCATTGTGAGGCCAGAGACTTATATCAGTTTTATTTTGGGACAAGGAACCATAAGGCAGTGGGTTAGGGGATACAATTGAAGTTACCAGGTAAAAGCGAAACAAAACAAAAAGCTCAGAATTGCATAAACATTTTTGTTGTTGTGTTCAGTTGTTTTCAGTTCTACTTGATTTTATGTAACCTGTTGCGATTTTCTTAGCAAAGATACTGGAGTGGTCTGCCATTTCCTTGTCTAGCTCACTTTATAGATGAAGAAACTCAGGTAAATAGGGTTAATTTACTTGCCCAGAGTCATACGGCCAGGAAGTATCTAAAGCTAGATCTGAGTTCAGAAATAAGAGTTTTCTTGACTGCAAGCTTGGCACTCAGTTCCCTATATCACTTATCTGCCATAAACACGTATATTCATAAGTATATATATTCCCCCAAACATCAGCAGTCCTCTGCAGAAAAGAAAGAATACCTTTCCACATATTTCCCAGGGCACATGGCATTTTTGTGCAGGCCTTTCCCTTTCCCCACTTTCTTTTATACTTATTTTGGCATAATTTAATCTGATTTAAAATAATGAGAGAGAAGACCTATAATTTCCCAAATATGGTCTTGATTTATTTATGATAATCATTCAAGTGAATGATTTTCTTAGTAATCAGGACAGAGATGATAATTGAAATGAAAATATTTAATACTAGTCATAATATCTAGCATTTATATAGAACTTTAAGATTTATCAATTGCTTTACATATATTATCTCATTTCATTCTTACAACAATGCTGGGATGCAAGTATTATTATCATCCCTAATTGAGGCAAAGAGATCTTAAGTGACTTGCTTAGAATCACAAGACTATTAAGTGGCTGAAGTAGAATTTAATCTCAGGTCTTCTGGCTCATGTCCCACTGAGTCACTGTCTGTCCATTAAATTCCCCTGCCAATTTGAGAAAAAAAAATCCTTGGTTAAAAGAAAATGTTTGGAATTCAATGTTTATGCTTTCCTTATTCTCCCCCTCCAAAGTCTAAATTGTTTACCTGGCCATTCAAGGTCTTTCATGCTCTTACCCAATCTAATAGTCTCATCTATCATTGTGCTCTGTAGGATTAGATGTAGAGCCATCTATCTACCTTTGATCCCTTCATTTTTTAGATGAGGAAAACTGAGGTCCCAGGAGATCAAGTCATTTGCCCAAGGTAACACACATGAAAAACATCAGAGGGTTTTAATTTTTTTTCATTATATTATGATGCAGCTCAGCCAAACCATGATTCCCTAAGATTCAAAACATTTTCCCATCCCTCATAAATTTTTCTCTATACTTCCCTCACTTTTGAGAATAATCCATCCTGCCCCCATTTTCACTATTACAAATCCTACTCGTTTTTCCATAACCAACTCATTTTTGCCTTCTTGTTGAAACTTTCCATAATTCCACTCTGCTACATTTAATACCCAGAAATAACTTTTGCTCTTCTATGCCTTCCCTACTCCCTGCCTGATTTCTAGAACACATATCCCCTGTTGCTACACATTGTTATTTATATGTCTCATCTATGTCTGATATTGGAATTTCATGAAGGACTATCTGTTTCATCTTTGCATGAGTAGTTATTACTACTACAAGACACCCATTACTGTGTATTGTGTGGAATAAGGGCTTTGCAAACATTGGTCCAATCAAACAATGAAAAAGTCTATGCCATTCTTAGTCACTTCTTGGCTCTCAGCATTCTGGATGTGCCACAGCAGGAGCCTTGCCATACTGACCAGCTGGGTCACAATTCCAGCACAACTCCTCTTCATAGATTTTCCAATGTTTGGATTGGAACCCACCTGAGAGAATGTTGCTAACACTCCTTCCTGGTGCTAACTGGAAAGATTTTCAATAAATTTTAATCTCCTCTACGTATCCTCTTTATTTTGTAGCTGCATAGATAATAGAGTTATTAAGATTTATTTGCCTGAATATAAAATAGGTGATCTGATGGGTAGAGGACTAGCTCTGGAGTGAGGAAGGTTCATCTTCCTGAGTTTAGATCTCATCTCAGACACTTCCTGGTTATGTGTCCTGGGCAAATCACTTAATCCTGTTCCCCTTATTTTCCATGTGCCGGAAAAGAAAATGTTAAACTTCTTCAGTATTTCAGCCAAGGAAACCCCAAATGGGTCACAATAGCAACAATCAAAATAGGGATAAAAATAATACTTACTTCACAGGATTGGGTGTGAAGATCAAGTGAGATAACATATGAAAAGTACAATGCATACTTTAAGATGCTTTAAAAATGTTAGTTTTTAGCTATTATTATTACTCCCCTTCCTTGCTTCTTCATGGTTTACTTTCATCATTATTTTCTCTAAAAGGTTTAAACTTGTTTCCCATAATTTTTTTTCATTCACTTTATCTTCTGTAATTTTAAACAGACAATTAAAGAATATTTTTCTCCTGAGAAATCTAGACTATGTTATTTGAGGTGTAGAAAATGTTAATGACATTATCAGCAAGTCAATAAACGTTTAAGAGAATATGATGTGCCAAGACTGTGCTAAGCCCAGGAGATAGAGAAAAGGAAAAACACAAAACTCTTGGGATTCACATTCTAATGGTAGAGTTAAATAATTAGATACATCCAAGATACTTAAAAATCAGGTGAAGATGATCTCAGAGGAGAAGGCGTAGAAGCCTGGGAACTGGAAAGGCCTTCTGAATGTTTCAGATGATGTTTAAAGAATGATAAATAGCTATCTGAGGAAGATCCATCACAAAATCACATCAAAGTGATGCATACTTTCAAGAGCAAGCCCATGAGAACAAGTTAAAGGAGCATAAAAGGTAGGAAAAAAATGCTGAGAATGGATGAAATAAGTTTTTAAGTATGAGAAGAGATCTGACACTATTTGTGAACAATTATTTTCATTTTCAATGAAGAAAGAATGAATGGAATGAGTTTCAATTGCCAAAGAAGGGACTTAGATGAGGTTTCAGGAAGAATTAATAAATACACCAGAAATTCACTATAACACCAAAATAAATAAAATAAAATCAACAAATATTTTTGAGTCTCTGTTGTAGAGAAGGCATGGTTTTAGGCATGGTAAGAATGTAATGAGAACTATAAAAGATGACCACAACTTTCTAGGAACTTACAATCCCCTGGGGAGGTGAGATCTAAACCCATGAAATATTAAATAATAATATAAGATTTAAATTCATGCAGATATCCTCCTGGGATATCACAATTCTTCATCAAGCAATATGCATGAGTTCATGAGTCTTTTTGGATTTTTCTGAAGTGATCCTGCTTGTAATTTTTTACTGCCCAATAATATTCTGTTGTAGTCATATATCACATGTTTTTTAGCCATTCCCGCAATTAATAGGTAACCCTTTGATTTCTAATTCTTAACACTACAAAAAGAGCTGCCACATATTTTTTTAATGTTGTCTTTTTGGATGCAACCCAATTCTAGCTTGTCCCAAATCTTTATGAATACCAATTCTTACAAGTTGTAGCTGTCTCTCTCAGCTCTCTGGAAACTTGATGAGTTTATCATCAAAACTTTTGATCCAATAATTACCATGAGCCTAGATATATGCCTGAGACACTACTACACTATTAATATCTACTACATTTGAATCACTCTTACAATCATTTCAGACTGATAACTAGCCCTTAATGGTCACTCTTTGGTACAATCATTCAAGCAATTCAAAGTTCCAAATCCACTTAATGGTACTGTTATCTAGCCTACAGCAGATTGCATGTTCACTTACAAACCTACAAACTAATGTGGTCTACATCTCATTGTATTTTATTTATTTACTTATTGTTAAATGTTTCCTAATTATATTTTAACATGGTTTGGGCCTGAGGAATTTTGCAGTCCATGCAAAGGATGAGATTAGTATGTCATTACCTATTCTTTGCAGTCAATCAATTAATACGCATTTATCAGGTACCCACTATGTGTCAAGAATGTGTGTCAAGCACTATGTGTCAAAGACAAAATATGAAATTAGTCTGTGAGTTCTTTGGGAGCAGGGATTGTCTTTCTCCTTTCTTTTTTTATCTTTAGTGCTTAGCATCATGTCTGGCAGAGAGCAGGTGTGTAATGAATGCTTATTGACTTACTGACTGAAACAGTTCCTGCTCTCAAGAAGCACTATCTATCACTCTATCAGAAGAGACCACAGATACATTAAATGAAATACTATGGATTAGGAGAAAAATTATTTGATAAATTATGACATGCAGAGAGTCAGTGCAGAACAATTTTCTTAGTGATCAATTAATATTGTTTGCTATTTTAAAAGTCTCTATTCAGGTCTTTTACACAGGATGAATCCTGTGCTATTCTGCTATTCTCTTATATAGACTTTACAATGACTGCCAAAATCTCTTTACTTGGCAGCCCTGGTGAGAGAAGGTTGTGGGAGAGATGGATAATAACTTTTGGCTCAATTCTTTCTCTGCCTTCTCTTTCTCTTCTCTTCTTATCTCACTTTTCCTTTTCTATTTTTGCTTCTTTACTTTCTGCCTATATTTCTTCTCCCTTCTACTTTTCTTATTCTCTCCCACTCCATTAGCTTATCCTTATTCTTATGAGTGTTTTTTTTTTTGTATTTAACTGAATTTTGGAAAATGATCAAGCAAATCAGCAACTTTTCCTGAAAGTTGACTCATGGTCAGTGTGAGAATTGTCCAGTTTTTATTTAATTCCATTATTCTTTTAGATTGCAAGATAACTTTCAAAAACATTATATAAATATAGCATTGTCAGTCACTTTGATCATTTGACTGACTATGAGCCTTCTAATATTGACAGATGCATTTTGATGATGTATTGATGCTAATGGGAGGCCTGAGCTAAGATCAATATCTGAACTGTACTACAGGTACTTATTGGTTTTCTAGGAAGGGCTTAGCTTGCCACAAAAATAGAAATATCTTGCAATGGTTCATCTAGAAACTCTCTATATCAGTGAAATCACCATCCAGTCCTTTACCTTATCTCTCACATTTGATAACTCACATTCACATAATGTGTTACATACCTTATTTCATTTGATCCTCATAGCATATCTCACATAGTATGTGAGATAAATAAAATGGATTGTCTATATCTTATAGATGAGGAAGGTGAGATTGAGAGAAGCTGTATGACTTGTCTAAAGTCATATAACTACTAAGTAGTAGAGCAAGAACTAGATAAATTCCTATGTTAGATATTCCTTCTTTCCTCCTTGCCTCTCTCCTTCCCTTCAGCCCCTCCCCTCTCTTTCTCTCTCTTTCTCTCTATATCTCTCTCTGATTCTCTCTCTCTCTCTCTCTCTCTCTCTCTCTCTCTCTCTCTCTCTCTCTTTTTGTGTGTCTGTCTTTCTTATTTCTTTTTATTCTTTTTTTTCTCTTTCTTCCTTCTTGTTTTCTTTTTTCTTTCTTCCTTCTTTCCTCTCTTTTTACTTTCTTTCTTACTTTATTTCTTCCTCTCTATTTCTCTTTCTATACATCTCTATCTTTCTAGCTTTTTCAGGTCTTTTTTGTGGATCTTTTTTTGTTGTATTTTGCTGTAAGTAACTCTTGGGGAGAAAACTCCTCTACTATTATAGTTCAATACTTTTTTTCATAACTTACACACTTAGAAATTTTACTGAAATCCTAAGATGTTAGAGGTCCTGTTTCTGGTCACATAACCAATATGTGTTGAGGAATGACATGAAACCATGAATAGAATGTCATATTTCTAACCATATACTAATTTGCTCTTTCAGACCTACATTTTATACCTCCAGGTTCAATGATCTTTCCACAATGTCACCATAGACATATTTTGTGGAGAGAGGGACATTTTTGCATGTACATTTTTTAATACTTAGGCCATAATATCCTAAGAACCTGGTGCCCAAATGTCAAACATAACATAAGAACAGTAATGGACTTGACCATGGTGGGAAACTCCATTGAATCAACTCTCAAAATTAAACAACACGAAGATGAGGAGAATGATTTGATTAAAGGCACATCTATATAGGTATTTTTAACATTAGTGCTTACATTGAGTATTTAGGCTTTAACAGGTTTATGCTTTTACTAGCACTGGCCTTTTCGTCAGGGAAGAAGCTCACAATCCATGCATAACTTAATAGATGATTCTCTTATATTGAGGTAAATTCACCACCAAGCTTCTGTTTCTGCTAAAGAAACTTTCTGTTCTTCAGCCAGTAAAGACCTATTCCAACAGAGAGCCTGATCTCAAAGACCTTTGAAATGGGACTAGCCAAGCCTATCCTCCACTGGCATAACCTTCCACAACATAGTGACCTCTTCACACAAGTGAAGAACCAAAGAAGCACTTTAATGAAGGCAGCCTTTATTATTAATTCATGTTTTTGAAAGTCAACAATTTATCAAATGCCCTCCACAAAACACATTGTAATTTTAAAATGAGAAATTCTCATGATTAGCCTTCCTTATTATCCTCTTCTGACTCTATGCTATCATGGGAACAACAATGCCCTAGAAAAACATTCTAACATTGTCTCTTTCCTTAGTCATTTGATAAATTAGTTTCACTTCTCTGTTCTTCATCCTTTCTTCAAAATCTTCATTTTTTCAAATAAACACATTCTATTTTCTCATGGAATCAATAATCTAGAACTGGAAGAAACCTCAGTTGCCATTAAGGTCAACATCCACATTTTATAATGAAACTAAAAGAAATTGAGGCACAGGAATATTAAATGATTTCCCTAAAACCACAAAGGTAGTAGAAAATCCCTTTTGGGGAAAATCAAGTCCAAGACACTTTGGAAAGGAAAAGAAATTTCTAAAAAAAATTATTTTTCTATCAAGAGGAAATAACATGATTGGAGAAAGTATGAAGAATACTGGATTCAGTAGATCTGAGTTCTAATCCTAGTTCTGTCATTGACTTGGTATTTCACCTTGAGATCACTTGACTAAGTTCTGAGGATTTCACCTTTCTCCACTATAAAATAACCAGATTGGACTTTTTTAAAAAAATATTTCATTGAGTTCTATTAAGTCAAGTCAGAGTTCTTAATATATTGTGATATACAGGTTTCGTGGCATACTAAAATACTGAAAGATTGTAATATAGAGAAGTCAAGTTACAGTTCATAATATATAGTAATATGCAGATTTCATGGCATACTAAAATACTAAAAGATATTGTTTTTTTTTCCAGTTAACTATCAACCTTTCTTTTTTTCAATTCTATCACAGCTGATCGCATCCTTATTTTTTGAGCAGTGATAAGAAAGAAAATCACAAGTTTTTTTTAAAGACTCATGAGATAATAATCTCCATTAATTATTCCTCTTAGTTCTTCCAGTTGGTCTATGAAAATATACAAAATAAAACTAATATCACCTTTGAAAACAAAATCATATTGATTTAAACCTAACTGGGGGTTTGTAGTACAACAATTCGAAATTTATCTTCATACAGAATACTTGCAGGCATAAAATATTTTGTGAAATAGACTTTAAAATTTAGCCTGATTAAAAATCAGACCAGGAATTCAGTGAGTGTTCAGTCATATCTAGGAAGAGAGATATCTCAATATATGTTAGAACATAAAAGAAAAAGCCCATTTGATTTGCAATTTAGTTTGTTGTCAGTAGACTTAGGCTCAAATCTGTCTACTCTGTAACCTTAGGCAAATTTATTTAACCTCTGTGAGACTCAACTTTGTCACTTGAAAAATGAAAATGTCAAACTATAGAATAATGATCATGATAACAGCTAACACTTATATAGTATTTGAAAGTTTTCAAAATATATGATGTGGGTGTTATATCTCAACTTTTATAAATAAGGAAAATTAGGTTAGGAAATTTTGAGTGACATGGCCAGGATCACTTAGCTAAGTAAATGTCTGAGGCATAATTCAAACTCATCTTCCTGATTTTAAATCATTACTCTATCCATTGTGTTCCTTAGTTGCCTTTAAATGTTCTTTAAGCTCCCATGACCCTATTTGTCTAAGATAGCTTTCTGAATCTCTCACTAGTGTCAGATTAAGTGGTATAGATTCTATGTATTATCCAGAAAGACATCTTTGCCACTCAAGCAACAAAAACAAGATTTAAAAGCATATCAAGCTGGATGTGGAGGCTCACATTTATAATCTCTACTACTAGTGAGGCTGGTGATAATGGATGGAGCTGCAGACAGTCTAAAGGCAGTTGAATATTTGTGTTGAAGTCTGATGCCAATATGGTAAGTTCCTGGCTTAGGAAGACAGGAAAACAGAGACCAGGATGCATAGAAAGAGGTGAACCAATGCTGAGCAAAGGCAGAGTAGATCAAAGCTTTCATATCAAATAATGAGGGACTGATATACTTCTTTTTTTTTAAATAACTTTTTATTTACAAGTTATATGCATGGGTAATTTTACAGCATTGACAATTGCCAAACCTTTTGTTCCAATTTTTCCCCTCCTTCCCCCCACCCCCTCCCCTAGATGGCAGGGTGACCAATACATGTTAAATATATTAAAGTATAAATTAGATACACAATAAGTATACATGCCCAAACAGTTATTTTGCTGTACAAAAAGAATCGGACTCTGAAATATTATACAATTAGCCTGTGAAGGAAATAAAAAATGCAGGCAGGCAAAAATATAGGGATTGGGAATTCAATGTAATAGTTCTTAGTCATCTCCCAGAGTTCTTTCGCTGAGTGTAGCTGGTTCAGTTCATTACTGCTCCATTGGAACTGATTTGGTTCATCTCATTGCTGAAGATGGCCAGGTCCATCAGAACTGATCAACATATAGTATTGTCGTTGAAGTATATAATGATCTCCTGGTTTTGCTCATTTCACTCAGCATCAATTCATGTAAGTCTCTCCAGGCTTCTCTGAAATCATCCTGCTGGTCATTTCTTACAGAATAAGAGTATTCCATAATATTCATGTACCACAATTTATTCAGCCATTCTCCAATTGATGGGCATCCACTCAGTTTCCAGCTTCTAGCCACTACAAACAGGGCTGCCACAAACATTTTGGCACATACATGTCCCTTTTTCTTCTTTAGTATCTCTTTGGGGTATAAGCCAGTAGAAACACTGCTGGATCAAAGGATATGCACAGTTTGATAACTTTTTGAGCATAGTTCCAAATTGCTCTCCAGAATGACTGGATATATTTGCAATTCCACCAGCAATGTATCAGTGTCCCAGTTTTTCTACATGTGGTATGCATTCTTTTGAGAGCCCAGATTTCTGGGTTTTTGCCTGTATATCTGATCATTGTTGGTAGGTAAGATTCACAGGAACAGAGGGGAATTAGGAATAGTTAATCAGTAAGCGATCTAGACTAAGGCTATCCATCCTTCATTATCTGTCACAAAGACACTGTCAGTAAAAAAAAAAAAAGTTTACTAATCTTAAATATATGAATCTGATATTGTTTGATAAGCTAAAAATGACTTAATGAGCCTTGAATTCCCTGCCTAAATGTATATGATTAAACAAATATTGGGTACTTAGGAACCACAAGTACCTGAATGGGTAAATCAGTAATAAAATACAGTCACTGCTGTCAGCAAAGTTTAGCTCTAACATCAAGTGGCTTACTGAAAGGAAGTTCAAAAACTGATATTTACTTTATCAGTGTAGCAATGTGCAAAATATCCAACAAGGATAGCAATCATTCAAAATACCAAGTACTCATTAGCACTAGTTGCACAGATATAAGACAGGTATATCCTGTACTTGATGTCTTACCCAACAAAAGTAAGACTTGGAAAGACTGTGTATATCAATCTAGGAGCAGAAATATAGATCATACTAGGAAGCAGAAGATACCCTGGAAGCTTCATGCACAGACTGAAACAAACAGGAAGATAGCAAATGAAAAATTAAAGGTACAGAAGAGTCTCCAACAGAAGAGAAGTCCAGATCTTTCTCATCTTCTTCCCATGCAGGGACAATGTGATATAAGTTGTAAAGAAAAGAGCATTGAATTGGGAATTATGAAGCTTTATTCAGTCAGTAACAAATTGGATGCTGACACGTTACCATCTCCCTAGTCCGCACTTTCCTCATCTGTATAATGCGGTGTCTGGGCTAGATGACTTATAAGGTCTCTTCCCGTTTCAGCATTACATGATTAGTCAGACAGATAAATTCCCTGGGTATATAGGATAGGATAAAATATTGAAATAAGCAATTAAGATGTTAAATATGAAATGGAATGCAAATGTAAACAATAAATATTTAAAATAAGTGGTGCAACACTATTTATATAGCACCTTTTCACTCAAAGATGTCAAAGCACTTCATAAAAGTTCTCTCACTAATCTTCATCACATTCCTGGGGGAGGGGAAAATGAAGGAAATGTTCATTTGAGTTCTCTTAGTTTCTTCTCTTACATAAATTCACATTACACAAATTTGACACATAAAAAATTCTAAAAGAAATCCATATTGTACTTTTCTCTCCCTGTCTCTGTCTCTGTCTCTGTCTCTGTCTGTCTGTCTGTCTGTCTCTCTCTCTCTCTCTTTTTCTCTTCTTGCCCTACTGTGCCTTACTACTACCACCACCACCACCACCACCTCCCACCAAAAACGAAAAAGCCTCCAAAGAATCATCTTACAGAGACCTTTTATTTCCTTTTCCCACCTTTCTGATTGTTTCAGTTTGTGCTACCTTTCCAGATCGAGAGCTTGGCTTGATCCCTCTGACTCTGAGCAAGAGAACTTTGTCCTGCACCGCCCACCTTCCCATGTATCCAGTAACTAGCCCAGCCTTCTAGTTCTCTCTTCTTCATTCCTAACCTCTACTTGTTGAACTGTGCTGGCCTCCTCCTTCAAGATCCCAGGCCTTTTCCTATCATCTTCCCTCCAACCATTTCCCATTCCCTCCAGAAAATTTGCATTCAATAAAAATCTTTTACATAGAGGTCTACAGAATGATCCACTTACATGAAGTAAGAATTGTGTGTATTGCAAACCATCATGGAGTATTTTGAGTTTTTGTTTAAAATAGAGAATAGAATTTCAGGATCTATGATTTGTAAGATATTAATTTATGCAAATTTAAATCTGATAATGAGCTCAAGATTAAAACTGAAATAGTCCATCAATATTCAAGATTTCAGGAGAGTATCATAGAGTCCAATGGCTAAAGCCACCAAACGTGTCCATATTAAGTAGTAAATAATTACAAACTAACTATATAACTTGAGAATTTCTCATAATCGTATCATCCTATGGAAGCACATACTCAATTCATCAATGAACAAATATAAACATTATGAGTGATAAGATAATTCTTAGAGAGCAGTTATATCCTATATTAATAAATATTATAACTATATAACTAGGGCACTCCCTTGAATTAAGCTTGTACAATTCCCGTTGGACAAAAATCACATATTCAGGAACAACCAATCTCTTAGACCCCTGAAGTTATTATCAGAGCTAGAAATGTCCATTTCTTCTTGCTGTTATTCAGTCATTTAAATAAAATTAATATGTATATACTTATAAGCACTAATTAAGGAAGAAATGTCTACTTGAGAATTGGGGATTTAGGGGACTGATCAAGAAAGGTACTTGATAAACTCCTACCTAAACAAACAAAAAAAAATCTCAAAAATAGTAGACTAAACACCATATGGCAGGTGGGAGGCAAATTGGAAAGACTGCCAGGCTTGGAATAAAGACAACATGAATTCAAATTCATCTTCAGAAGCTTGCTAGTTGTGTGACCCTGCACAAATGACTGAATCCTGTTTGCCTCAGTTTCCTTATCTACAAAATGAGCTAGAGAAGGAAATGGCAAACATTTCCAGTTTCTCTGCCCAGAAAATCCCTAAAGGGGTAATAGTCAAAAATAAGATATTAAAACAATAAGAATTAAACAAGAAAGCATAATCACAATATATAGATATTATATTAATTTTTACTAAATACATTAACCTAAATTGGATTCCAAGCTCTGAGAGGCACATTCTTCATGCCTGTTTCCTTTATATTCAAAGATCATGACAATAGTACCAATAGCTAGCTATAGGTCCAAGTGAAAGAGCTGATGTATAAACAGTAGAGTGTGCTGCTTTTGCTGTTTGGATGACAAGGCCTGGTCTCATGGTTAAAGCCAACCTCTTTGGAAACTGGAAGGCTCTGTGCTCAAAATAATCTGCCTTCTACTTTCTAGCATTTGGTCAAGTTGTATTTTGAAATATTTCTTCTGATTATTTTGGTCCAACTAAGTCACTGAATAAATCACCCTGACCCTTAATTTCCTCATTGATAAAATGAGGGGCTTGGATCAGATGCCCTCTAAAGTTATTACCAGATCTAGCTCTGTGATCTTATGATGCTATAATCTTGTCTGCATCCTGTTTTCACTAGTGGTCCATCAAACAGATTTGTGTTGTTGTAGGCAGGCCATGTTGCAGGATTTGATTTTGAACAGTCTTAGCTCTCTTATAGTTTAAAAATAAAATGTTGCTTTGAAAACATGAAGGATTCAACTTCCAGAGAAATAATAACTAATCATTTTTCCATGATTTTCAACTTGTCATGGAGGATTAGCAAGTATTTCCAATGCATTTCCCTTCAAAAATGAAAATAGACTGAGATTAGAAAATAGAAAAGTGACTGGTTCAGGAACTAATTACATCTTACATATGTGTAAATGAGGGCAGTAATGAATCATACCAGCACTTTCATCAACAAATAGAATGATGAACTAAAAGCGATGCTTATGATGCTTACTAATGACAACCCATAAAACATGCCACCTACTTCTTGGCAGAGAAGTAATGGACTGAAGGTACAAAATGAGCCGTGCATTTTTATGCATGGCTAATGTGTTGATTTGTTTTGCTTGACTATATTTATTCATTGAAAGGAATGGCTTCCAGTGAAGAAGGTAGCAGAGCTATTGGGAAGTGATTTTTTTTTAAAGAAATAAAATAGGATTGGCAAAATTAAAAAAAAAATACAAAGGAGAAAACAAAAAAAAAACTAGAAAAGACAGAGTAATTATGTTATTTGTTGTTTGTGTGAAACACACATATATAAGTGTGTTTATCTATGGATATGTATATATATATGTGTGTGTGTGTGTGTGTGTGTGTGTATACATGTATACACACACACACACACACACATATTTGTAAAGACACAAATTTATTTATTGTTGTCTAATCATTTCCAGGATATTTCATGTCCTACTTTTTAGATCCTATTTGAAATTTTCTTGGCAAAGATACAGAAATGATTTGCTATTTCCTTTTCCAACTCATTTAACAGAGGAGGAAACTGAGGCAAAGGGAGTTAAGAATTTTGCCCAAGATCATATAGCTACTAATTATTTGAGGCCTGATTTGCACTCAGGGAAGATGAGTCTTCCTGACTTCAGGTCTGGCACTCTATCTACTTTGCCACTAGTTGTCCTTAATATAAATACATTTGCATACATAAATACACATCTATCCATATTTTAAACAAACATCTCAGGAAGGGAGATGAAAAGCACCAAAGGGAAGTGGGGGTTGCTAGCAGGTTTCTGGGCTCAAGGGTCTTATTATGCACAAACCCATCAGCATGGGAACACATAGCACATAGCAACAACGCAGAGACTATTAGTGATGACTCTCCCCACAGTCAGTGCAGGCTTGATGTGGTGTAACAAACATGAATTATGCACCCAAGTAACGGTATAACAAACAATATAAATCAACAGTATGATGTAAAAGATTGCCAGAAGTCCTAGAAGGAGAGTATGTAAACAGCAGTCACACATACACCTCTTCAGCAGCCAAGAGATAGTCCAAAACCAGTCTATTGTCCATTGCTTCACATATCAGGGAATCCAATGATCCCCCCAAGTTTTTGAAGTCCAGCAAAAGTCTTTTTATGTCTTAGGGAATCCAATGATTCCAGCAGATTTTGAAGTCCCCTGTAACAGTCTTATCATTTCTCAGAAAATCCAATGATTCCTGAGGGCTTTAAAGTCCTACAACAATCTTATGTCTCAGAGAATCCAATGATTTCTGAGGGTTTTGAAGTCCAATGATTTTCTATGTCCATGAGTCAAACGCCATAACTGCCACACTCTTTCAATGGTGAGCACAATCAGCAACGGAACCACCCGATGTTTCTTGGGTCTTCTCCTTCGTTTCAAGGGTCTGCTCCGTCTCTCTGCGATGGACAAGGCGAATACGGCTTGTTGGCACCCATCTGATTCCTTCTCCACCTGTAGAGATACAAGCAAACCCTCTCCCCCAAGCAGTTAGCCTATCTGGTCCCTTCCATTCACCACTTTCTGGGTCTCTCCACATCACCTGGCGATTATCTAAAGATAGTGGAGCTGCTCGCACTGGACATTGCCCTTCCGGTGGGTTATAAAACCTGTCTGCCGGAGCCAGTGCATCTTCGTCAAAAATCAAGAAGTTAATAGTATAAAGAGCTAGATTTAGTAGTTCTCTAGGGTTACCTGTGGCTCCCCCTTTCTTTTGTTTTTGGAGGAGCGTCTTAATGTCTCTGTTTCTCCTCTCTACTATTGCCTGTCCTTGAGGATTAAAAGGTATGCCAGTGGTGTGTAAAATCTTATACTGTGCACAAAAGTGTGCAAAATGTTTGGAGGTGTATGCAGGACCATTGTCTGTTTTTATTGCTTGTGGCACACCCATAATGGCAAATGCTTGCATGAGAAATTCAGTGACCACTCGGGCTGTCTCTTTTGCTGCTGGTATGGCAAAAGTGAATCCTGAAAAGGTGTCTACCACAACATGGATAAAAGACAGACGACCGAAAGATTTATAATGGGTCACATCCATTTGCCAGATTTCATTGGGTCTCAAACCACGAGGGTTCTTCCCTGGAGGCAGTGTAGGAGCATGGAAAGGAAGGCAAGCTGTACAGCTTTTTACTATGCTCCTAGCTTCCTCTTTTGTAATCCCAAATTGTAAACGCAAAGCTCGAGCAGCCTGATGGTACTTAGAATGGGATTCCTGGGCCTCCTGAAATAAAGGTGTACTGGCCAACATAGTTAAAAGGCTATCTGCCTTTGAGTTCCCATCAAAAATAGGGCCTGGGAGTCCACTATGTGAGTGGACATGCAAGATATAAATCTTACCTGGATGTTTTCTCACTTGCTCCTGAAGTTCCTTAAAGAGCTGATATATATTAGAAGCTGCAAATTTTATTTGGGCTGTGGCAATTCTTTGTACCACACCTACTGAATAGGCTGAATCAGATATTATATTTATGTCTCCTGGGTAATAAGTGAGAGCTAACATGATTGCATACAATTCGTTCTGCTGAGTGGACTGAAAAGGAGTTCTGACTACTCTCTTTATGGTTAAATCATGAGAGTATACAGCACAAATATTGTGTTTGGATGCATCTGTAAAGATAGTTGGTCCTTTAAGGGGAACTTTAGAAACTTTTTCTTCAAGAATCCATCGCCAATTATGTAAAAGTCTGGTTATCTTTAATGGAGACCCATGTATAAAATTAGGAGCCATGGCTAATAAAATTTGCCACTCTGGGATGGTCTCACAACACACATTAATTTGTGTATTGGTGTAAAAGGTGTATATCTTATCAGGTCTTGCCCCAGATAATTGTACTGCTCGCTTAATGGCCTTTAACAAAATTCTAGCCACAAGCACTGGGTAAGGAGTAAGGCTTTGTTCTGGTTGTGCCGGGAGGTTCACCCACTCTATCACACTGTCTCCTTGATGAAGGACTGCTGTGGGTGCCTCTTGTGTGGCAAAAACTGATATTTCCAAGGGCTTTTGAGTGATTCTCTCAACCACATTGGATAAAGCCAGTTCAACTTCTCTCAAAGCCTCTTGAGCTTCTTTTGTAAGCTGGCGTGGTGAATTTAAAGCACTGTCTCCCCTTAAAATATCATATAATGGTTGTAACTGATAGGTAGTCAAGCCTAACACTGGTCGCATCCATTGGATATCTCCTATCAATTTCTGAAAATCATTTAAGGTGTTTAGCTTCTCTGTTCTTAAGGACAGTTTTTGTACTGTAAGCACCTTAGGGTATACTTCATATCCTAAATATTGAAAAGGAGCATGTCTTTGAATTTTCTCTTCAGCTATGTATAATTTGTAGTATCTTAGTGTTTCTATGGTCTTTTGCAGACATGCTTCTAGCATTTGTTCCTCAGGTGCACATCCCAATATATCATCCATATAATGTAATAGTATTACTTTTGGAAATGCTTTTCTTATTGGAGCAAGAGCAGCAGCAACATACATTTGACACATAGTGGGGCTGTTTTTCATTCCCTGTGGCAAAACTGTCCATTCATATCTTTTATAAGGCTCAGCTAAGTTAACGCTGGGCACTGAAAAGGCAAATCTTTTCATATCCTCCTTATCCAGAGGGATAGAATAGAAACAATCCTTAATATCGATGACCCAAAGAGGCCACTCTCTAGGCAATTGAGTAGGAGATGGAAGTCCAGGCTGAAGAGTTCCCATAGTTTCCATCTGTTCATTTACTTTTCTTAAATCAGTGAGCATCCTCCATTTTCCTGATTTCTTTTTTACAACGAACACTGGGGAATTCCAAGGACTTAGAGAAGGTTGTAAATGTCCTTGTTCAAGCTGTTCCTGTACTATATCTAATAAGGCCTGAATTTTATCGCTACCCAAGGGCCACTGTTCTATCCACACTGGTGTATCAGTTTTCCATTGGATAGGAACAGGTGAAAGTGTTGGCAGGCCTTCAACAGCAGCCCTGCTTAAAAAACCGAAGTACTCATTTTTAACCCTAATTGTTGTAAAACATCTCTTCCCCACAGATTGATGGGGAGTTTTTCAACTATAAAAGGAGTAAAAACTCCTGTTTTGCCTTCAAAAGTCCATCTCATAGGGGCAGCACTAACTTCAGCTGCTATTGATCCTCCTACTCCAGACATATAGGTGTCTGCTTTAATCTTTGGCCAGTGACTGGGCCAATTGGCACCTCTAATAACTGTACGATCTGCACCTGTGTCTACCAATCCTTCCAATGGTAGGCCATTTATATAGATCGTGAGCATAGGTCGGTCAGCCGTTACAGCTGCTGTCCAGTAAATTCCTGGATTTTGTGGTCTGGAGTCAGAACCTGGGTGACTATCACCAGGTTGCTTATTAGGATTCTGTATGAGTAAACCTGATGCTACTACGTCTCCTGGGTGATAAGTCACACATTGTCTACCTGTATTAGTGACTGGGATATTATCTACACATTCCCCAGTTTCCCACATCAGTGTGTGGATGGACACTGTTTTGTACGTACAAAAAGGAGGTGAGATGGTCAAGCCTACTGTGCCTGGAGGTAGGGGATCCATAGGCTGGAGAGGAACAGATTTCACCTCTCCAGGGGGTATCTCAGTTGTCCCAGCTGCATACAGCTCTATTCTCCCCAATTGTAATTCCCTTCTGCCATCAGGTTGCTTCCTGGCTGGTTGACTGTGTAATCCCCTTCTCCCATCATATGGCTTTCTGGCTGATTGGTCATGTCTGGATACTGGACTTCTAGGCCCTCCCTGGGTGCACCATTGGCTGCCATCATGCCCCAAGTGTTTTTTGCCTTGGGCCCTGGGGCTGGGCCCCTCATCCCGTTTCCCTGAATCTGTCTGCATTCTGAGGCCCAATGGAAGCCTCTGTTGCATTTTGGACATGGGGTTTGGGGTCTTGTTCTCCCACCTTGTTTTCCCATTCTATCTCTATACCAACATTGAGCTTTCAGATGCCCTACTTTTCCACACTGAAAGCATCTACGAGTCTCTCTGGAAGTCCCTTGCCAAGAGGGATTCTGTCTTCCCATGTTTGAATTTTGGGAAGTCTGCACCATAGCCTGGGTATAAAAGGCACCTGTGTCCACTGTGGCACAGCGTCTTATGATCTCCTCTAAAGGAGCATCCCTGCGCAGTCCTAGTATAATTCTTCTGCAAACCTCATTAGCATTTTCCTTAGCAAGTTGCCTTATCAAAACGTCTGTTATTGGATTTTCTCCATTTGTTCTTGTGATAGCTGTCTGCAAACGTCCCACAAAGTCAGCGAAGGGTTCATTTGGCCCTTGTGTTATTTTTGTGAAGGCCCCCCTCTTGTCGTCTTTACTGTGGAGGGAAGCCCACGCTTTGATAGCATTAACAGCAATTTGCTCATATGCTGCTACAGAATAATTAATTTGTGCTGCGACATTTGCATAAGGACCTGTACCTGTAAGTAGGTCATAGGTGATTGCAGCATGAACTCCACTTTGACTATTTTGTTGGGCTTGTATCCTACAGAGCTCACTATATTCAGAAAGCCACAAGTAGTTTTGTCCAGGTTCTAGGCATATCTTTGCTATAGATTTCCAGTCATCAGGGGTCAAGATTTCAAAAGACAAATTTTGTAATAGCATCTTAACATAAGCTGATGTAGCCCCATAAAGAGTGCAAGCTTTTTTCAGGTCTTTGAGGATATCTATATCAAAAGGAGAGTATCTTCTACTTTCTTGACCTGAAGAATCAAACTGTTGAATAACTGGAAAAATGTGGTGTTGGATTTCCAATACATTTCTCCCTTCTTCTTTGGCCTTAATTAGTGCCTTTTGCAATCTACTCAAAGGAGCAGCTGGCCGCTGTGGGGGAGGGGCTGGATGCTGGGGGAGAGGTGCTGGTGCTGTCACTGCCCCCCCCACTACCCCTCCTCCCTCCATCCCAGAGGGTGGAGTTGATGGAGGAGAGTCAATTACCTGCTCCTCAGGTGGGGCTAAAGCTGCCTCAGATTCACCCCGCCCTTGAGCCTCACTTAAGTCTTCATGCCCTGTGGGGATAAGGCCATTAATCTGTTCTTTGTCTTCCTCCTTTACCTCAGGCTTCCGCATTTGGCCATTCTTAGAGTTTTTTCCTTTTCTCCTAAAACTAGTACGGTATTTTAAGGCCATCTGTATCGTATTGTATAAATAGAATGCCTCGAAGGGAACTGACTGAGGGTTGTCAATGTTATAATCAGAGATCTGTTGACCAACCAATGCCCAGTTACCCAGAGAGATTTGCTCTTCCTCTAAGAACCCAGGGGAGGTAAGTTTTAATGTACTCAAAAGTTTAGCTGCGTGTTCCCAAGATACAACTAGCCCTTCCTCTTCTATCAGGTCACGCAGGCTTTTTATAACACCACTCCTGGGTGGGGCAGGGGTTGGGGGGTTTGGGGTGGGGGATGGAGAATCTTTACCTAGGATCTGTCCCATTTCAGCCAAAAAGTTACTGCTTTAGTCTTTAAGAAAATAAGTTCCCTGTTTGTCTTATACTCACCTAAGTTCCTGGTCACTGGAGACTTCTTCAGTGAAAGTAGGGTCCTTGGTTCCCACGCTTGGGCGCCAAATGTAATGACCGCGTATTTAAAGTCAGCCGGAGTCAGGAATTCAGGTTAAGGGGAAAAATCTTCAATATTTATTGAAGCGAAGAGGTGAATAAAGATTGCTATAGCAAATATAGGCAAGAAAGATTGCGATAGCAAATATAGGCAGTTGCGACAGGAAGCCAGCTAAGAGAGAGCGACGCGAGCCAAGGCAACCATGGAGGCAACTGTGTCGGCAACTGTGGCAATGGCCGTCCCAAAGGTCTCTCCTCCCCTTCCTTCTCCACTCCCCTGCCTCCACCCACCAAAATCGTCATTTCCTATACAACACATCAGGACTTGCACAAAGAGTGGGTGGGGGCCATTCTCTCTCCAAGCTTATCTATTAATAGAGTATGGTCCAATTACTATTTAGCCTCATGTGCTTGGGACCTCAGTGCATCAACTCAAGCCTCAGCCCATTACATATAGGCGATCAAATTTGACAGTTTTATATATAATCTATTTTAGTCCTTTTTGTATATAAAATACTTATGTTTGTTGATGATTATTAAGATCATCACTAAAAAAGAAAAATTTAAGAAAAATGTCCACGCACTAGAGGAATGCAAGTACCAACAATATTTATAATTTTAAAAAAAATAAAAATTTCCTAGAAAAAATAAGTAAGGTTGAGGAAACACAAAAATTAAGCCTTTTGTAAATTATTTGATGCAAAAACGTTGTATACATGCATCACAGACTCACAGACTTTGAGGGTTGAAGGAGACTCGACTAGTTTTGTCAGAATCTTTAGGCATCATTATAATGCCTAAATTATTACTTGTGTAAATAATATGCTGATGTTCAAAAGCTTGGCATGAATACCAAGGTATATAACTATTATCAATCAACCTCAAACTTCTGAGAAGATATATTTTGTGTAGTTAGTATAATATGATTATGTTATCCCTTGAAGATTCATAAGTAGATGTGGCCCCAACCCTCCATTGATATTGGGAAATTTTTCATTTGAACCCTTAAATGATATTAATTGACTTAATTGACATTAATTAATTAAATGACTCAGAGGTCCCAGCTTCCTTTCCCCCTATTTTCCAAGTTTCATTCTTGTTTTAACTACGTCTCCCCTAAACCTTCCCTCTCCCATACTTTAGGCTATACCTGGATCTTCCAATTTCCTTTTTTTTTCCCTGTCATCCTTGACCAGGAAGTTCACTCTCTCTGAAGAGTCCTGCCCTTTGGACAAGACTTCAACACCTTTATTAATTCTGGGTAATGCCTTTTATGTTATCAATCTAATCAGTCCCTTACTGGATTATGGCCTTGTCTGTTGGTTTTGCTACCTTGAAGAGAAGGGCATTAACTTAGAATAAGATTAAAGTGGGGTAGCTAGGTAACACAGTAGATAGAGCGCCAGATATGAAGTCAGGAAGACTCATTTTCCAGAATTCAAATCTGACTAGAAACATTTTAGCTATATGACCCTGAGCTAGTCACTTAACCTTATTACCTCTATTTACTCATCTATAAAATAAGCTGGAAAAGGAAATAGCAAACTATGTCAGTATGGTATGTCTGCCAAGAAAATTCCAAATGGAGTCACAAAAAGTCTGGACACAACTGGAATGACTGAACAACAAAGATGAAATAATGGATTATTTAGACAAATGGGGAAGAAAAGAAAATTAGGGAAGAAATCATAGAAGTAGCTTTATAACAGATTTCTAATTCCTGTGGACTATAGTTATAATAGAAGGGACTCAACTATAGCAGAACAGCAATTATAAGAGTTAAGTTTTGCCATTTCTTCTTGTTAGGCCATTAGTTACATATTGGTCACCTGATGGAAATAATATAAAATCCCCCAAAGGTAAAGATACATTTATTATTCAATATTACATCATCCTTATCTTCTGATATGACAAAATGATGCAGTAGACAGAGTACTAGACTTGTAATCAAAACAATTTCAATTCTGTAACCAATTCTGACTAGCTGTGTGATCACTGGCAAATTACAAAGCTCTTTGAGTCTCACTTTACTCATTGGTAAAATGGAAGTCATAATTCCTGTCTCACAAATTTGTTGTGAGATTCAAATAGAATAATGTAAATGTCAACTATTTATTATCATTACTGAAGTTAAATGCACTGTTAAAATCATTTGTTGGGCCAACAAATTGTGTGAACTCGAATGCAAATCTGAGTCACAGTGGTTCTCTTTCAAAGATGTTTACTAAGAGAAATTTCAACATTCCATCCTACTAATGAAAGAGGAGGAAGGAACATGAATGGCATGAAAATCCTAGGAGAGATAAATTGGAGGGCTACAAAAAAGCCAGTTTTATTTGGATCTGACTCATATCGGATGTTTGTTACATAAAGTAATGGGTAATATATAATTACGAGAAGACATTGTCGAAACAGTGTGCAATTCTATTGATTTTACCATCATGAGTGCATTATACTGTTACCTTTGTGAGATTTAAATGAATGGAGAGTAGGAATGAGATTCTTCATAAATCAGAGCAAGATGTTTTCATCTAGGGAAAAAAATGGGAGGAAAACACGTTAGAATTTTCAGCTTTTTAATTGAGGCCCATCTAAGGAAAGCATACAAGATTATCATTTTGATAGAAAATGATCTGAAAATGATCTTAACATTAAATAGCTATAGTAATTTCAGAGTTATAATCAGTATAAAATTGTGTATATGGCAATTAATATTAGTGCATGAAATTGTTACATTATAGTCTCAGGATTATTCGTTTGTTCATATGTTATATAGAGACTTATTGCTCACCTCAATGAGCCTGACTGATATTCATCTGACTTGTAACTTGTTCTCCAGAGGAGTGTCCCAGGAACCTATGCTTACCCCTATTTCTTTCTTTTTTCCAAACAATTTTTAAAATGGCTTCAGTGAAAGTATAGATGACATCTTCATCAAATTTTCCAAAGACAATTTGCATGATAATTTGCTGTACATTTGAATGAAATAGCAAGTTGTGCAATTTCATGTACAATCATCTTTTTATTGTACTATGTTATAGAAATATTGCTTTTATTCCACAAATTTAAAAAAAACTAGATGACAGAATAAGGATCTAAAACTTCATGACAGATTAGAGTTGTGTTGAATCTAATTTATAAAGATGAATATAAAATATTACATTGAATGTTCAAAAATTGACTGCAAGAGTACAAAATGGAGAAGACAGCAGTTTGTCTTAGAATGTTCTGGGGATTGTAATAGACTTCAAGCTCAATGAGAATCAATAATATTATATGGTAGCCAAAAAAGATAACTCGAGCTTCAGGAAAAAAGACAAAATTTTCAGGAAGTGATAGTCTGCAATCTCATAGAGTATTTTATACTTTTCTGGGCAACACATTTTAGGAAGGGCAATGATAAACAAGCAAACTCCATCAAGAGGAATTGAACTTAAGAACCACAAGTCCATGTTATATGATCCATTGATAGAAGTAAACTTACTTTGGAGAAGAGAAGACTCAGAAAGGAATTGATAGCCCTCTCCCAATATCTGAAAGAAGATTTAGACTTGTTCTCTTTGGCCACAAAGGACATAACTAAGGTCAATTGGAAAAATTTATCAAGTGGTAAGCATCCCACAGGTAGTAAGTACCTGAAACTGGATTTCAACCAAGGTTTTTGCTGACTCTAAAATTAAGAGTGCTAGCCGTATCTCAAAGAACTATCTAGTCCAATGCTTTTATTTTAGCAATTAGACTGTTCAAAAGTCAGATGAGCCATCTTGGAAAGTAATGATTTCCTTTTCATTAAAAACCTTCAAACAAGAGCTGGATGCTTATTTATTTGATTTTTTTTTTGGATTGAGTTTTCAAATATTGATTTTATCAGATAAGCATTGAATTCCCTCTCAGTTTTGAAATTCTGTGATTTTTCTGACCTTGGACTTCTTCTCTCACTGCCTCAATTGCCTAATCAGAAAAATGAAGGGATTAGGTCATAATATCTAAGGGGACTCCCAATTCTAAAGTTATATGATTGAACTACATGTCCAGATTTCTTCTGGGTTCAAGGGCTAATACCAAGAATTCTAAGTCCTCAAAAGGTCATATGGTATAATTATTGATGAAAGGTAATATACATGCAAAGTTAAATGACAATATCAAAACTATCACAAAACAGCATGTGACTAAATATCCAAAAAGTGTTATAGGTCATCTAGTTTCCCTCATTTAGCTCACGAGGAAACATAAGCTCAGAAGGTAAAGACTTTCACAAGACCACAAACATAACAAATGGCAATGATGATATTTGAATTCAAATCTTGAGGGTCCATCTCTATCACTTTTCCCATTGTATCATGCTGCCTTGAAGAATAAGTAGAATTTAGATGGGTTGAGAAAAGGAAAAGTAGTCCATACCTGGGAAAATACATAAAAAGGATAGGTGTGAATGTTTATTGTGTTTTGGGAAGGTAAAAGGGCTCTTCATATAAGTATTTAAAATATTATAGTTCTAAATTACTGATGAAAAGCTACATGGGAGAAATGTCAAAAATATACTATCAAAGATATGGCAGTAAGAGCATGGGACAACTGATGGATGGCTTTTGTTTCCAAACTGGAATTCATGCAGTGTTGAGATGTAGAGAAAGGCCTCTAGTATGAGAGTGGACTATTTGTGGAGTATTTAGGGGTGGATGTAGATGAGTCACAAGGCTGAGAAGGCCTGAATTAAATTTCATTCTAAGTTCTTAGAAGAAATAGCAGCAAATGATAAATCACAAAATATGAAAGTGTTGTCTCTTTTCACTTTGGGTATAAATCATGGATCACTCAATAAACATTTGTTAATCATGTGTCAAGTACTATGCCAGGAGTTGTTAATACAAAGAAAAGAAGGAAAATACCATTACCTTTGGGGAGTTTAAATACTCTTAAGGGAGAAAGCATATCCATAAATAAAAATATAACAAATAAATATAAGATTTTTTTAAATGGACAGGGTCCACTAGGCACTGGGAGGATCCAAAAAGTTTCTTGCATAAGATATATCAAAGAAGTAGATTTGTGGAAAGAGTCTAATCCAGAATTGAAGGTTGGCCAGTGCAAATGCATGGAGTCGGGAGATCCATTATTGAAGTAAAGAATAATCAATTACAGATGGTGTGGTGGAAAGGAAAGATGTAAAATTAGAAGAAATACATATATGAAATGTATCTTCACCATTTGTTAACATTAAAAAAAAAGGTAACTCTCTTCACCACTCTTGAGATTCTGGTTTTTATTGTTTGTTTGTTTTACCATTAAAATAAAGATTATAATACCTACTTTGCAGGACAATTGAAAAGAAAATTCTTTGTGAATCAAAAAGCACTGTCTAAATGTGATTTATTATTATTGTTATTTATATATGATATGATAATATCTGATAATAGAGAATAGAGAATCATTCTGGTTAATGAAGACAAAGCAGGCCTTGAAGACCTCTGAGTTCATGTCCTATTTCTGACACATGCTTGCTATATGACCCAAGACAAATCACTTAACCTCATACTATTTTAGGTGACTTCTGAGGATTACAAATTACAGAGGAGGTGCCAGCCTACTTTAGTAGAGGTTAATTCCCAATCTAGAGGTTGTCTGGACAGATAAAATAACAGGTCCAGTTTCTGTCCTTTTCTCTAAAAAAAAAAAAAAAACATGAGCATCACTCACCAACCCATAGTTATACAATGCTGTTCTGCCTATTAAAGTAAAGAAGACCTGAGTTTAAATCTAGCCTCAGACACCTAATAGCTGTGTGACTCCTGGACAAAGTCACAACTGCTTCAGTTTCTTCAGCTGTAAGATGAAGCTAATAAGAGCATATATCTCATAATGTTGTTGTGAGGATCAAATAAAGTAATGTTTGTAAAGTTCTTAGAACAGCGTCCAGTGTATAGTAGGTATTATATAAAAACCATGCTTAGCATAGTGTCTTGGCAGATAGTAGCTACTACATAAAAGCTTATTCCCTTTTTTCCCTTCCCATCTCATGACTGAATAAAATGAGTTGGAATTTTCTTTATACCAAACAGCCCACTTTCTTATGTTCTTCTGTTTACTTTTCATAATGATTCTATTTCTCCCCTTGTTATCACAAGAAGTTGTCATTTATCGCTGTTAGCATGGAATAAGATTGTTATTGATCTAAAACTGGAAGAGACTTCAGAGACCTTACAGGCCAACATCCTCATTTTATAGATAGGGAAATTGAGGCTCTGGGAAGTTAAATGATTTGTCTAATGCCATATAATTTCAGAGATGGAATTTGAATTTAAATTGAGCAAACTTTAGCAAATTTAGCAAAATTTAACAAAGCAAAGATTTTAGCAAATAGCAAGATTTGAATAAACTTTTTGACCCCAAAATCAGGGTTGTTTTCTGTTTCACCATACAATTCTGATTCCAGTAGACCACTCTCCTCTCCCCATCCTTCACTCCATCACCTTTCCCCACTCCAAGACATTCCTAATTTTCATCAAATCTCTTGTAAACTAGAAAGCAGTGAGAAATAGTGGATGAATATCAGACTTAGGGCTGGTAATCCATAGACTCAAATTCTGCCTGTGGCAATTTCAAGTTCTGTGAGTCTAGGCAATTTGTTTAACTTTTTGGTGTCCCAAGAAACTATTTGAGACTTATTCACTAAGTAATAGACAATTGGGGCCAGCCTCAGCATGATTGCACAAATCCCATGGTGATCTTCTGTGAAGGAGAAAGCAATATGAATGCATTAGTCAAAATTGTGTCTAAAATATGAGTCAAAAGGTTCTGAGTGCCAATCTGAAGGAATCTTCTTTGAGTTGAGTGGCAATTCTGTGTAACAATGTAAAAGTATTTTGCAGCCTTCTTCCTGATTCTTTGGCATATTTAAAATAGCTGAGGCTGGCTAAAAAGTCACCTCAGTTGTTACTGTAGCATATATTAAATATGAGATAAAGGTTTTCATTTATGCATTATTAATTCTCTCAAATGTATTCAGGACTCCTAAAACTGCATTTTAATTCTTAAACTGTTTAATCTGGATTAGCTGTCATGGCTATGAAGGACTTTAATTTTGACTTTCGTGGCTGGGATGATCTATTTGTAGTCACACGATATGTTACTCATGCTTTGTGGGATGGCATGGGATGTAAATCCCCATTGCCTCAAAATAGGGTGTATTTTAATAATATGAAAGAGAAAGAAAAGGGGAGAGAGAACTGAGTGAGGAGGCATGAGAGATCCATCAACTATTGTCATGGTGAATAACAGCTTGGCTAAGGTCCCAGATTCAGAGAAAAAAGACAATCCCTTGTAAATATGTAGGCACCTGATTGGAAAATAACAGTCAGAACTCAAGAACAGAATCCTGTACTCTCCCCTCCCAGCTGACCCAAGGAGAAGGCAAGCACGCCAACAGCCCAGAGGAAGCAGGAAACATGGCCCACACCATCTGGATGCTCGGCCCATTGTTAGTCCATGCTGCCTCTGCATCTTAGTGCCAGCATTCAGATCCCTCTGGTCTGAGTCTAAATGAGCAAATGTGAAGCCCACAATTCCATAAAACATCACTCTTCTTGCATTCTGCTCTGGAACTAATGAGCTGCATGAGGAGATTAATGGATAGCAAGATTGACAAGATTAGGGGTAATTGTGATTATTAAGTGTTGTGTTTGCAAAACTGTACTGCCTAGAGACACACGTTTCTCTTTGCCTTTTGAGATTTTTAAATACTATTTCCAGTGCTTGTCATTTGAAGATATGACCTTGACTAAGCGCTCTGCTGCACACACAGTGAGGGTGCTTACTCAGTGCTAATATTGATGGCAGACGAAATAGCCTTTTTATTTTCAACTAGGGGGCGAGGGGCATGTTGCTGTCATTGGCTTGATTTCCTTTTTAAACACCTTCCTGTCGCCACACATATTCATGACACATACTTTATGGCCTTGTCTACCCTCCAAATATGTTTTGGAGAACCAACATTTCCCTGGAATATTCATACAGGTTATAACTACATACATGGAGTATATAGTAGCTTTCCAAGAATTTGATATTAAAGGTGAGGTCACAAAGGATGATTAAAATTAGGATAAATGTCTTTATGCCACTATATATATATATATATATATATATATATATATATATATATATATATATATATTAGAGAGAGAGAGAGAGAGAGAGAGAGAGAGAGAGAGAAGGAGAGAGAAGGAGAGAGAGAGAGAGAGAGAGAGAGAGAGAGAGAGACTCCATTAATGTATAAAGAAGATGCAAATAAATTTTACTTCTTCAGTCGCCTTTTCCTGCTATTTCCCTACATGAAGAATTTCAGAAGTAGTGTGACATGGAAAAAGTCCCTGAGACCTGATTTCTAGTCAAATTTGTCATTATCTAAATGTGTGATTTTGAGTTGCTGCTCTAGGTCTGTTTCCTATTGGTTTTGTGATGGTAGAGTTATAGTTATTGAGTTCTTTTAACCATGTCCAACTCTACATGATCTTTCTAAAGATACTGGAGCTGTTTACCATTTCCTTCTCCAGTTCATTTTACAGATGAAGAATGGAGTAAAAGAGGGTTAAGTGACTTGCTCACACAGTTAGTAAGTGTCTGAGGCTTGATTTGAACTCAGGTCCTCTTGGCTGGTACTCCATCCATAGTGTCATAGACCTATAGTTTCATCAGGGTGAGGAAGGAACTTCATCTTAAGAAATTTCCCTCTATTAATGCACTCTAAATTTCTCTGTAACTTATAACCATGAAAAGTTGCCACTAGCAATTTGAGATAAGATAAACAGAAGGAGTTAGGTGAAAGCCTGAGTTCAAATATGGTCTCATGAACTTAATAGGCAAGTGCTTAAAAAAAATCTGTGTCTAACTCAGTTTCCCTATCTGTAAAATAAGGATAATAATAGCTCCTACCTCCCAGGGCAGCTGTGAGGATAAATCAAGAGACTGTAAAATGCTTAACATTGCTCCTAGTACATAGTAAGTACTTAATAAAGCTTGTTTTAAAATGAGCAAAAATACCCAGTATCTGTCAGAGGTGGCTCTTTAATCCTGGTCTTCCTGACTACAAGACCTTCTCCATAATGCCAGACTGCTTCTCGAATATGAACAATAATAATATCTGGCTTTTACATAGCATCTTAAGATTTGCAAAAGTTTTTCCATATATTCTTTATTTAACCCTCAAAATAACCCTGTAAAGAAAGTACATTTATTATTTTGTTTCTCAAATGTAAAAATTAGAAGTAAATTCCTTACCAACAATCATGCTGCTGATAGATATCTGAGGTTGAAATTGATCCCCAGGTCTTCGTAACCCTGAGATGACCACTTTTATGAGGATTCTACTCTATCTCACTTAGACTTTGAGTGGGCCAGACTAGAGCAATAATTTTCAAAGGGAGATCTGAGTGGCCATGGGGTCTCTTGAAACTCTTTAAAGGAATCTCTGAAAACAAAATTAATAATAATAATACTATGGTTATTAGTAGCAGTAGTACTATGTGATGATGATAATAATAATAATAATAATGATATTTTAATTTCTCATACTGTAAATGCTGATAGATATAGTCCTCATAAACAAAAACTTTTAGGGAGGGAGATCCTCAATAATTTTAAGATTATAAAGGAGCACTGAAATCAAAAAAAGTTTTGGGAACAAATGGTCTAGAAGATTGTGAAAAATCTCTTCTAGGTCAAAAGAGTATGGGGAAATCCCCATAGGATGGAATGTTCTTGATTCTTGTCCCTCTCACATTCCTGTTATCAAATGTGTCTAATTATATATATATATGTGTGTATATATATATATATATATATACATATATATATATTTTTTTAAAATCATAGACTCTCAGAGTTAAAAGTGACCTTAGAGACAAAAACTGAACTAGGATAGGCAAAGTAGACAGCTTCCAAAGGCTTAACACCAATAATCACGAAAAGAGATATTTTAATATTATTTGTTATAAATGCACTTATTTAAAATCTACAGCAAAATAATGAAAGAATAAATTAATTTGAATTTTAAAAAATTTAATCCACAGCATATAATTTTCTATTGCTTGAGATTATCTTGGGATGCCCTTTAAACCCACCCCATCCCTCCATGCCCATTAATACAGGGGTTGGAATTTTTAAGCATGAGGAGCAGAATTTCCAAAGATTAGAGGGACACCAAAAATGCCTTTTTTTAAAATTTGGCTCTGCTTCAAGGTCATCTGGTAGTTCAAGCCCAAACTGAAGTATAACTTCTCTTTATCAAGTTCTCTTTTAATGACTGATGTTATTTTCAGATCAAGTGCTGCATATTTAGGAGTTGCCTGCCTCTCTAGATCCGGGCCCTGAGCCAGAGTGTTATTAACTCTGACTTGATGAGGTTTGTGTGCTCTCTCATGCATACCACCTGAAAAACCCTGAGAACAACTATGGTATCAATTCCTTTCCAACCTGTCATCATTCTACTGTCTTTAGCACCACTGTGAAAATATGCTTAAAAACTGATTCTGTTCAAAAGGTATTTTAAAGTTTTATTCAGAAATGGGTAAAAGCATAACTCCTTTGAGAATCTAATAGAGTGAGGGGTACGGTGAAGCACTTAGGAAATAGCTAAGAGGCTTGGTTTTTATAACTATAAATAATTAGTAATAATTGCTGACTGGATTATAGATGAATAGATGGAAAGGAGAAACAGCAGAATGACAGATGAAGCAATCTAGTTGCCAAGGAGAACAAGGGTTAAAATTGATTGGGAGGAATCTGGTGGTAGGCTCTTGAATTGCAGGCATAGTATAAAGAAGGAGTTAATAAGTTTCTAATCAACAAGAACAAATATCATTAGTGCTTTTAGTTTTTTTAAATAAGAGAGAGAAAAAAAAGTTTCAGAAAAATAAAAAAAAATCCTGAAAATGTTAAAGATGCCAAGAATAAAACCTATTTTAAGTAAAAAAGGAGGAGAAAAGAAAAAAATGGATTGCTCTGCACAGGGTCAGCCAGATAATTCAGTAGATAGAACATTGAGTCTGGAGTCCTGAAGACCAGAATTTATATCTGCCCTCTGACACTAGCTGTATGAGCTTAGGCAAGTCACTTAACTCGGTTTGCCTTAATCTATTAGAAAAGAAAATGACAAACTACTCCAGCATTTTTGCTAAGAAACCTTCATGGACCATACTGTTCATGTTGTTCATGACTGAACAACAGCAAAACACTACATTTGTTCATTGTTTCAGTTGGATCTGACGTTTTTGTGACCTCATTTTGGAATTTTCTTGGAAAAGAAAATTTTTGTACTGGAATGGTTTGCCATTTCTCCCTCCATCTCATTTTACAGATGAGCAATTGAGGCAACAGGGTTAAGTGATTTTCATTGGATCACATATGTAATAATCATTTAATTTCTGATTTGAACACATTAAGATGAGCCTTCTTGATCCCAAGCCCAGGTTTGTGTCCACTGAATCTTCTAGCTGCCTAAACACTTAGTAATCCAGGAAAAAAAAAACCAAGGTAACGAACTGAAATACAGGATGAGACTCTGAATCACCAATAGATATCATTGGCCAGAAGAAACTATAATTCTCTATATAGCTTATGCTCATGAAGGACAGAAATATAGTGTGAAAAAGAGAAGTCTCATATAATTTATGAGATATGGGTTGAACATCTGTCGAGCCATAGAATTCTTAACAGATCTGGCAGGGACAAGATCTTTGATGATCAGATGGAAGTGACTAAAGATGAGTATAATGTAGAAAGCACTGATGATCAGTCTGGTGTCTTTTAAGCTATTTGGAGACAGATCTTGCCAAAATTTTTGCTTGGAATATTCTTAAGATTCCTTAAGGAAGCAATGGATGATGATCTATTCATTCATCACAGGACTAAATTCACCACTTCAAAAAGCAACGAATTCAATGATGAAATGTATTGTAAGTACAATGATGGTCTTGAAGTTAGTGGATCATAAGCATAATCTAATAAAGATGAAGATACTTATTAAAACAAAGGAAAAAGTGTCACCATATAACGAAAAACATAATCCCTGAATTTTTTTTTTAAAAATATAAGAAAATTCTTGAAAACATATTGGACAATGCAAGTTTTCCTCAGCCTAGCTGTCAAAATATTTTAAAGAAAGGAAAAGAATGTGTATATATGTGATGTGTGTATACATATGTATGTCTTTGTGTATAAATATGCATATGTATACCTTTCTTTGTGTACATATAATAAATACACTGTAAAAAGGAGTTATGGCAAAAAGACAGCAACTAGGTATGACTATATTATACTCCCCATCCCTCTCAATTTTAATATACTCTACTGTTTCCCCATTGCCTCCAGGATCAAATATAAAATCTTGTGTTTGGCTTGTAAAGTCCTTTATAGCCTGGTCCTTAGTACCCTTTTAATCTTCTTACTTTGTATTCCCTTCCACCTATTCTGATATCCAGTGACACTGAGCTCCTTGCTTTCTGTTGGACAAAACAATTTCCTGTCTGATCATTTTCACTGACTATCTTCCATGCCTGAAATTCCTCTTCTCCTCATTTCTAACTCTCATTTTTTTATTGTGTCTTTCAAATTCCAGCTAAAATTTCACTTTATGCAAGAAACTTTTACTTATCCCCCTTATTTATATCTTTTCACTATACCTAAGTATTTTTCTTGTTCCCCTATTAAACTATCTACTCTGAGGAAAAGGATTACTTTTGTCTTTATTTGTATTTACAATGCTTAGAACAGTTTCTGGCACATAATAAGTGCTTAATAAATGCTTTTTGATGACTTGACTTATGAAAAATTCCCAGAAAGAATATTAAAAAGAAAAGGTGGAACTGTCCCAAAGTGTTCCTTGCTTCAAAGAAAGATCTCATTACTCAAGATACAGGTGTCCTCAGAGCCCATGAAAATATGATAGATAAATTATCACAATCCATAAATTTTTACCAAAATTTTTTACTAATATAATTAATTTATTTAACCAGAAAAAAGGATAGAAATAATGTGTTGTCATATTAAAATATATTTGTAGATGAGCAATTCCTGAATTCTATAATAAAAAAGATGTCTTTTCTGTATTCTGACATTTTTCCTTTTGAAAGCCCTCCAGAGGTAACTGGTACTAAATCAGTACACATAAAGAATTGTAGGAACAAAAACGATCCTTGATCTCAGTGATTCTCAGCTTTCCACAAAACTCTGAATTCTTGCCCTTGCAAATGAAATCATCCCCCTCACATCCCTGCACTTAGCAAGTAAAAATTTTGAAACCCAGGAAAATAGGTGGTAGATAAATGTGAAACTTTGAATCAATCAACAATAATTTATTAAATATTTATCTTCTACTGGCCATTGTGTTAAATGCTAGAATACAATCAAAGTCAAAAATGCCTTTCTTTGAAGAAACATTCTAAAGAGAGGAAACGAATGTGTGTATGTGTAATGTTTGTGTGTGTGTGTATGTGTGTGTATACACATACATATGTGTCTCTGTATAAATTAACATATATGTATACCTTTCTTTGTATACATATAATAAATACAAAATAGAAAGGAGTTATGGCAAAAAGACAGCAACTCAAATCCAGAAAACATTTGGTAAGTGCCCTTCATCTAGAAAACATGAATACTGAGGCTGACAAGAGATTGATTGGCTTGACCAGGGTCACAAAGCTAGAGATAGAATTTGAACTCAGGATTTCTTGACTCTTAGTAGCTGTAGGACTCTGTACAAGTATTTAATCCTATTTGCCTCAGTTTCCTCAACTGCAAAAATGAGCTGGAAACAGAGATGGCAAACCACTCCAGTGTTTTTGCCAAGAATCTCCAAATGGGTCATGAAGACTCAGACACAATTGAAATAAATGAACAACAAATTCTTGACTTGAAGTCAAGCACAGTGTCCACTGAGCCTCATCACAAAAAAAAAAATTGCTTCAGTTTTGCTACTCCTACCACATCAGTACCTGCTATTGCATCTGGCTCTCTGATTAAAGGACTGGAGATGATAGTAAAGAAAAGAAAATAACAAACCTCACCAAAATCCCAACCATTCCTTAATTTTCTACCAGCTATTATGCTTGGTTGAACTCTGTCTTCATCTTCATCATGCCCCATGCTGAGTTCCCTCTGACCAGATCCTTTTTCTAGCTTTCTTTTGTGTATTATTGTACATCATTAGACTGTAAGCTACTCAAGGGTAAGGAAGGTCTTTCCTTTCCTTATTTGTATCTCCAGCACTTAGTAAAACATCCCATAGTAGACACTTAATGGATGTTTACCTTATCATATTGAATTATATCTTGATAATTGCATCTGTCCTCAGGTAATCTACATTCTAAAGGGGAAATAAACATACATATATATATTTGTGATCAGATATATATATATACATATACATATATATGTCTACATAAATCTACATATAAAACATAGCCAGAGTGGATAGAAATTATGAAATTCAAATCAGCAAATGTTTAGCAAATACTTACCATGGGGAAAAAAAAAAAAAAACACTATCCTATTGTTCATCTTTCATTATGGAAGATAACCCAGTGACCTAAGGAAGGTGATAGACATAGATCAGGCTTACTGGTGATGGCCCCAACGAATGAACATTATGCCATTTTCATAATATTCTAATGTTGCCAATTAACTTTCCTTACCAAAACCCTGAGGGATAAGCAGTACAAATAATATCATACCCATTTCACAAACAAGGACACCATATCTGAGGAAGATGAAAAAACTACTTATGGCCAATAGCTAAGAGTCTAGTCTTGTTCTGATTTGAAGGTTAGTGCCCTTTTCATGGTTCAGGCTCACCCCCTCCCTTTTTTTCATACCATAATTATCATAAAAGGATATTTCTGCCTACTACCCAGTGAGTTGGAACATGTGAACCAACTGATCAATTTTTTTTTGCCTGCAGTGCAATTTTATTCATGCTGTTTTCTTAAAAAATGAGAAAATGGGAGGAAATAGTTTTTTTTTTTTTTAGAAAATAGATTTTATTGTAATGAATTACTTGTGTTTTGGGGGACAGATCTTCCCTGAATAAGAGAACAAAAGTTAAGTTACATAAAGGTATCTAAAGAATAAACCTAACTCTAATTTTGAAGAAAAACAAAATGCTTAATAATCAATTATAATTTTAAGACTTGGTAGAAATAAAGTATTCACTAGGATTCAAGAAAAATCAAAGTATGTGAAAGAGATGTGTAAAATCATGGTGATAACATCTTAGAGGGTGGAGTTACAGGTGAGAATGAGAAAACAGAGAGAAATAAATCTTACTGCCATGCAAGGGAGACTCCTCACAAGATTGGATTTTCAGCTGCACTAGGAAGGAAGGAAAATTTACTCTTCTTTTTTTTTTTTGCCTTTAAAACCTTTTATTTTTTTTTTAATTTTTATTTAATAATTACTTTATATTGACACTCGTTTCTGTTCCGATTTTTTTTCCCTCCCTCCCTCCACCCCCTCCCCTAGATGGCAAGCAGTCCTTAAAAATTTACTCTTCTAAGAAATGTTTCAGTTACATATACTTATTTAGGGTTAACATTATGATAAGGACAATGGTATAAATGACATTGTTAGTTTTGGTCTAATTAAGCTAGAGCTCAACTATTGTCAGGGAAAACATCAGGAGAGAAGGGTTTATTGCTGATTAGACTTCACCCCATGGGGCCTGTGGCTTTTTTCTCTAACTGGGTCACCTTCTTTCCCCCCAACCCCAGCATCCTATCTGAAGAAGTAATTATTGCCTAATAATGCCCTTTAGTTATTTCATCAGTGAAGCACTTGAATTCCTCCCTTAGCAAATCATTGCTCCAAGAAAATGACTGCAGTGTGTCCATCTGTTTATCTAGGCTTATCTGGTTTTCAACAAAAGGTCTAACCCCAGCGCTGTTATTCAGGGCTAGATCTTGTCACTGGGGAATAGGTAAAGATTTATCTTCCATGCTTTCCCACCTCATGAATGCTGCTCCCAGCCTTTTGGAGGCACTTTCCCATCAGGTGTTTAACACCCATTGACTGCCCAGGATAACATTTCTGTTATCCAATAGGCTTACCTTCCTTTGGCTATGACTCTGGACTCTTGGCCCAGAACAATATTTTCCCTCCCATAAAAACTTATCTATCCTGTATCCTATTCCATTAGAACACTGTTATCATGGAAATCAAAGAACAGAAAAATATCCAAGTTAAAATGTGAGTTTTTGTTAGAACAAGGACTGTTTTGCTTTTTTTTTCTTTTTTCATCTCCAGATCTTATCAGAGTTTCTGGCACATAGTAGGTATTTAATATGTTTCTTGGCTTGATTTAAGTTGACATGTATTTACTATCCTAGATATATGCTTTATTTTACATGATTTATTTTAACTGGAGTTTTTTGGAGCTAATTCTCCAATTTAAGTGATAAGTGATCCTAGTCATGGCAACTTCAGGAATTATCAAAGAATGATAGGAGAAATGTTTTGAAGGAAGCTAAACCTTAGAGACACTCTACATTCACCCTCAGCAAGTCACTGATTGTCCATCAAGGTCCAAACTTAGATCAGGTATTCCAACTATATTTGAAAGCACTGCTGTGGGTTTTTTTTTTTTCATAATTCCAGTTGAGAAATGGGGGAGAGAAGAGAGGAAGACTGTCTAGAAATAATTGGGTAAATGAAAAGAAAGCTGTTTGGTTATTTGTTAGAATTTAGCCAAATGGCCACATATATTCTGTCAGAAATTTAGACAAATATCACGATCACACTCTACATTTGTCTTAGTTAAAGCATTTGATTTACCTTTTAGACTGTTGGCATTTTATCTAGCAGAATGTTTTCCATGTATTGCTCAGCTACCTTGTCAGACCACTAGTCTTTGGCTTGACAAGGGGTAATGAATAACTGAGTAAATATTTGTCTAAATAGTTAAATCTCATTTTACAGTCAAGAAAATTGAGAAAGACAAAGCTTAAGTATAAATGATTTGCCAGGATCATACAGCTGGTAAATGTCTGAGGTTGGATTTGAACTCTGATTCCAGACCCTGATTACTCACTGTGTAATCTAGTTGCTTTATTATGGCTATAGTCACATACAAATAGATGTAGTCTTCTCACAGGAAGGCTTTGCTGATAAAAAGTGGAAACTACCATCCATGATAATTTACTACACTAACTGTGAAGAATTCTCCTTGCCTGGGGTTATTATTTCCACACATTTAGAATATGCTGGAGTTTCCAAGTCCTAATGCAAGATGATAAATGAGAGGTAGAGTTATGTTTAATTGAGAAAAAGCTTCTTCACAATTAGAGCTACCCAGGACAGGGATATCTTGTTTTTCGTCCTCAACTGCAGCCTTTGAGAAAAGATTTCATGTATATTGAAAAGGGTACTCTTTTTAAACAAGGTTGCCTCACCCAAATCTGAGATGCTGCAGTTCAATGACTGATCTTTTGTGGCACTGATCAATCTAACTTTTTCCTTGCAGCTGTCTGGTGACACACTCTGAATGTTACACATGTTGGTAAGTTCATAGAGTCTTAAAGGTCCATGAGGTTCAAATATGGTCCCTAAGAAAAGTTCTCTTTTCTCTTTCTGTGGGGAATTATAATATCTTAATATTCAAATCTAACCCTGTCATTCCTTTGCTCAAAATTTTTCAATGGTTTCCTATAGATCAAGAGATCTATAGATATATAGATCTATAGATCAAGAGATAAAATGCAATTATGTAAGACCAACATTTAAGATCTACAACAGTCTATTTCCAACCTATTTTTCTAGTCTTGTTTTACATTGACTCTACATATTTTATGTATTATTTGAACTCAACTGTTAGCCATATCCCAATAATCTGACGCCTTAGCAGAAGGGGTGAACACTGAACTGAATACTTAAGTTAAAAGAATAAAAACTGTAGTGTAATTTTTCCATATTAATTTACATTTAGGGACTCAAACTAAAATCTAAATATATTTCCATTTCCTAATCATTCCTCAGTGACCCACAATTTCTGGAAGTCCTGCTGAGAAATATGCAACCATCTTTCTTACTGTTTTCTAAACAAATGATTATCTATAAATTTGATTTAGAAGACTTCAGCAATATTGGACACTTTAATTGCTGTTTTTAAAATGTCAAGGCAGAAAGAAATAATTGAATGTCATCCCATTTTACAACAATTCAAAGAAAACAATTTAATTTTTCTGGAAAACAGAAAAGGACACACACTCATCAAACACACAGGCTAAATGTGCACAAAGAAGAAAAGGAATCCAATCAAACTATATAAAAATCATCTTTTAGTCAAAGTCATTCAGCTCTAATATTTTTTCCACCAAAATAGTTATTGGATTATCTAAGATTTAATCTCTAAAGAATGAAAATTTTCATTTTAAGGAGTAGCTTAAAGAATTATATTCTCTTAATTTGCAACCCTCTATAGCCAAAGCTGACAACTTTAAGAATAGACAATGAAAAGTTAAGGGAGAGAATTGAACAAGATTTGGTACAATGACTGCTTCTTCTAGGATCTGTGGGCTTGAGCTTATCCTAAAATACCCACCAAACTCCCATTAAAGTCTATATGAGTTATGAATATAAAACCTTTTGAGTGGTTATTGTTCAATTAAGTGCATCTCTCAGACATCATAATCTATTTATTATACATCATTTATAAAACTACAATGCTAAGGTGTTACAAAAGGAGGTGCTCCATAAATAATTAATCACAAGAGAAAGAGTATAGCAACTAGTAAGAGATAAGATAATTCTATATGAATAGATATATTAATGTGGTTATATACTACAGTGAATACAGTATGCATATATCTTCAGCTCTGAAGATGATACTTCTATCCAGTGGTAGCCCTCTATGGAAGAATCTCTGCTGGAATTGTCTAGACTATAACATTCTTTCTTTCATTTATCTTTATGAACATGTGGTTAGGGGGAAAATGGGTCTAATTATTTGAAGATGCATAATAGGATAATAGAAAGAGTATCATTTTGAAATCAGAGAAGATAGGTTCAAATGCCAGCTCTGCCATGTACTACTAGAGTGGCTGGGACAGGACACAACTTTTCATATCCTTAGGGTTATGAATTGAGAAAATTGAACTCTGAATTGCTCATCAATTTCTACTCCTAAGACTAAAGAAAGCATTTTCTTTACCAATCGAGGAAAGTGCAGGGGTGATCAATCAATGTCCAAAAATTTGTCAAATGCCAATTATGTACCAAGGATTTTGCTGGCATTGGTATTATAAATAGAAAAGTCAAACAGTCCCAGTTCTCAAAGAGCTTACATACTATTGGGGGAGGAGAGAAAAGAGAGAAACACATGCACACATGTAGGCTTATATGAAATAAAAGTAATGTTGTTATTTGGGAGAGACCCTAGAAACTGGTTCAGAGGGGGAGAAAAACATGAAAGGATTCATCTAGAAAGTAGTACCTGAACTGGAGTTTGAAAGAAGTGAATGGAGAGAGGGGAGAAGGAAATACATTTCAGGCATGAGGGAAAAGTTCTTGTATGAAAATAGGAGATCAATGCCATATGTAAGGGAAAGTAACTTCAATGTGACTGATCTATTGTGCAAGAAAAAGAGTGTAAACAAATGTGAAATATAAGTTTGGAAAATTTGAGAAGAACTGAATTGTGATTTAAATGCTAAACAGGCATGTTTGTATTTATTCATGGAAATAACAGGGAGCCACTGAAATTTAGTGAGGAGGGTAAGAATATGGTCATATCTGTGTCCTAGAAAAAAAAATCACTTTGGAGAATTCTGATAAATGGGTAATAGGAAGGATTCAGGATAGAAAAACAAAGTAGAAAGTTATTGCAATATTCTTTGTGAGAAAGATAATAAGCTTCTAATCTATAATAGCTGTATGAATAAAGAAGGGAGAAAATGTAATTGAAATTGTAGAATTAGACAAAATGAGGTTACCGAATATTAAAGACTAGTAAATTTTATTATTTAGAACTTGGCTTACATCAGTCTAGGAGTTATTTGATGAACATCACTTTTTTAATCTAAGGCAATTTAAACTACATAGATCATCTTGTACTCTGATTTTTCTGTACCTTCTAGTGGCTTTTAAGGTAAGCACCATAATGTGTTATAAAGGGTTGCTAAACTCAACTTGTTCTGGGCAGTGTTTTATTTGATATCATGTATTTGGCATGTCTTCCTCAGAGCCAGTGGCCTGAAGAATGATGGATAAAGGCCATTATAATCATAACAGTCCATTTGCTAAAAGCAATCAGGAGTTCATTACTTTAGGAGTCTACCCATTCGATTCTCTCATAAGAGCAAGAAAATCATGAATGCAAAAAAGCTTCACCTAAAATTATTATGATGTTCATCTTGTCATAAAATACATTACCAATTTACATCTTTTAGTTGGCTACTAGAGTGAATTGGATGATTCTGGTTTCTGGTTGGTTAGATTCCCAGATATTGTCCTCTTTATTCCACAATCCTTTCCAACCTTCAGGATCTTTATTTCATAGCTTCCATGAATGCATCATATTGCATATTTTCCTTTATTCATTGAGTTGCGCATCCCATGTGATGAAATTGATGTTTATCTCTTCTGGGCTAATATACTTCTGCTCTTCATCAACATTTTTTTACCCTCATTATCTCACCAAGACATTTGACCCTGCTTTGTCATATATAAAATCTTAAATTCCAGATTTATTAATATTTATTACCTAAGCTGTATATCTGTACCAAGGAGAAACCATTCTTCCTTTTTATATTTCATTTTTCTGTTCTTTCTCTCTGCAAAATCTTAAGGAATTTTGCTTATGATCTTTGCCATCTGACCTCCTTCAAGCTGATTATTTCACGACCCTTTATTTATCTAAATTATCTTATCTTGAACTTACATGATGAATACAACATATTTTACTGAGAACTACATTTTTTACCTTAGTATCACTACATAAATTGTTAGAACACTAATGATGTGGGAAGGAAGTGTTGCTCTGATGGTTGTTATAACATATAAGCTTTTGCTAATACTACACAAATTCTGTGAATGTGTAGCAGGGGAGGAATGATCACTTCTATCCAAAAAATAAGCTGAGACAACTTTCCATGCTGTTTAGAAGGTTCTCTGCAGGGAGTAGCTCTCCACAGGGAGCAGTGGAGCATATTAGACAAAAGTCATTTATGCTTGACTTTGGAATGCATTGGGTTTTTATTGGAATAGACATGTGCCTGATGTCAGAAATTTATAATATGGGAAAAATAATTATGAAGCTACATTTGGAGGTGGTGTGTTAGGGTAGAAAGCCTAAAAACATAGTCTCAAATTCTATTTCTACTACTCACATGATATTGGATAATTTCATCACTCTAAGTCTCAGTTTTTTCATCTTTATAATGGGAATAATGATATATACATTATTTAGCTTAGAGGGAAATAACTCACAAATTAATGTACAGCATTGTTTTGATGTTAATAATACATTCTTGAATTATATAAGTTATTCACATTGATAATAATGAACAAAAATCCATTTAAGCCAATATTATTATTAGTAACCATACGCCAATAAGCAATTCAGCACTCTGAGCTTTAATTTATTAATCTGTAGAATAGGGGAAAAATTAGGTCTACCTATTTCACAAGATTTTTGTGAAAATGCTTTGTTAACATTAAAGCTTTAAAAATTTGAATTTTTACATTTAAAAATCATGTATTTCATAGTAAAAATGTAAATTGAACATATATTTCATTGGCAGAATGAGTTTAGTATGTAGCAAACCTCATGGAGCTCTAAAATTCTTTCTTTCTTTCTTCATTTGTTTGTTTTTACATCCCACATAGTCACTCCTATTGCCTAGAAGTCATAGAACATTAAATTATGGCTTGAGAATTGAAAGCTCCTTTGTAGGTCACAATGTTGAAATCCATGTTTTTACATCATAGAACCCACAGAGAATACATTCCTTGTTCAGGACCTCACAGGCAATAAACAGAAAAACTGGGACTTAAACTGAAATTCTTTGAGTCTAGAACCAAAAGCCAAACATCTTGAGACATCAGATTTTTAATCAGAGGAAATCTATGTTCTATTAAATGTGTAAATGTGAAAACTCATTCCATGTGTCTCCATTATATTCTTATTTGTTACTTGAGACCTTGTACCCCCAAAATGGTGAAAAACTCTCTTATAAACAACCAGATTATTTCAGAGAAGCAAGAGGGTCTACTTTAAGTAGTATAGTCCATTAGACCTCACTGCCTCATTTTGACAAAGAATCTCAAAAATGATAAGGTCCTCTTGGAAGGAGGTAGCATCTAAGCCAGTACCTGAAAAACAATCCCCTCTATAACATTTCCAAGTGGTGATCACCTAATCTTGACCTAAAGACCTCCATTGAGGGGGAGATCACTACCTTCTCAGAGAGCATTCTACTTTTTTTTTTTCACTTCTTTCTTCTTATACAAATAATAGTCCTCCAATTATGCAGGATTATTCTTGATGTTCCTTGCATTGATGTATAATGGAAGATAACACACATATAGGTTTTTGACAACTTTCTTATTAAAAAAAAATACATTGGCTGCTACAGCTGATTTGAAGGAAGAAAAGATAAGGGGAAAACATTGATCAAGCACTTATTAAATGCCAAACATGATGCTAAACACTTTATAAATATGATCTCATTTCATCATTGCAACAACCCTGGAAGGTGGGTGCTATCCTCATTTTATAATTGGGAAAATTGAGGCAGACAGGTGTTATATTAAATGCCCATTGAGAAAAAATGAAAAATGTGAGACTGAATTCTTGATTCCAGGCCCAGCGTTATATTCACTGTGTCACTTACCTTCCTATGGATTATCTTCTGCTGAAACCAATAAAATATAAATTCCATGAGGGAAGTGGTTATATTTTTGTCTTCATGTTCTAAGTGCTTAGTACTCTACTTGCCTTAGTAAGCACTTAATAAAAGTTTATTGATTTAAGTTTCAGAAATACCAATCCCCTTAAGGCAATAAATGACAAAATAATGACAATCTCAGGGACTTCATTAGCCATATTAAAAGACTTGAAAACAGCTTAGCTCAATCATATATATCTATATCTATATATATATATATATATATACACACACATACATACACATCTCTCTCTCTCTTTATATATATATGCATATATGTATATATATGCATATATATACATACAAAGCACAAATTTTAAAAATCTATATATCTATCTGTATATATATACATACATACATACACATCTCTCTCTCTATATATATATGCATATATGTATACATATATATATGCATATATATATACATACAAAGCACAAATTTTAAAAATCCAGTTAATAATGGCCATTCTCTAAGCATATAATGAAAATTACTTGGAGACTTTGAAGTGCATAATACCCCAAACCATTAACAGTTAAACTCTAAGAGAAAATAATTATCTTCCAGGTAGGAGGTAGGGATGAAGAAGAGGGCACAGGGGGAAAACAGAAAGGACTTAGTATAGAACCTAATCCAAGAGGTTGTTTTTGTCAAAATGACATTGCATAAAGGAATAAATGTTCTAGCACATTCTGGTCTGGGTCAGGGAAATAAGGCTATCTTTTCAGCAATTCAGTATTTCAAGTAGCAGTATGTTCCAATGCTTTTTAACAGAACACAATGAGTCTGAACTCTGTACTCTTAATAACTTACATATTTGAGTATATACCTAGAAAAATTGCTTCATCTCTAAGTACTTCCAGTTTCCCCATTTAGGACAAAGATAATTATGCTTATCCATTTAGAATAAATTACAGTGGCCATGAATCATTTGGAAAAACAAACATATTTAAAATTGTAATTTGGCAACAGTAAAAATGAAAATATACCTAAACAACCAAAAAAAATCAGATTTTTTTTAAAAGTAGGCAAACTTGTTACTTCTAAAAGTTGGTGTACAGTCCTGTCCTACCTCTTGCCAAATTGAAAACTTCTAAACCAAAATCACTCTTTGCTGCTCCTTTTTGGTTGTTTCAGTTTCTTCTGCTGACAGGGATTTGGGGGTACTTATTTGTTAGTATGTTGAGGTATCTGCTGCAGCAAAACAAAATTTATCAATGAAAATAAACACCTTTCTGAGAGCAGCAAAAAGAACAAAGCAAACATGTGTAATGTACTCTTATAGCATCCTCTCATGATAAACTTCTGATATTAATTGAATTTGACATCCAAAATTGAATAAATTACACAAAAACATTAACATCATTCAGGTAGCCTCCTCAGATGAGGTCACCACAAACTCGCACTTCATGTCTTCCTTTTCTTTATTCACTGAGGAAAGGGTGATAGTAAATAAGTCTGATATCTTCCATATGAATGAGAAGTCTACTGCTTATTGCTACTACCTCATAGCCATCCTAGCCAGCCTCCTTAGGAGAGAAGCTCTCAGATCATACTAGCTTTCCATCTCCTGTGGGGTGCAATGGGTGTTCTGAGGAAAGGCTACAGATAACTTCTGAAGAGCAAACCTTCCTTTGACTTTGAAACTCCCATCTCCTGCTGCCGCCCTGTCTTTTGTTGCAGTAGAAGGCTCCCTCCATTCAGTGGTAGTCCTACCCATTATATCTTAGTGATTCTGAACTCCTTTAGATCATCATACAAACTTCATTTCCTAGTTCTTTCACTCTGCCCTCTAGAATACCTGTTCCATAGGCAATAAACTTCCCTTTATCTTAAATCTTTTTTCTTCCACTCTTCCATCTGCTAGGTCTTACTGAAACCTAACTTCCCCTTGATAACATAGCCTCTTTGGACACTCTATCCAGTACTAGTTGCACCTTCACTCATTCTCCTCAGCTCAAGGCTGAAGAGTTGAAATATTCCATTCTTTTCCTGATCATTTCCATTTTATTCCCCTTCCTCCATCACTCTGTAATCTCTCTTCCTTTGAAGTTCATGTTATTCAAGTCTATCATCCAAATAGAATCCTGGTAGCTGTTTCTATAGGTCTCCAGATCACTTCCCTTCCTGGATCATTGAATTCAATACCTGGTCCATAATTTTTCTCTCTTCCCCTATTTCTGTCCTCATACTAACAGACTTCAATATACATATTGACTCTTCCTCAAACACTGTAACCACTCAATCCCTCAACCTATTCATGAACTACTTTACCCCACTTTACTCATATACAAAATATGATCACCCACATATATCACTTCTTAGTTTAAAAAATTCTGAAATCCCCTTATCTGACCAAAATTGATTGGTTTTTTTTTTTTGCCTCTCTATTTGCCTTCCCTTACAAAACCCTACTCTTCATCTATAGCATTACTTTCAATTTATCCCTCAATTCTCTCTCAGGTAGTAGTTCTTTATACTAGCTACTCTCTCCTCTTCTCTCAATCTTGATCCCTTGGAAAAACAATTTATCTATATACTGTCCTCCTCTTTCTAATCCCTTACTCCCTTACAATATCAGATTTTTTGCCTTGCCAAGCCTTGGCTTTGGTCACTCTCACTATTCATCACCTTTGCACTCTCTGCATGAATGAAGGTGGAGAAAATTAAGAAACTATTCTGATTGGGTCTACTACAAATTTATGTTACATTATCTTAACTGGGCCTTCTCTGCTCCTAGGCAATCCTATTATACCTCCATTATCTAAAATTATTTTATTTTCCACAGTAATTCTTACTTTCTTCCCATCCTTCTTCAAACCTTTCATGGACTTTTCTCCTTCCATTGTCTAAACTGAGAACTTTGTACCATACATTACAGAAAAAAATTGAAGTCAATTGCCACAAATTCCTTTATTTCCCCTCTTCCTCTTCTCCTCTCACTCAGATGCCTTCTGCAATTAGCTCCTTCTTTATTTTTGTCTCATATGATAAAATGATCTTACTCTTTATCAAGGTTATCTTATTTACTTGTTCAACTGATCTCACTCTATCCCATCTCCTCCCACAGATTATCCTCTCTGTCATCCTCATTCTCTCATTTATTTACAATCTCTCCCTGTCTACCGGCTCATTTCCCACTGCCTACAAATATGCCTATTTCTACCTCATCCTGGAAAAAAAAAACTCACTTTATCTTTCCATCCTATTAATTGCCATCCTCAATAGATGCCTTCATTTTCTCTTCTTAGGCTCTTCTTAATCCATTATAATTCAGCTTCCATCCTTATCTTTCCATTAAAACTGCTCTCTCCAATGTTACTAATGTTCTCTTAGTTGCCAAACACAGTGATCTAAAGATCACTAAACTTAAACTTCATTCTTGTTGACTTTTATGTTTTGGGGATACACTATCCCCTGGTTCTGCTCCTACCAATCTAACCACTCCTTCTTTGTCAACTTTGCTGGATCATCTTCCAGATCATGCTTTCTAATTGTAGACCTCCCTCAGAGTTATATTCTGGGACTTCTTCTATGTTTATACTCTCTCTATATTATTTTCCCCTCTATATTATTTCACATGGTGGTCTCATCAACTCCCATAGATTTAATTACTATCTCTATGCTGATGATTCTCAAATTTACCTATACTGATCCGAATTCTCAGCTAACCTCCAATCTCTCGTTTCCAATTGCATTTCAAATACCTCAAACCTATTTTCCCTGTTACAATAGAAGATCATACCATATTTCCAGTTTCTTAGATCCACAACCTAGGAGTTGTCCTGTATTCCTTACTATCTCTCACAACACCTACCGTCCTAACCAATCTGTTGCCTAAGTCTATCCATTTCACCTTTGCACCATCTCTCAAATATCCCTTTCTTATTTTAATAGTAACTTATATATTCTATATTCTATACTAACTAATGCTTCTGTTCAGCCCCTTATCACCTCATTCCTTGACTATTTTATAGCCTGCTATTGGGTCTGTTTGTTTCAAGTCCTTTCCCACTCCAACCCATTTTTCATTCAGACTCTTAAAGTGATTCTCCTAAAGTACAGGTCTGATCATGTCACCCTTCCCCACTTCCCAATTCAATAAACCCCAGTTGCTTCTTATTGCCTCCAGAAACAAATACAAAATGTTCTGTTTGGCATCAAAAGCCCTTTATAACCTGCCTCTTCCTACTTTTCCCATTTTATTACAACTTATTCTTCACCACAAACACTATGATACTGTGACACTGGTCTCTTGGCTGTTCTATGAATAAGAAACTCTATTTCTCAGCTCTGGGCATTTTCTCTGGCCATGCTCCATGTCTAGATCTGTCTCCCTCCTCTAAAGGTAGGAGTACTCATTTCCCTGGCTTCTTTTAAATTAAAGTCCACCTCTTATAGGAAGCTTTCTCCAATCTTCCTTAATTTTAGTGCCTTCCCTCGGTTAATTACTTCCTATTTGCCTTACATGTAGTTTGTCTTGTATGTATTTGTTGCATATTGTCTTCCACATTAGATTGTAAGCCCCCCTGGGATCAGAGATCATCTTTTGCTTCTTTTTTGGAGTCCTAGTTCTTGCATGGTGCCTGGTGCATAGTGGGTATTTAGTAAACATTATTGATTGATTTTATCTTATCCGTAAATATATTTGGATGAATATAATAAGGCATAATTTATAACTGTATACAAACTTGACTATAATAATATTAATGTGGATATCTAGTCTGTATATAGTGTTTTAAGTTTTGTAAAAGTAAAAAAAAATCCCTTTGTGATGTGAAGTAAAAATAACTTTACACATTATCTTAATATGATCTTCACAATATAAGGATAAGAGATAGGAAAGGGGAAGTAAGGTGTGAGATAATGTGTAAATTAGTAGCTATTTGGGCATGAAATCTAGAAGACAGTCCTGTCCTATTCATGAAGGAAATCAAAATCCTGATGTACTTGTAGATTTCACCAATCAGCAATGCATGTTCTCTCTCTCTATTTATATATATAAACATATGTATACATACACACACATATATGTATATATATATAGATATACATATATATCCATTTATGTATATATACAAGTGTTAATATTAAAATATATGTATATGTTTTATATATATGCATATACGCACATAGCTGACAGATGGAAATAGATCAGAGATAGAGACAGAGATACAAAGAGAGACAGAGATAACTGGGTCCAGATTTGTAACTGTGCTTTGGAAAAATTATATTAAGGAAACTCCCACCAAACATGTAAATCAACAGTTATTCTGAGCTTCAGTGATTTTCCAATGATCACAAAGCCAGAATGTAGGACAGTAATCATTGGAGAGTATCCCTATCTCTCCATACTCTGCTCTTGATCTTGTTCAGGTGAAAAGAGATTCATTCAAACAACAAATAAAAGTTTTAGGCTTCTTAATCTTACTAAGGTATCTTATATAACACATAGTCCCCTCTTCTGAGAAAATGTTCCTAGATTAACTGTTTTTCTAAGTGCTACAGAAGACCACCTGCCTTCAGACATCATTAACTACAAGGGATTAGGTCCAACTAATAGAATACACATTAATAAAGGAGTGCAAATCTTCTAGCTTAGTCTATAACCACTCAAAAATATCCATATTTGTGTTTCTAAACTAGTTGCAATAGGACTAGACTGAAATACTTACGTGGGCTATATATCCCTGCTGATTATTTTGTGAAATATACTTCTTATAGACTTTCCTTTTTTTTCAGGGGGGACAATGCAGGGGGAAAATGTTGAGCTCAGTAGCTGACAGAGTATTATATATATATAATAAGTACAATGAAAAGAAAGGAAGTTGCAGAGGACACCTGTTATAGATGGCTTTCTTAAGTAATATCTTACACCCTAAAAAATAAATGACATAAATTTAAAATGGCTCAAGCAGCATCTCAACAGAAAGGAGATGATTGCTTTCTAAGGGTGCACTTCTGAGAGACCCTTTCAGTGTGGATATTGCTAACATTCAAAAAAGCCTTTCCTCTGTTCTGTTTTCTCCTTTTCTTTCACTCTCTTCTAGGTCCTTTGCAATACAGCTTTTGATGTCATCATTCAACTGAAACTAGTTTATCCAAAGTTAATAATAATCTATTAAATGACAGATCTAATAGTCTTTTCACAATCTTTATCCTTTGAAATCCCTCAGCAGCATTTAATATTGGTGATTGGCCTCTTCTCTGTGGGTTTCTTATTGCTCTTTCTTCATTCTAGTCATTCAACAAAATTGCTAATAACTACTATGTGTTAAATATTCCTATGCATAAGACATGACATTGGATTTGTTCTGAAAGAATCTACATCTGCACTGATAGAATAGACACATAGTGATAGCTAGATTAAAAAATAGGTAGGCAGGGGTGGCAGATGATAGATCGATTGGTAAATGGAGGATAGATGAATTAATATAGAGCCAGATAAAAATAACAAGGTATCCTATGTGAATTGAACAAAGGAATCTCATGGATAAAAGTGCCAAAACAATTCAACAATGGGGCGATTTCTATTGGCAGGGGTTGTCAGGGAAGATCAAATTTCCCCTTTAAAATAAGGCTTTAAGAGGACCAGGAAAAAAAAAAAGGATAAGACTTAGATTAATGCCATAGAGTTGTAGAATGGGAAAGGAAATTCAGGTGGGAAGAACTACCTATGTTGACCATTTCTTAATTAAATATTAAAATACTACTGTGCCATGAACACTGAGCCATTAATTAATAACTAATCATAATACTGTACCATTTGCATACTGGCTAATACTATAAATGTTTTTATGTAAGTTGATGAGTATAACAATTACAGTATGAGGAAAGATTGGGAAAGTTATACTATTCCTATTTTCCAGATGTGGAAACTAAGGCTGAGAAAGGGCAATTGGTTCGACCAAATAGAATGGCTATAGATGGATGTAAGATCTCCTAACTCCTGGTTACATGACATTTTCATGGTGTGTCCATATTTCATCCCCTTTTCTTCATGGAGAAAAAAGATGTTGACTACAGGCAAACAACATGAGGCATTGAGGAGGAAGTAAGCACATGTAACTGTCTTGATCCATATTGTAGGTTGCTGATATATGATGAAGATTAGCAGTAACAGAAATGTATTGAAGGTTTATCCCTTTTCATCAGGCTACATAATCTTAGAATTGATGCTAAGTTTCTAATTACCAATTTAAAATTGTTAATTATAGAGCTAACAAGATCTGTGCTCTCATTATGGTGAGTAATGATGGATGCAAAGGTGAATACAAATAACATCTGAGAGTTGGAAAGCACCTTAGAGATTTGTGCCCAAATTCCCACTCAATATAGGAAGCCTTTCTACAATATACCAAGATATGACATACTGATAGTCAAATGCAAAAAATTTAGTAACAGTGGATAAATTTAAATGAGCTTGATAAAGATAACTTTACATAAAAGATATCAACTATCATATGTAAGATTAGAAAATTTATTAAAGATAACTATTCCAGCCCTGGAATCAGGAGAACCTGAGTTAAAATCCAGCACAGACACTTAATGAGTGTTAACTGGGTGACTCTGGAGAAGTCACTTAACTATAATTATATTGCAAGAAAGAAATGGGGAAAAAAAGAAAAAAGAAAAAAAAAGAAGAAAGAAAGAAAGAAAATTGTGAAATGTGCTTTGCATTTGCCAAATTTCCCCATACATATAGAGAGAGTCAAAAGAGATAGCATCAAGAGTCAGAATACTTCATAGGACAGTTAACCACTTCCTAATAAGATGAAAAGAAAGCCCATGTACTCTCAATAAAGATCATTTTCACTCCAGTCTTTAAGGATATTTCATAAGATACCTTGCTCCTGAACATCCTGTTCAGGGATTTTGCTCTGTAGGAATTTACCTAAATTGAATAAAAGAGATCACCTGACTCCGAATCAAGGAAATTGTAAAACATTTTGCAGCATTGAGTCACTAAAGTTCTTCCAAAGCTCAAAGAGAGGGGAGGTGGGTCTGGAGAAGCATTCCTTTTCAAGCAATTGTAACTCTAAACAAGTTAGTAAGCCATTATTCATTATTTTGTTTATTGTAAGAACTTTGAAAGATTGCAAGATATGGCAGTAATGAAAGGTTCCACTTTGGATGAGATCATCAATTTTGCTATCTGGAACGCTTTTTACAAAAGTAAATGTTCATTGGCCGTTTCCAACTGTAACTGATACCAGTTACAGCACTTCAAACTCTACCCATTCAACCAAGTCTTTCTTTTCAAGAGGAGGGATATATTTTTCCAAAGATGCTAAACTCTCTTACTGTTTTGGTAGTGTCTCATTAGTTCATTATTTATTTCTTTAATCTGAAGGAAATCCATATACAGTTTACATCAAGCCTTCTCCTTGGTTCCATATCTCCATTTGTCATGTCCTTCTTACCCAAATGTCTCACAAAATCTGAAATTTGTCATATTGATGATGGACCTTATAACTCTCTCAGTTAAATTATCTGTTTTGTTCAGTTTTTCATTCCTACAAATACCATTCCCTTTTTCCTACTCCTATTGGATTATGCACATAATTTCTCATTTTAGCCTCCTCTTTCTTTCACCAGTCCTGATCTCAAGTCCACTTACCACTAAGTCTTGCTAGTGCTTCATTTATACCTTCCTTGGATGTCTTACTTCAGGAATATGTTAAAGCTAGTTGAAATTGGCTTAAGAGGGCAGATTGTTAAATTTTCATTGTTAACATTTACACTCTGAGATAAAGGAAATGATACAAATCAGAGTTTTATTTAATTTTTAATTGATTGTCCAAACAAAAAAGTGATGGAGAAAATGTTAATGAAGTAGATTGAACTTAAAAGTGTATCATGTCCACATTTTTTTTTCATAAAGCCAGTTGTTAAAACACACCCTTATACTTCCTTTATTTCTTTTATTTTTAAAGAATTTCCATAACATAATATATAACCTTCCCCCCATGAAAAAAAGACTGCCCATGAAACTGCAAAAATGTTATAAATTTATTGTAAATAATTTGCTATTCCTTTTAAACATATAATAAAGGTACCTTTTTAGTTTTTTGTTGTTTTCTTTTTTTCCCTTTCCTTCCTCTATTTTTCCAGTCACTACTTTAATCACTTGACTTCACCCTGTGTTAAGAATAATCTCAGCTTTTCCAATATATCTTAACTTGAAAACATTTTACTTTTCTTTATCTTTATCTTCTCTATCTTTCTCTATCTTTAGTTATTTTACATTTTAATTATTTATCAATTTATTTATTTAGTATGTATTTAAATTTTGCTTTTCTTCTGATAATTTTGATCAGACCACTTTCCAGTCAGAGCCTAGCTCCTTCTTATCTGCAGCAGACTGATTCAAAGAATTTAGCCTCTATAGGCAGGGAAGCCAACACAATTTGTTTATTCCAGGCTGTCATTGATTTACTAGCTTGAATTGTTTGCAAGATTTCTTTCAATCTCAGGAGAAGGATACACCCTCTTGAGTTTATATAACTCAGGTGTTATAGTACTTGAGTCTCTCAATTTCATTGTTCAAGTTTGATATTTACTTTTGTTTAATCCCTACTGCACTATTCCCAGGTGCTATGAACCCATTGGCATATTTGTACTGAATCATGCTATCTTTTCTAAAAAATGTCTCACCTATATTCACTCACTAAGTCTTCTCAAATAAGGTCAAGCAGGCTGAAGCATCTGCCTATTGAAGAACATTCACAGACATCTATATAGCTGTAGATATGTTCTTGTATATACAATTCACCTATATAAACTGATTTGATTAACAAGATTGATTGACCCTATAACCAACTCAAAGTTTCAACAGTCTTCCATTAGCTACATACCCCCAACCCTGCAGTTTATTTCTCTAACTTCATTCCCTATGGCTCTTTCATACTAGATAAGCAATTTTTTATCCTGTACCCAAGATTTTAATTCTTCACTATTTCTAGATATAAAATTCCTTCCCTTTGCAGAACCTTCCTTCATGTTACTCCCTTGGCAGGCTATCTATCCATCACTGAAAAGAACGTATTTAAAACCATCTGCCCTAAGGAGCCTTTTTAAATGAAATACTTTCCCCATTGGTGACTAATTATTGTGTCCCTTCAACTTATATTTATTCAATTTTATTGTTATTTAGTGTTATTTGTATTAGAAAAAAAATTCCTCTATTTGTTAAATTCGTCTGGCTTTGGTTTCACAGAAACTATAAACTCATCAACAGAAAGGAAAAAACACATTTTCCAATACTCCATATAGTATACTGAGTTTCATCCTGGGCAAAATCCCAACCAGAAGATTATGCGATGGAAAGAGTACTGGAGTTAGAGAATCTGGGTTCAAATGGTCTGATATTTACTATCTTTGTGATCCTGAGCAAGTCAACTTTGGTGCTTTCAGTTTTCTTATTTGTAAATGAGAAGTTTGGACTGGATGGCCTTTGAGAATCTTTCCTGCTCAAATCTGTAATTCTGTGACCTTAAGTTTGTCCTATAACCATGGGAAAATTGACCCCTTTGATCCTCAGTTTCTCCTTCTATAAAATAAGAATGCTAATGTTGGCTCCTGCATTGTTAAGAAGGTAAAAATGAAGTGATATGGAAGTTACATGCAGCTATAAAACAAAAGCATAGCCTTCCCCAGCCAAAAGTGCCATGTGATCAGATATAATTTTTACTTAATTATAACCCAAACTATATAACAATGATGTTAATTTGAGAAGCCCTGCTGTAACACTCTTCCTTACCTGTTTTTCGCATTGTTCCTTTAGAAGGAAGGAAACAAATATATATGTGCACTTAATATTTTCCAGACACTTTGCTGTATTTTATAAGTATTTCAGTTGATCCGTACAACAGCCCTGGGAGGGCTATTTTATTATCTCCATTTTACACTTGAGGGTACTGAGGCAGGCTATGATTAATAACTTCCCCAGGATAACACAGATAGTAACAATTTGACACTAAATTTGAATTCTTCCTGACTTCAGGCCCAGTTTTCTATTCATTGTATAACTAGTGATGTGATTTTATTTACGATCTTATTTTCATAGAACCAGTAACCAGCATTAAGTGTGATTTATCTGTAGTATCTCCCCATATCACCTAGTACATGATTCTATTTCCTGTAATTGCTCAAGGGAGTCTTCTTAATGAAATAACTAACGTCTCTCTATTGCTGGATAGTTTATAAAAGTGGCCAAATTAATCATATTTATTTGTTTTATGTGTAAAGTTGTTTTCGTTAATAATTTATTCCACTTTTATTATTTTACCATTCCACATAAGTACCTATGCATATCTCCATACTTACTTCAACAACATTTCTATGATCAGGTTTTAAAACCACAGAACAAAGCATTTCCATTTGATAAAGGCTCTCTTTTTCCACATACCTAATTTGCCATGGTCATGTCTTCCTTCGTTTTTTTCTGTGGAAGAAGGCAAAGTAGAGACACCACAGAGAAGCCCATCACTAGGATCCTATTTCAATGAAAATTTAGAGTTAATGAAGGATAATGAAGCTGACGTGCATAAGTAAAAAGGTCACAGTAAAGCTCCCATTGAGATGAGAATACTGAGGAATGCATGGAGAGAAAGGAATTGCCCCTTTTTAGTTGTCTTCACAGCAGTCCTTACAATGAAAAAAGTGAAAAGAAGTCCCAGGGCTCACTCAGCAATTTTCTGATGTATGACATCTACTCTGATAGGCCAAGAAAATTATAATTAACTGCAAGGAGGAAAAATGAACTACATTTTCCAATGAAAGAGTTATATAGTGTAATAAAATGAGGGTTGTACTGATTCAGGAGATGGGGATTCTGACCTCACCACTATAATTAACCAACTCTATAACTTCAAAAAGTCTCAATATCTCTGGAGCTCAGTTTTCTCATGGTTATATTGAGGAGATTGAGCTAAATGATCTCTGACATTCCTTTCCTCTTTAAAACTTTATGATTCTTTGATTCACATGAGTAATTAGGAAGTTTGTTAGAATTATCAATGTATAATTTACTCTATAGCACATTAATGTTTCTATTAACAAAGAGGAGGTCATATGTCAGTGATACACTTTCATCCATAATTTTGAAGCCAGAAGAAAAAATTTATATAGGAGTCATATGAATATATTCTAGCATGGCAGCCCCAATTCTGAAATTGTGATTCTGTGATAAGGCATCCGGTGGCAATGATACCAAAGAATCACTAATTACTAAGTAAAATAATGCCAAATGTCTCCACCAAATCTAGAAGTCATGTATTCAGTAACATTGAGATGGACCAAAGAAATGGACTGAGGATGGGTTAAGAATAATGGCAGCAACTTTACCAGTCCACCACTGAGGAAGGTGGAGGAATGTTAAGACCTGAAATAAGGTAATTTCCTCCAAGTCACCAAAGGGATATCAGTTTTGTCTTCACATCCAGCTAAGTGCACCAAGACATTGGATTAAAAACTAAATATCTTCCTAGTCACAGGATCAGAAAGTATATGATAATGGTCATGATCAGATTATGTGTATGTGTTGGGGGCGGCAAGAAAGGGAAGAGTAGAGTTTGAGGAATAAAGGAAAGAGGGAAAGTAAGATAGCTTAAAATTTCATAAACTTTGCCTAAGTTTTGCCTTATTCAGACTGGGCAAGTAGAAGATATATACAGATATACTTTCAACCTATTAATGAAGGCAATAAAACTTGTCATGATTTAATATGGGGGTAGCCTGAGATATGGTTATGAGTTTTGTGTTAAACTGACTTTGCACAAAAAACTTGCTAATTAAGCAAGTGTACTGGAATTGATTAAGGGAATATCAACTTGATAAGCTTATGGAACAGTGAATGTTTGTTTAAGAGCATGCAGACATACCCATTGGCACAATTTGATCCTTTTGTGTATTAATGAAGATGAATATTTGAGTCTCAGTGTCTGAAAAATTTGGTTGACTCAGACTATTTGCTATGGGTCAGAGCGACCCATTTGAGTAATACTATAAAATGAATTTTTCTTCTCAGACTCAGGCCTTTTTTGTACTTTTCTCTCTCTCTCTCTCTTTTTTTTTGAGAACTCCAGAGAACAGTGAGACTTATTCCCAGAGTATTCGCCCACCATTCCCCAGGAGTTGCTAATGATGATCTTGGGACAAAGGCATATTGGAGGTGAAAGTGCTTTTATCCACAGGACATGAAGAAAGAGTTCATAGACATCAAGTTCTGGTACACAGCTTTCTGGAGAAAAAAGAGGGTTTTTCTGGGCAATAAGGACAAATAAAACAGGCCCTGAAATCTATTCTACTAATGAAAGAAGAGTTCCTAGATAGTGCTAGTCTGCAGAGAATTTCTCATGCCACATAGAGATAAGATTTGGGCCTATGTTTTTAACTCCAAACCCAGACACTCTGGGCAAATTACTTAACCCTGTATGCCTTAGTTTCCTCATCTGTAAAATGAGCTGGAGAAGAAAATGGCAAACCTTTCCAGTATATCTGTCAAAAAAGAAAACCCTAAATGGGATCATTACCGAAACAACAAAACAAACTAATATAGCTAGATATACATGCATATATATGTAATGTATGTAAATGTATGTGTATCACACATATTCCACAAAATAAAGGGGAAATTTCACAGAGGCTAAAATAACCAAAATTGTCCCTGAGCCTTTTTTTTTTTATATAGTAGCACGTTGATTAAGTCTAAGAAGGACTTGTAGAGGCAATTATGATAATAACATCATGGCATTTTCTCAGTTTGCAGTCCTAAGTAATCTACCATCAACAGAACTGAAACTGGAGATTCTGGTTTAGATTTCCTGTGAAACAGGGTGTTCTAGCACAACTCAATTTCATGGTCAAATGAGGGTAATTTAAAAAAAAAAAAGCTTTCAGCCTCTTGTGATTCTGGTTGCAAATGGAAGCACTTCTAATCCTCTACTAAGGTTTTTAAAAAAAACTGTAGAGGGAGGAGGAGGATTCTGGAGAAGAGAGGTGTTGAGCTTAGAAATAGTCTGCAACTCTCTGTGAAGAGGTCAGTGCCTTGGAACATGTTAATTATTGTAGAGTACTAAAAAACTTTCTCAAAATAGTAGAAGATGAAGGTAATTAATATATTTTTGTCCTCTAATGAAATCTGCTGAACTTCATCTGATCAATCTTCATGTTCTTAATCAATGTATAGAAACTCGTGAATTCTGTTAAAAGACTCATTAGGACAAATCTATTTTGCTATCCATTTGCCACATTTAATAAATGATATGAGTTGGAGTTTCAATGTCTGTCAAAATTATATTTTATGCAATATCTTTCAAGTTTTAATGATGAATTTTAATTGCATTGACATTCTACAATTCATCCCCCAACAACATACACACACACACACTCTCTCTCTCTACCTCTCTCTCTCTGCCTCTCTCTCTCTCTCTCTCTCTCTCTCTCTCTCTCTCTCTCTCTCTCTCTCTCTCTCTCTCTCTCCTATAAAAAGGAGAATTAGCCAAACCAAACAGAAACATTGACAATTTTCAGCAGCTTATGCCTCATTCTACATCTGTAATCTACCACCTCTCTGACAAGAAGAAAGAGGTATGCTTCTCATCCAGTCTTGGGAATCAATATTTAACATAAATTAATCCTAATTCTAATTTCTTTTCATTGTTGTGATCAAATAAGCATATGTGTGTATTTATAAGTGAACACATTACACACACACACACACACACACACACACACATATATATAAAATATATACATATATATCATTTTGCAAACATTAAAGTACTATATAAGCCCTAGCTATTATGATGGTAATTGTGTAAATTGTTTGCTTTCTTTCACTTACTTTACGTTGTATAGATTCATTAAAGTCTTTCAAAGTGTTATTTTTCTGAATTCTCCATAGAGAAATAATATAATGAAATATTCCTCAAGAAACATGGAAAAGTGAAATAGTTCTTTAGGAGAAAATTTGTTTTTCTTTTCCTTAATCATCTTCCCTTACTGATGATAGAATATATCATTATTACTTTACTTTTAAAAAGAAAAGGCAGTATTATATAATACTGTTTTTTCTTTTCTTTAAGGTCAGTTTAAAAATTTTGCTGCTCATTGAAAATAATAATTCATATTTATATAATACTTTAATAATATTTGAATTCTTTCATTTTAATCTCCCAATAACCTTTTGAGGGAGATGATATTTTATAAATGAGGAAACAGGCTTAGAAATATTAAGTGATTTACCTACAATCACTCCAATGGTAAAGATGTGAGACACCATCCAAACCCAGGTTTTTAGCCATTATACCACACTGCTTCTTCTAGCATTTCAAATAACTAATGGATCTTTACAGACTCTACATCTCTTTTTTTTTAAAGCAATGATTTGCTACCCAGATAAGCACAAAAAATGGACTTTCGTTAGAAGTAGATTCTTGTTTTAAAAAGTCTATTTCTGGGGCAGCTAGGTGGCACCGTGGATAGAGCACCAACCCTGAAGTTAGGAGGACCTCAGTTCACATCTGACTTCAGACACTTAACACTTCCCAGCTTTGTGATCCTGGGTAAGTCACTTAACATCAATTGCCTCAGGAAAAAAAAAATTCCATTTCTTACTTCCCTTCGAATCCTATTCTTTAATATCCTTAAGTAATGCAATGAGTTCACTTGTTTCTTTTAAAGAATTTTACATAACCCAGTCATTTGGTTACATTACTTTGTCTTCTTTTCTATAGATTTATAGCATTTTAATTGCTGTTTTAATCCCATGTTTTATGTAATGCTCCTATAATTCCCTGGGTAGGGAAAATGGAAATAAAAAGTATTATTATTTTGAATTTCTCATTCTGTTAATGCTTTGATAGATTTCTTAATTCACTCCAGAATAAAATTGCTATATACATTATGTGCTTTGTAAGATGTTACAACTGTGAGTAGGAGGAATATTTTTTAAGCAGGATAAATAGTAATATGAAATATGTGATAACATTGATTTGTTCTCACTTTCTGTTCAACCCACTTTGAAGATGTGATTAGAATAAGAGATGCAGCAAGGGGAATAGTATTCATTTACCAGATCTTCTTTAGAGAGAGTTCAAAATATGATAGGTCTTTGAAACGTCATTGGAGTTTAGGCTCCAAGAGAAAAATATCCACATGACATATCCACAGGGTATGCAATTCAGAAAGAAAGCCCAGGACTCTGAAAGCAGGGTGCTGCCGATGCCACTAGATGGGGGTATCTGCTTAATAAATCTAATCAAGTGCCCAAGCATGAAAACAGGAATGAGAGCCAATTTGATTTCCACCATGTTGTTTCATGAAGGAAAGAAAGCTGTGTTTGAGTAGAAGCAGTAACATAAATTTGTTAACCATTCTAACAGTGTGTGTTGTCTACTGCATCTACTGACTTGATCAAGAAAAGACTCCTGTTTAGATTTTTCCTAAAATACTGCTCCATTAGGTACTGAGAATGATTGGTTTAAATGTATCATCGCTTTGGGGGATGGATAGTATGGTCAAAGCAGTATAATGCCTATTAATCATGGAGCTTAAGTTTTTTGTTCAGTTCTCCTGAGATTTTGAGTAATCATGGCCTCGTGATGTAAACACCGGCTGCCTACATTCTTCTGCCCTTATAATGAATACAACAATTTCTGCCAGCCACCTCCACGGAAGTTGAGGAGGAATAAAGGATGATTGTAACAGAGGATTTGGAAGGGATCTCCAAATATTGTAATTCTTTAAATAAACATGTAGTAGTAGCAGCTGCAATAACATTTACTAATCACCAAAGAATAATGTATTTGTGAGAAGCCCATACCACAGATGGAAACTCCAGTCTTTGATTACCATTCTTCTAAGCTCCTGGCAGATGGGTTGAATTGGAAGACCTAACAACAATTAAAGATTTTTAAAATGTGAGTCATCTTTGGGCAGATACCTGGGGTGATTGAGGGAAGGAATGAATCTCAGAGAATACTTTTCTTCTATTCTAGTTCCAAATGGGTAGATTCTGACCAGGAAATGTCAATAGCATGGTATAGTGGAAAGAACACTGGAATCAGAAACAATGGAAATCCTTACTGACCTAGAGGAAGCCACTTTACCCCAAATCCCCATCTCTAAAATGAAGATGAAGTCTAGCCCATGGGCTAAACTATAGTTCCTTATCTCTATAATGGAGACAAAAAAAATTATCCTTCCATCTGTTGAAAAGTGAACTTAAAATATAATTCCATAAACTAAAGAATAAATGACTTGTTTCTTCTTCTAAATCATTACCTTAATCTAGACAAGATATTGGGACTGAAGGGTAATGCTCTTAAATGTGTCAGTCAAAGCTTCCTTTATCTTGTGGTCACTATTCTAATTCTATTTTAATTAAATTCATTTTTCAATTAATAAGGATTTCTTTTCTTTCCCTCCCACCTCCCCCACCCCAATGGGGAAAGAAGAAAAAGAAAACACAATTAACATGCATAGTCAAGCAAAACAGATTTTCATATTGCTTCTGTCCAAAAATATGTCTTATTCTGCATATATAGCCCATCACCTCTATGTCAGAAGGTGTGTAGAATATTAAGAAGGAAAACAGTTTCTCTATGATCTTTTCTCCCAGTTTCTTCAAAGAAAGTGGCTTGGTCTTTGGATTTAGTAGAGGGCACTCTATCAGAATTGATAGCTTTGGGAAAAAATTATCAGGGTTTTCATTTAGATTAGTCCAAAGACTTCAGATTAGGCAGTTGGTAGGGGGAAAGCTGTCTTAATACCCTTTAAAATGGTTGAGGTAACATGATAAATATTGAAATAGGTTTTACATGATTGACCAAATATAACCTACATCAAATTTCTAACTAAATATGGGATTAGGGAGAGTTAGGAGAGAGAAAATTTGAAATTCAACATTTTATTTTTAAAAGTGACTTAAAATTATCTTTATGTGCAATTGGAAAAATAAAATACTATTTAAAAAATAAACAAAAAGAGGCGAGAACATAATTTTCTTCTACAATCAGAAAAGTAATGATTGAAGGAACTGAGTTTATTTAGCCTAACTAAAAAAAAAAAAAAAAAAAAAGTCTCAGATAGAGAACATGGTAGCTTTCTTCAAATATTTGAAAAGATATGCTGTGAAAAAGGAAGTAGAGTTTTTCTATTTGGCCCTAGAGACAAAAAATTATAAAATAATGGTAGAATTTTGACTCAATCTAAGAGAAAAATCTCTAACAATTAGAACAATCCCAAGTTATAATGGAGAGACAACCTGAAATAGTGCCTGGAAGAGACAGCACAGGAGTTGGGAAGACCTACCTGTATCCAAGTATTTCTCTGGCACATATTGGAAATGTCACATAAGCCCTTATTGGTCCAGGCAACTAAGACATAAGTTCTTAACCTGATTGTGATTCATAGACATCTTGGGCAGTTTGGTGAAACCCATGAGCCCCTTTCCAGAATAATGTTTTTTAAATGTTTAAAATAAAATTTATGGGATTATAAACTAGTTATATTGAAATACAGTTATCAATATGCTAGAAAAAATGTACAAATTCCAAGTTAAGAACCCTTGTTCTAAGACATAGTAAGATACAAAACAGATACTGACTTGCTTTAGTAAAAAGAATTTCTTCATTGGGAAACTATTCCACCAATGAAATCACAGATCTAGATATATAAGCATAGCTAAGTTACTCAAATCTCTCTGAGTCTCAGTTTTCCTAATATGTGAAATGGGGACCATATTACTTCACATGGTAGTTGAGACCATCAATGAGGTACGGCATGTAAAGTGCTTTTGCAAACCATTAGTCACCACATAAATATCAATTATTTTATTATTCCTATGTAATGTCTTCATTAAACCAAAACAACTGCCTTAATGCAGCTTTAAAATGGTCACTAAACCTGTCATTTGGTTTTATGAAGACAAACATTTGTAGTTTGCATGAATTCAGACTTTCCCCTATCTTTTTTTTACTTTTTCTGAATACAAATTAGTTTGTGTAGACACAAGAAAAAGGGGATGTTCCACAATTTAATCTCTGAAGCATTTCTTTCTCTTGCTTTCATTAATGATATCGAATTTCCTAGCCTGTGAAGAAGCAGAACTGTGGTATTGGAAGTAGTATTTGCTTCTGATTCATTTTCCCTTAGAATTCCCATAGCTTTCCCATGCCCCTCTTTCACTTTCATTTAGGAAATAGATACTATTTCTCCTTCTAATACTTCAACAGATGCATAATCTCACGGGTTTCTCCACCATCCCTAATCACCTTCTTCCCCATTTTTGTAAATGATCTTGAGCATCCTAAAATGTTGTAGTAAACAGAAATCAGTATTTGATAGCCAAACTTTGAGAGATGGATTTCCCTTTACTTAGCCCTTAAATAGCAAACATAAAAACTTTCTTTGGACCCAAGTGCACATTCTTTCCAGTGAGGTAGGGCTTGGAGACTACCTTCCATCAAAATCTGGAGTTCATTTCACAAATATTATATATTTCACCCACACCCTTGCAAATGAGCAGAGGGAGAAATGTTGAGAGAAATAATGATTTTTAATCCTTTACTAGTTTGTAAATTAAGAGGGATGGCAAATAGTCTTCTTGAGTTTCTCCAAGAGACTTTGTAGCAGTTTCTCCCCATGTTAATGTTCAGCAAAGGTTTTCAATAACTGCTTGTGGAATTGAATAAAAGTGAACTTTTACCAGGCTGGCCATGAAATCCTCCTTTGGAGTCTTCATCATGAGGTGGAGGCCATAAGCTCTCAAAAGATATTTCAGCAGAACTCAAGCTTTGAGAGAAACTTGTTGTTCAATCACATCTGATTTTTTCATGATTCTGTGGATCAACTATCTATGGGATTTTCTTGGCACAGATACTGAAGTGGTTTGCCATTTTCTTCTCCAATTTTATGGAGGCATGGGTTAAGTGACTTGACCAGGATTGCATAGCTGGTGAGTGTCAGAAGTTAAATTTGAACTCTGGTCTTTCTAACTCCAGAATAGTTAAGTGGCCCAGAGCATAGTTTGCCAGGCTTGAAGTCAGAAAGACTTATTTTCATGAGTTCAAATACAGCCTCAGATGCTTACTACTGGATGAATCTGTGCAAGTCATATAAGCCTGTTTACCATAGTTTCTTATCTATAGAATGATCTGGAGAAGAAAAGGCAAACCAATTCAGCATCTTTGCCAAGAAAACCCCAAATAGGGTCATGAAGTGTCACGACTGACCCTAGAAACAACTATATTTCAACAATTTTGTGATTCCTAGCTCAGTGCCCTCTAATACTCCATTTAACTTCCCTTTGGAAGACCTGCTTATGTTGAGGTCTAGCTTTGGGGTACCTAAATGAAATTAGGGTTAAGGTCTAGTGGCAGGTTTGGGGTACAGAGTCGGCGCAAAGGGGTCTAGTAGCGGCGCGAGTTCCCAATAAAAGCATTTATTGGCCCAGAGAGCTAGATTGATAAAAGAGGTTTATTATTAGATAAGCAAAGTTAAAGTATAGGCGAAGGTAGAGATAAGGAGGGCACTGGACAGAGGGTCCTCACATGGTTGCCATGTTTGGAATCTCTGCAAAAGAGGGGTTCCCAGCGTGGCCTTTTTATAATAGGAGACTTAGCTCAAGGGGCTTTCAGGTATAGCCCCAAAGTTGGCTCATATTCGGGTGGGGCTGGGAACAGGTCAGATCTTCTATTGGAATTCAAAGGGACCAGGATTTGTGAGTTAAAGGGCAATTTACATTATTAACTAGGAGAGGGTGGGAATCTAGAAAGAAATCTTTCCCGCATCACTTAGATGGCAAACTTTTGAGTTGGGAACAAAAGCAGGAATTCTTAACTTAGGGTATGGGAAGTTTTTCTTTCTTACTATTTTAATAAATAACTATATTTTGATGGAATTATTTTCTTTTGTGATTTTTTTTTAATTTTGGGAATTTAAATTATTCTCAGAAAGAGTCCAGGTAGATTAAGGACTCCATGCCCTCCAAAATGATTAAGATCCCCTAGTCGTGAAATAGATCATGTTTATATCTGGGTTTGATTTTAGAGCAGCTCTTCATCAGAAATTTGATGGCCTATTATGTCTGTAATCCAAAAACCCAAAGTCCTACAAAACCCAGAGAGTCTTAGGAGTAGATAATGGACCTGTTTTCATCCACGAGACTCGTGAAACAGCCTAATAAATCTTAGGGGATGTTGTATCCTATAACAGCAGGGGATATCATATGAGCACATGGAAGAAGTCTTAAGTTCTTAAATTTGAAGTTCAATTTTATGGATCAAATCCCACTTGAATTTTTAATTCTATATATTTTCTCCAAAAGAATCTATGTGTGATTTCTTCAACCAATGATACCATCTAGCATATATGTAATGTTTTTTTGTTATGCTACCTCACCACAAAATTATGAAACATGAAACATTATTTTAAAGATGATGAATTAGAGGCTTTGAAAACTGAAGAGCCTTGCTCAGGATCTCAGTAAGTAAATATCAGTCACAGGTTTTTCTGACTCGAATCCAAAGTTCATTTCCCTACTTCACAGCTGTAGTTAGCTTCTAAACCAAATTACATTGTTAAAGCTAGACATCCATGCATAGTAAGAAATACAGCTGGGTAGTTTAAGAAATCTGCATGAGGTTTATGGAGCCCCATATCAGAGCTAATCCATACTGAATACATTGCCTTTTTCTTCTTTTCCTCCTTCAAACAATTAATTCATTTAATTGGGAAAAGGCCAGCATTGTTTGATATAGCCAAAGGCTACTGTGGTTTGGGTTGAATAAAGGGAATGGGAATGTAAAGAAAATCTTACTCTGTTCATACCTAATGAATTTTTTCTGGTGCAAATTCAATATTAAGTGCAGATTGAAACTGAAATGGTTCTTAAGGGAATATCGAAGGATATCAGATCTTAAGAGGCCTGCTAATTGAAAGGAATGGCTGACTGAGATGCTTTTAATAAACAGTAACTTTCTGTGGGTTTCAGGAAAATACAGTACAGAGCTGATAAATGTAGCCTCTCTTGCCTTAGTTTGAAATTACCTGATACTTATTAACTCTGTATACAGTAGTTAGAGGCTTATTATCTTTAATTTGAAAAACTTGAAAGGCATCAGAGTTACTAGTATCACTGATGAAATTACTATTTCAGAAGGCACGAAAATTACTAGCTTAGTTTTGTAGCAAAGCAACTACTCTTGGTAATATCAGAACACAATAAAACTTTTTCAGGACTCCTTTTTAAGGATCTCTTTTTGCAGCTTTTTGTTTGCTCATCACCTTTTCTTTTTTTCTTTACTGACTTTTTGAACTATTCTTCTTCTGGGTTATTTCCTCCTAGTTCAGAATATGCTTAATATTTCACTCTCTTAGACTTCAAATAGACCCAGTGACCCATATGACACAGAGTGACAAATAGTCAACTGCACAAAACAATATTTTTCTGTAAACAAACAAAAAAAAAAAAAAAAATGAAAGAGTCCTTAAGGGAGGTTTGGAGAAAATCAGTGCAAAGACAGTTAGAAATCAACACCAATTATAATAATTCTATAGAGAAGATTTATAAATATAAATCAATTACCATAAAAAGGAGAATAAAATAGCTTTACAAATCCCTTAGTTAACAAACACCTGGTCTCCTTCCAAGTGGAGAAATATTATGCCCAAGGACTATACTATTCTGCAATATAGACTTACCTGTGAATTTTTATGGGGAAAAATGGTAGAAGATTATGGGTTGGATAGTTTCATAAAGCCACTCAGAATCAGTGGAAAGAAAAATAAATACAGAGAAAGCTTGCAAGGGACCCAGGTTCAGAGAAATCCAAAATGGAAAAGATTAGTAATTTTTTTCATACCAAAGTTTTCTTATTATCAAGGATGACATAACCACTATGTTTGGATTCATATCATGGGTATGATTCCCAATAAAGTGGAAAAGCATTGAATAAAACAAATTATAAAAGCAGCTGTAGTAGACCATTTGTGTGCAGTTAGTCAGTTAGATGTGATACAACGTTGATGGTGAAAGGGATTGATTGATTCTCAAAGTAACTTAAACAAAAACACCAGAGACAAAGAAAAAAATAAAGATGTCATTTGCCTTCTCTCTCCCCTCAAAAAAGCTGATTGAAATAATATCAATTAATACTGATCCATATGCTTGGTATGGATATATATCTGCAAAACAATTTTATGAAAATAATCAATTCACAAATTTAGGGTATCCTTAAGGAGGGTATTAGTAGGGAATGATTAGACATTCTCATATGATATTTGCCAGTATTGACTGAAAAGTATTAGGGGACAGAGATTTCACTGTGCCTAATGTTGTTATATAATGCCAAAGAAACTGAGGCAAGATAGAGTTAGACAGTTTTTAATATTTTATTTGGATTTCTGAGAAGGAGAGATTTTTCTAGGACCAAGAATACATTTTAATCCCAGGGCTGATGTCTCAAAGCATTCAGCAGCAGCAACAGCAGTATTGACTGTGAGATTCCAATGGTTTTTATATGTGGCTCTAAGCAATCAGGATAGACAAAGGCAAGGAAGTAGAGTCCAAACTCTGGTGAGCACCGGAATTTCCAGAAAAGGACCATCAATCCCATTTATGACAGAGTGGGGAGTGAGGACCATAACTTCTGATAAACTGGGAGTAATTAGTTGAAGACAGAAAGTCTGGAACTTAGAAATAGAGGATGCCAATTAGGTATCTGAGATAGGACAGCAGTTTTATCTTTTGGAATGTCAGTATGGCCAGATCTCTATAATCCTAATTATCTCAATCCTAATGGTTATGAAAAGGGGATTGCAACCAGGGGGATTGAGGCAGAACAATTCAGGAAAACTGAGGCAGTACAATTTAGGGAAACTGTGGCAAAAAATAAAAGGAAACTGTGGCACAACAGTTGACTATCACAAAATATGTGACTCATATCGAGTCATATAGACTCATAGAAAGTGAGAAAAATACCATGTAAAGGCTCTCTTCCAACAAGGAGTTCCTTATGCACAGTCAAAACTTGAAAATTATAATGGAGATGTAAATTTGTTCAACAGGCCTCTAAATATTAATACCAATCAAGGCATAAAGTCAAGAGATATATGTTCCAAAGGAATGTTTACCACTACTATGGAAGAGATCCAGTTTAGAGTCTGAGTTGGAAAGAGATTCTATGCATGTTGAAATCCTTCAGTTGCTCCTTTTTGCAGATAGCATGATGTTGTTTGCATCAAGCTATGGAAGACGACAGATGCTCTTAAATAAGATTCATGATTACTCAAAGGTTTGGCCCTACTACCCATGCAGGAAAAATATGAGTGGATTATGAATACTTGTTGTCCATTATATGAAAGTAACTAGATCACTTTACAGAATTCATACATCAGTAGATATAAACATATATATATATATATATATGTGTGTGTGTGTGTGTGTGTGTGTGTGTGTGTGTGTGTGTATGCATGTGTATGTGTATATATATATATATATGTATGTATGTATGTATACACACACACACATACATACAGAGACATACCTCAGAGATATTGCTGGTACCATTTTAGAACACCACAATAAAATGAACAACAATTCATCACATGAATTTCTTGGTTTCCTAATGCAAAAAAGTTATGTAAACATAACTTTTTTATGCCATACTATAATCTAAATGTACAAGAATATTTTATCTTTTTAAAATGCACATATCTTAATTAAAAATACTTTATTACAAAGAATGTTAACTAACAATAAGCCCAAAGTAAGTCCTAATTTCCTTTGCAGATGAAGGGTCTTGCTTCAATGTTGATGGCTGCAGACCAGAGTAAAGGTTGCTAAAGGCTGGGGTGGCTTGGAAATTTCTTCAAATAAAACAATAATAAAGTTTATCACATTGAGTGACTCTTCTTTTCACTTAAATACTTTGAAGCCAATGTAAGGTTATTAATGGGCCTAATTTCAATATTGTTATGTCTCAGGGATTAGGGAGGTCCAAGGATAGGAAGAGAAATGGGGAATGGCTGGTTAGTGAGTAGTCAGAACACATACAGCATTTAGCAATTAAGTTCACCATGTTATATGGGTACAGTTTGTGGTACCCCATAGTATGTACTATTTAAGTATTAGTATGTACTACATAAGATAGTATGTACTATTGTAAGAATTATGATCATGTCAATACCAGATGAAGCCTCTGAATGGGTTTTGGAGTGACAGAACTACAATTATTTGGAGTGTAACAAATTTCCAGCAGAAAATATTTTGTAAGAACTTTAAGAAAGGTCTGTCTCATTTGAGTAGGGGAGAGAAGGGAAACATAGTCCAGCACAGATACAGCACAGGGAGGCTCAGGGCAGAGAGGCCACCCCACTGTGGGAATCTAGTGGGAGGCTTGTAGCCAAAACACAGCAGCATTTGCTACACTGTCCTGATTCAGAAGCTAGTGCATCAGCAGACTAGCTGTGAGACCTCTAACACAACTGCAGAAGGCAAATAGTGAGCCCTGGAACCTGAGCATAAATGTAAGACTTGACCATGCCCACCCAGCAGGGAGTGAAACAGGCAGCACCAGCCCCAGGGCAACATAAACCCCTTGTCTGTTATTCCATAGAGGAAGCTTTGGACAATCTTCTCTTGGCCCTAAAAGCAGACTTCAACCTTTAAAAATGAGTAAAAAAGGGATAGGTAGGTGATGTAGCGGATAGAGCAGTAGCCCTGATGTCAGGAGGATCAAAGTACAAATCTGGTCTCAGACAGATACTTTACTTAATTTAACTTAACTCAGACACACAAATCTGTGTGACCCCAATTGCCTCAGCAAAAAAAAAAAAAAAAAAAAAAAAAAAAAAAAAAAAGCAAAAAAGCAAAAAGAGTTCTCACCATAGATAGCTTTTATGGAGACAGGGAAGCATATACCTCAAATCCTGAGCTCACTAAAGACAAAACATCTCCAGATGAAGCCTCAAAAAGTGATGTGACTTGGTCTTCAACCCAAAAGGCTCTCTTGGAAGAATTCAAAAAGGATCTTTAAAAAAAAATTAAAGAAAAATGGGGAAAAGAAATGAGAACTTTGGAAAAGGAAACACAAAAATTGTTGAAAGAAAACATCTCCTTAACAAATACAATTGGTGAAATGGAAAAAAAAAACATCCTGAAGAAAACCACTCCTTAAAAATAGATTTGGTGAAATGGAAAAAGAGAATAACTCCCTAAAAACAGAATTGATAAAATGGGGGAAAAAAGTCTAATGAGCAAAACAACTCATTTAAAAATTCAATTGGCCAAATTTAAAAGGAAGTAGAAAGCTAACTGAAGAAAATAATTGGAAAATCATTGGAAAATAAGAATTATAATCATGTGACAGAAAGACATGATATGAACACATGCTGTTAGAAAAATGGTACCAAATAATAGATTTGTTCAACACAGAGTTGCCACAAAACTTCAAGATTATTTTCATGACTTCAAATGTTTCCCTGACATAGAAACTCATCTTTTTTCATGCTAATATTGTTTCAGTATTGTAAACTTTGGAATTGATTGTGACACATGGAAGGCATTACACAGGACCATGCAGCATGGCATGCCCACATCAAATAAACCACTGTTCTTTTTGAGTAAAACAATATTTCTGTAGCTCAAAAGAAACATAAGATGCACAAAGATATCTCTACTTCAAATGTTCACATGGACTATTCCTCCAGAGCCTTCTAAGCTCATATTAATATGATTAGCCATGTCAGACACATTGTACGATGACCCTGAAAAATGATGTCATTTTGGTCTTCTTCAACTATTAACCCAGAAACATATCTGAAGTATCAGTCAAAGGTTACACAAAGGATAATTTGAAGTGCGTGGTTAGTGTGAGCAAGACACAATAAATTATAATTGTGTGTGTGTGTGTGTGTGTGTGTATGTAGAAAAAAAAGAAACAGAAGCAGAGAGAGAGAGAGAAATAGAGACAGAGATAGAGAGAGAGATAGAGAGAGATAGAGAGAGAGAAATTTTGTGCATGAGAAAGTATGTAAAAGAATGTCATCAAAGACACGTATGATGTGAAAGAAAAATAAATCAGTCATAGCAAGAGGCAGGGGTAACAATCCAATGTTCTGTGCTCCATCAATGTCCTCTATTTTGAAAATTTAAGGAAAGCTGCCCAAATACTAGGTGTACCCTCTGTGGTAAACTTATGGGTCGATAGACAATAGTTGTATAAGGCGGCCAGAATGGCTAAATTGGGATTTGTATTATTTCAGGGAATATCCACATTTATGAGATCATAGATCCTTTGGGATATCTTCATGGTTTGCACAGCTTGAGTCAATCAAAGTATTACAGCAGCCAAAAAAGAGAGAGACCTCAATCTTAGGTTTCATTAAGACTCAGTTCCCTGAATGAGGGAGGTGATAATCCCTCTGCAAGTTTTCCTAGTTATATCACGCCTATAAATCATATTAAATCCTATGTGACAGATGTTAAAGACATTGACACACTATAGAGAATTCACAGAAGAGTGAACAAAGCTGATAAAAGTCTTGAGATCATGCTGTATGAAAATAGGTTAGAGGAACTGAGGATGATTCCCTTGGAGAAGAGAAAACATAATGGGGTGCAGGAAGCATGAATTCCTTCTTTAAACATTTGAAGAACTATCATGTAAAGGGGTGGATTAACTTTGTTCTGACTGTCCTCAATGAATGGAGATAGAGGTAATGGATAGAAGTTGTAAAAAATAAAAAATAAATAAAAGCACATTTCAGCTTAATACAAAGAAACAATGAGAACTATCTGAAAATATGAAGGGGTACCTGCAGGAGTTCTGTCCCTCACAAGAAGACTTTTCAAACACAAACTGGATAGCATTACTATGGAGAAAAATCTGAGTTAGGGGTTTCATAAAGGTATTTGATGATACTGAGATCCCTTGATTTTTAAATTACATATTTGTATTCATGTTCCTTAGTTTAAAAGATAGATTTTCATAAGATTTTCCATCCACTAAAATCAACATCAAATGCCATTTTCTTTAATATGTTTCCATAAAGTCTAGAAATATGCTTTATTTATGCCTTGTATTTTCTTCAGCATCAAACATAGTAAATTAAATAGCATTGAAAAAGAAGTAGCTTAATGAATGTTTATTGGATTAAAAAGAATACATGCAATGAAAAGGTTCTATTGGATGATCTCTAAAGGCATTTTCAACTCTGAAATTGAATTTTGATTATAACTATTATTTCATTGACCAGATTGCTTTATTTAAAAATAATTTCCTATATTTTTAAGATATATAATTATACCATTAGAATACAAATTCATTGAGAACAGAGAGTACTTTAATTTTTATTTTTGTGTGCCCAGAACCCAGAAAAGTAACTGCTACATATGATTACTGATTTGAACCTGAACATATAGAAAAAAAAAAGATGAAAAAAGAAAAAAATGTAAAATGCCTGGAAAATAGAGCAGTTACTGTATCCATTGTCTTTCTCCATCTTCCTGTAGCCTTCTGTCTTTGTCTCTCTGAATCTCTCTCTCTCTCTTTCTTTCTGCCATCTTGCTCCTTCCTTCTTTTCATGTGTATATATGTAATATAGAATATATGTATGTTGTGCATAGGAAAAATAACATCAATTATAGATAGTAGCCAAGTTTTATACAAGTCAAATTTGAAGTGGTAATATCAGTCTGTAATGCAACAAATAAGTGAATATACTCTATTTCAGGAATTTCAGTGATCCTTCCCAACTGATTCTCCCTACCATTGAAATGATTTTTTTAAAAAGATACATTTTTTTACTCTTTTTTTGTATTAACATGCAAGGTCTTTTTCAAATATAAACTCTTAGAGACTCAAGAATTAGGAAAAGTTGATGAACATTGATTATCTCTTTCTTTCTCTCTCTTTTTTTTTTGGTTGCCTTGCTCGTCTCTAGGGCATGCTGTAAGAGCTCATTTCCAATATTTTCCTGAATTTCTTGCTTTATAACTTGAGTATTCTTGTAGTCAGTAGCCATGGCAGCTGATCAAATCCAAAGGAAGATTGTATTCTAGACAAATGAGATAGTTTGACAGTTTTGTTTCTAATCTAATTAAGGATTACTGCTTAAGGATAAGCAGGCAATCAAAATAAATAATATCAATAGTTAGCCTTTACTTTTCTAAACCAAAAATACTTGGCAACTTTTTCTTTGTTGTAATTTTTTTTTCTTTATCTAGGACCTTGAGTGAGGTTAGTATGAAAGGCTTTGATTTAATCCAATTCAATAAGTATTCATTAAATGCTTGCTATGCTCTAGTCACTGTACTAGATTGATAAATTAATTTTATCCCCTGTTTTTATTAGGAGGAATTCAGCATAAGATATGAAAAATTTGAGCTTTTAAAAGTGCTACTTGATATGACAATGCTGAGAATGTATATTAAGATGAGAAATAATATTGTACAGTTTGTGATTTGAGTTCATGTGGTATACAAATATAGCTCTATAGACCAGTAATTTTTTCTTTGGTTTTGCCAAGAATACAAAACAACTTCATAAAAAAATGAAACCTGATTGACTTTTACTCCCAGTCCTTATTAGGGTAGAATCAAAATGTCATACAAAGGAATTATTGGTGCCCACAACTACAAAAATTGGATTTACATGAAACAGTTAAGAAAGACAATTATTCAGTAGACAATGTTCTAAATGTAGAAATCCTGGAGCTGAATTTGAATCTCAGCTCTGTCCCTTACTACCTTTGTGACTTTGAAAAATGTACTTAATCTCCCTGAAAATCATTTTCATTGAAGATGAAATGAGATAGTAAGATTATAGTAAGTCCTTTAATGCTTTTTCTAGCCCTGTAGCAATGATCCTGTAAATTAGGTCTATATTAGTTCTGCTCATTTTTCTAACCACAACAATATCTAAAAGAACCAAAAATTTCAGACCAAATTGTTTCTTTTTTGGCCTCCTTAATATACCCATGTGTGAGAATATTGAAAAACCATGGCATGGATATTTACAAATTTCTGATTGTAGCCATTAAAAACTTAAAAAAGCATTCAGTTCTGCTAAGTGAAATGAGCAGAACCAGGAGATGGTTATATACTTCAAGAACGATCCTCTATTCTGATGGAAGTGGATTTCTTTGACAAAGAGATCATTGATCAATGATGGAGAGAAGCAGTTACACCCAAAGAAAGAACACTGGGAAATTAATGTAAACTATTTGCATTTTTGTTTTTCTTCCCAGGTTATTTTTACCTTCTGAATCCAATTTTCCCTGTGCAACAAAAGAACTGTTTGGTTCTACACACATATATTGTATCTAGGATATACTGCAACATATTTAACATATATAGGACTGCTTGCCATCTAGGGAAGGGGGTGAAGGGAGGGAGGGGAAAAATCTGAACAGAAGTGAGTGCAAGGGATGATGTTGTAAAAAAAAAATTACCCTGGCATGGGTTCTGTCAATAAAAAGTTATTATAAAATTTAAAAAAAGAAAAGAAAAACATTCAGTTCTCAAAAATTCTTCAGATGTGACCAAGTATTATGTGCTCCTACTTTCTCAAGACCAATACTCACAACCTGCTGAGTTGCAAATAATCTTTCTACTTGACATAGGCTTGGAAAAAAATACTAAAACTAATTTTCAACTTTAAAACAGTGAACCAACTCTCAGTAACTTTTTCTCATTATCTTCCAGCATCCATCCAGACGTGATGTGATCATGTAGATAAGGCAATCTTTCCATGTTATTGAAGTCTCCAATCTGTGTTTCCAATGGGGTGCTGAAAAATGAGAAATGAGAAAAATGAAAAAAAAATATCTTGAAGCATATACTCATTGATAGGATCCCACTGAGCAGAGGAAGTCCAACTTTAAGTTTTCATCTGCCATAGGGATTCTACTGTACAGGTCCAATACAAAAAAAAAAAAAAAGTATTACTTATCTAGCAGATAGTTAATGGCATCTTGAACTTTGTGTCATGGGTATACTATTTCCCCTTAGTTCTCTTAAGTATCACACACTTTCTTATCTTTTCCCATAATAAGACATAAATGAAACATCATCACAATCAATATATGTGTTCTAATCCAACTGCCTTCCATGAGAGTCAAGTCCTGCCATTATACACTAATTCTTCAATTACTAATCATTATGACTTTTCAGCCTAGCATGGATTCAGGCCAGTTGTGTCACTTTTGCATATTTATATAATGCACTTCAACATCAAACAAAAGCTACAATCATGCTCCAATATACAGTGATACATGAGTTATTGGAATCAACTTGATAGACTATTTAGAGAGATTACATAGGGTAGGTTTAAAAAAAAATCCTACTGACATGAATAATGTGAGAATAACCTATATCAGATTGCTTGCTGTCTTGAAGACAGGAAAAAAGAGAGAGAACAAAAAATTGGAAAAATCAAAAATCTCAAAAAAAAGTGAATATTGAAAAAACTCTTTGGATGTAACTGGAAAAAAAAATAAAGTACTATTAAATGGGGGAACAACATCCTGCCAAATTACAACTCAGACTTTTAAAAAACAATATAACTTGTCATTAAGGCTAGTAATGTAGACAGAGTACTCATTGTATGCTGGTAAAGCTAGGATAAGCATTTACCTTGAAATATATATATATGTATATATGTATATATATACACATATATGTATATACATATATGTATATATATACATATGAAAAAAATCTCCAGAAAAAAAGCATTTGTAGTAGATCCTTGCAATGTCAAAGCAGATAGCCTTATTTTAACCTACTATTCTATAAATAACTTCAATCAATGCAAAATTATCATAGATAAAACAGCTCATAATGTAATGGGTCCTTTGAAATTCCCCTGACAAGTCTAGTCTTCAGTCCTTAGTACATGTTTCCAGCTTTTGTGTTGGGGTGTTTTCAGTAAAAAATTACGTAAATCCTAGTCTAAGCCTCCATCAGTACACTACTGGCCATTTACAAGTCACAAAAACAAATAGAAAACCATTTAATTACTACATCAAAGACAATAAAGTCATTAAGACAGGACTAATGGAATAAAAGGGCCATTCTCAATTCTCTGTGGAGCAATCCCAATAGGTTCAGTCTCCTAAGCTTTAAAGCAACAGAATGAAGGAAAATATTTCAGTGAAAATTATTCCTTTCTTAACAAGGAAGAAGAGAGTAAAGAAGGGGATCTTCAATTGCCTCTTGGCATGTTCTTTGTGATCAGCAAGGATAGTACTGCAGCCACTAGAGGTTCAATTCACCTACTCTGACTCTAGGCTACCACTTCCTTCTATGTGATATTGATTTTATATGACATCAGATTGCTTCAATTTGTCTCTCTGACAATGGTTGCTAAGGAAGATATCGAGACATCTATTTCCATAGAAATTTCCATCTGCTTAATTTCATTTTCTGTTCCAAGTTTGTGCCCCTAAGATTATCCCCACATCAAAACTCAAACCCTATGCCATTCTAATTTATGGAATTTCCTACCACAAACTCCTTCAATGATACTCATAGCTATAAGCTCCACTACAGACAAAGACAATCCCTACCACAAGAATATAGGAATATTTTCAATAAGGAAGTTTAGCCAACTCAGTTATAAGCCAACATAGAAATGATGAAATAAAATTTGGTTGAACTCATAACTCATAATGAACAAAAATATATAGGACAGTACATTTTAAATCTAGAACATAGATTATCAAGGAATTATTAACTTAATTTTCAGGAAATTTGAAATTTTTCTCTTATATACTCTTTTATTTCTTAAAACTTTCTCTGAGTATGTTAATCTATTCTCCTTTTTAACCCTTTCTTCTTCTTTTTCTTGTCCTCTCATCCTCTCATTTCCCTTGCTTTCCATTTCCCTCTCCTTCCTTCCAATCTCCCATATTCTCTTTTCCCTTTATTCTTTGCAATTCTTTTTTCTGTGGAAAACTAGAAAATTCCCATTACCTCTCTATTTTCAAGATATATAGTATGGAAGATCATATTGCATTGGGAAAATGTATTGGAAAAAATATGCTGTCCCCAAAAAAGTTAGAACAAAGGAAATTTTTCTTTCTGTTTTTTGGTGCTATTTTTTCCAAATTTTCAAAAGCAAAGTAAAATAAACTAGAATTTCAATTCAATCCTGAGAATCTACTAATATATTTGACCTTTCTTGGCAGTCTAAGCATAGTTTGTTTTTGAAGGTCTTTATCATTAAAAAGCTGGGCCCTTTTTCTTTAACCATTAATGTTGCACACTAGGATAATTCAAGTGTTCAAGACCATTTGATTATGGTGATCATCAATCATTCTATTAAGTATGTTATCACTAAACCCATATTTCTCCATCTTTTCCACAAGCATTTCAAGAGAAATTCTATTAAGACCTTGCTGAAATCCAGCTGTTTTATATTACCTTTCCCTATACATCTTTGATGATTTCATAGCTACCAAGTACTTTCATATTAATTATCTAACTTGTTCATTCCATAATTAAGAGAAATGGTAAAAATGGTGTCCCTACCTTATAAATAAAGAAGATCAGGTCCAATGAGTTTAAATGACTACTCTAGAGTCACACAGCCACTGATTTCTCCATTAATATCTATGATAGTGCCAGAACCAACTGATTTCAAAATCATAGAGCTGCCCTGAAGTCCTCTTTCCCTCACATTAAATATTCAATCCATGTCTATTCCTATCAGAAATGACTCATAAGTATCTTTTCCATCTATCTCCTTCCTTTGATTTCTAAGACATACACTATGATATAGAACTTTATCAGTTGTTTCTTAGACAATTGTAAAACTACCCTATTTTGTCATTCTACCTCCAGTTCATTCCTAATTCAACTTTTCCTTCATAATCTTACCCATGTTAACTCACCAATACATCATTCTATTTATATAAAAATACCCAGCCAGGATCAAAGTCCCTCCATTATGTGATTCCATGGCAATTCACATTACTTTATGTATTTTCCATGTCAACTAAATGATAAGCACCCTCTTCAGTTCTTCTTTTATCCTGTTCCATTTACTTATCTTTTATCATAGCCTATAACACATCTTAAATCATAGTCTCTCATATCTTTCTCCTTCCCAACCCCCCGCAAAACAAAACAAAGAAACAAAAGAATAAAACTGTTTTCTTTTGAAATTCTTCTCTTCTTTCAAGACTTACCTCAGCCACCATCTTATGCAGAAAGATTTCACCCAACAACTTCCCTACATTCAAAGAGAATTAATGATCTCTTAGATTTCTTATGGATTTTGCATATTTTTGGCCTGCTCCTATGCACATTTAACATTATTTCTTTCATTGTAGTAATTTGGGTAAAGATTTTATTTTCCCTATTAAATGAGCAGGGAACATGTCCTTTTTCACTTTTGTATGCCCTGTATCTAACCCAGTATCTTGTACATCATAAACATGAAATGGACTTTTGTGATATTGAATTGAGTATCATCCTTCTTAATAAAGACTACAGAAGTAAAAAGGAGTAGCATAATCCTGCTTTATTTCTATCATCTGTTAACATTACAACATTAAGCAGTGTTCACATGCCTTCCTTATTCTTCTAGTTCTGAATAAAGCTTTTAAAAAGTAATTGCTAATTGGCCTTAGCCTTTTTCAAAGCCTCAGCTCATTTAGAGATTTCACTCTCTTGCTATTTTTCTATCAGGTCTGTGCTATTCTTTAATAATTATCTCTGGTTTTTTGCTCCCTTTCTGCTTTTTAAAAAACAACATATTACAGATTAGGGATAGAGACTAGACTTTGATTCCACTTATATAAGGAACTCCCAGATGAGGAAACTCTATATACAGTTGAAATCAATGCCTTAAGTCTTGGAGAGTTTCTCAGAGTAATGAAATGTCATGTCTTTCTGCTATACAAATCTCTACATTCTAGGATTTTCACAGAACCATATCGTGTAGCCATATTGGTTGCTTTTGTACATCTCTATTTTCTTTGCTATTGTTTTTAAAACTTTCAAATTTTCATTTTTGAGGCAGCCCCATCCCTATTTAATTAAATATTCATTTAGAATCTCAAACCATCAAAGTTTATATATCAATCATTTAGACTTTTGATATGTCTCTCATACGTTAGGATAAATTTTCTTGATAATTAAGCACTCTAAAATGATGACAGTGATATCATCAATGATTGAGGGAATGAGTCAATGATGACAAGGGAAAGTGACAGGGCTGATAAAGTATTAAATTTGGAAATCAGAAGGTCTTTTTTTAATTCAGCTTAACACTTATTAGCTATGTGATCTTGGACCAGTCTCCTATCTGTCAAAGAACAATCAATAGTTCTGATGATGTTGAGTATAAAGATACTTTTTTAATGTCACAAATTGTTCACAGACACTCTCTTGATAGTAATTTTACCATTAAAAGCATGCTAACATAGAGTTAACATGAGAGACCGTGTGATGGAGAGGATAGAGGCAAAAATCAGGAAAACATGAGCTCAAATCTTGTTTCTGGTATGTCAGTAAATGGTTTTGTGACTTTTGGATAAGTAATTTAATTTCACAAGGCTTTACAAAGCTCTAAGATTACGATATTGCAGCAAAGGGATCAACCTTCTTTAATAAGAAGAGATTTTTCACCTTTATCAGTGAAATCACAATCTAATCCCTATACCTTATTTTCTATTATAAGTTAATGCTTTTAAATGAATTTGTATTTTATGAATTTGAATTTTTTAATTTTTAATGAATTTGCATTTTATAACACAGAACCTACATGCATTTGAGAAATTAGAATATACATGTTGAAGACAGCCTTACTCAGTATATAAAAGACTTGTTTACTTGTTTTTTAAACATAACAATTTTGTGTGAACTAAAGAAAGACCAAAATGTCAGTTCTTGGTGTGTATGTGGATTTTTAGACCCTTTGTCATGATTCTTACTACACTTTCCTTACCCTTTAGCTGAAAGAGTATAGAGAACTCAATGGGGGCATCAATGAACTGGATATGGAAAGTTCCTTCTAGCTTTATTAGTTAGCTCTATGACAGCTCTTTGACAGCTCTATGTATCTAGGGGATTCCATGCATAGAGCTACTGGCCTAAAGTCAGAAAGATTAGAATTCAAACCTGGTTTCAGACAGTTACTAGCTATGTGACCCTGAGGAAATCATTTAATCCTGCTTGTGGCAGGGATGATGATGATAAGCAATAATTAACATTTTTGTACTACTCAAAGGTTTGTAAAGTGCTTTCCACAGAAAGCTCCAGAAGGTCAGCAATGTGTGACTTAGGGCACATTGAATGATATACTGCTTATATGTTGGGGTTCAAATACCTCCCTAAGCATCTAAATTACTACCAGGAAATGACTTAGAAAATAACAGAGATTGAAGTATTCTATCAATTAAGTCAATAGTTATTGTGACATCAAAAAATAGCCAACAAGCTCCAAGGCTTCACAAAAATATTTTTGGTCAGCAACTCTGTGCAGAGAATTTGGTTGCCTTGTAAAGAAAAGATAGTGGTAGAAAATGCTCTTCTCTCAGTGAAAGGACCATCAAGGTCCAAAAGCCATTGAAATCTGGGAAAGCTTTTCAAAAGAGAAGGAGTATTTTAGTTGTAACTTCATTTGAGAAATTCACATTTCTTCCTTTTGAAATTGCGATGCAGTTTCATTTAGGTACATGTCCTCCTTCCATGCTTTTTATAATTGTGTTCTCTTCCTGCCCTGCCTGACTTCTGGAGTTGTATGAAATTCTTCTTTCATTTCCTTTTTCAGCATCAGCATCACTCTGTATGCAAGAACAACTCATTGCAAAGAGATAACAATGTTTTTGATTTGATATAGAATTTGCACTTTTCCCTAACCTTCAATTCTATTTCATAACACCTCTATCCTTGGCATAATATATCTAAGGATTTGTTGAATTCATAGGTTGTGAGATTGTAGCTCTCTCTAGGATGGATTATTAGGCCTAAATACAATTGCTACGCTACCAAGAAAGAAAATCAATATTTGACCTCTATTCAAAATGAAATTACTTGTGTTCAAGTTTAGCCAAGAGATGATGGTTACTAATTGTCTTCTTTCTTGGATTGGTATAATGTAGCTGGACATTAGATTTTAACATGTCCATTTAAGATTGCATCATCATTTAGCTCCATTATGTCAGACTCCTACTCAAACACTGCCAGTAATTCCTTAATGACTATAAGAAAAAGTTCATATCCTTTAACCTGGAAGTCAAAATCTTCACAGTGCAACCTGTTATTATTATCACAAAATCTTTATCCTATATTTGATTAGCTCTTCATAGTCCCACAAGTTCCATGTTTATTCTATTTCAGGGTTCTGTATATTTTCTTCTACCTCCCTGAAACCTTCTTTTGTATTTTATTAACTTAACAAAATCTTTATTCACTTTAAGTCACATTTCCATTTTAGTAATCTCTCTCTGGTAGAAATTTAAATACATAAGATAGAATAAACCTTTAAGCAGCTACCATTCACATGTTTGGTTGAAGTACACTAGAAACAAAGCACAAAGAAAGAGGAGAAGTGGGAAAGTTGGGAAAGTAGGAAGTCAGGTTATTCAGACAGCATGGATTTAAGAAAGAAGAGCATAAATTCACCTAGTGAATTTTTTGGGGAGGAAGAACCAAATGACTGAGAGATCCATTGATGAGAGTGACATGAATCTACATTGTAAATAGTGAGCTTTAATAGATAAATGGGGCTGGTGAATTATAGTCCTGAGAGAGGGCATAAAAGGGGCTTTGGAGAGCAAAGAAAATCCCCATTTCTTCGCAAGGCCCTATATATCAAGATGTGTGCCAACAGAAGTAGATAGCCTTAGAGAGGGTTACAAAAATGTTGTTTCAGCAAGTATCAGAATATGAAAAGTATATAAAAGGAGGAAATCTAAGATTAAGAGCAATTTGTTACAAATAGAGAAGGATTATAGTAGGTACTCTGGAAATTAAAAGCAAGAAAAGATATGCTCCAGAAAGGATATGGATCAGGGCATCTGCTGTTCAACTTGGTAAAGTAAGAGAAGGAAGAGTATGTATCTCCCTTCTACTTTGTGCCCTTCCCTTCTTAGAAAGTGAACTTTAAATCATCTGAGAATAGGAATTGTCTTTGTTTTTGCTTGTAGTGATATCCCTAGTGCTTAGCACAGTGATTTAGACTTGATGTCTGTCTTCTTAAACTTCACTCTGAGATTGGTGACATAGGGAACCAAAGGTTCTGGACTTCATACCTATTTTGACTCCATTTGCTATTTTAATTGCTCTATCAGTGTGGGTATACCACTGAGGGACATGGATCACAATCCATTAATCTCCTGTGCAGATGATAATTAAATCTTTTGCTATGACAACCCATGAAAAAAAGATAGACTAAGATGTAATAAATGTTATGTGCATTTATTATAGATGATAGAAATAGGCTTTTGGAAGAAGAGATTTCTATAAATTTATATATTTCACCTAATGTCTTAAATAGGCATTCAGGGGCACACTTTGATATTTCAAGGTCTAATTCTAAAAGTAATGCTCTTGCTCTTGCTAGTTTCTATGTATTCTGCAAAGCATATACTTGATATTCTCTACAACAGGGCTTCTTAAATTTTTTCCTCTTGTGATCCCTTTCTGCCCAAGAAATTTTTATGCAACTCCAGAAATAGATATATAAATCAAACATTTACTGAAAATAAATCATAATTTTGTGACATCCTCTCACACCCAGTTACAAACCCCATGTAGGGTTATGACCCACAATTTAGGAAATTTTGTTTTCTAGGACACCTAGTTGAAACAATGGATAAAATTCTGTCCTAGCGTCAAAAAGAACTTAATTCAAATCCAGCCTTATCTACTGTGTGTCTGTACCTTTCTAGCTATGTGATCTTGGGCAAGTCATTTAACTTCTGTTCACTGTAGTTTCCTCACCTGTAAAAATGGAATAATGATAACAGCTATTAGTTAATGTAAAGATCAAATGAGATAACTGTAAAGCACTTAGCATGGTGACTGGTAAGTGCTATATGATGCTGTTATTATTGTTGCTATTGTTATAACCTGTTTGGGTTAGAGAAAAAAATTATATCTCCCAAATTGTAGGTTAAGCCAGACAGGTATACATCATACTATTTGAGTACACACATTTACAAAGATGAGGGAAGAAAGACTAAGGAAATTATTCTCCCATCTTTAATGGATTGTTTTACCTAATCATATTGATTATAAAAAACTCCTTTTTTTAGACCTTTTGTTCTCAGAATAACTGACATTTAGCACTTTCTTAGATTCAGTGTTAACATCAAAATTACATGATTTGTCTCAGGGTACCCTTTAACATTCAGTAATCAGTAGAACTGTAAGGATATATAGTTCATTTATATACAGACATATTTTGAGTATCATGCTCATTTCTGAGCAACATATTTTAAAAGAGACATCAACAAAGTTCAGAGGAGTCCAGAAAAAAAGGCAATGATGGTGAGGAAATTCAAAACCATATCATGTGATGATTGAATGAACTTAACAATTACTTTTCCAAGAGAAGACTTAAGGAGAACCTTGTTACTATTGCCAAAACTATTTGAAATATTTTCAGGTGTAAATATGTTCTTCTTGGCTTCATACATAAAAGATCCACTAGAGAGGTTAGAGAAAGGTATATTTTTATTCACTGTTGGATCCTCCAGAGGCAATTGCTCTATCATCTGTTCAAAGGTACTGTGTGGACCAAGATCCTAAAACTAAATCTTATTAGTCAAAACCAGGTGACTCACCTTTAAACACCAGTCAGTAGACACAATTAACTCAAAGTAAAAATATTTGCTGTAATAGTATATTGTCAAGTTTTCTTTGCCAAGCGTGACTCCCACAATTACTAGTGCTATTTCGTCATAGTTTCCAACTAGTTTTCCAACATAGTTTTCAACTACTTTCAAAGTTTCCCCAAAATCTGTCATAGGATAAGTTTCTTAATAATAAATAATTGTAACCACAGAGTCTTTCAGGAAATATTGAGTTCAGTACAAGTGTGCAAATCTATCAAAAATGACTTCTTTAAGTTGAGGAGATGAATATTAATGATATTCTTAACAATATCCTCAAAGATATAGACTCACAAGCATTCCTGAAAAAATTTGGAAATAAAATCTTACCAAAAAAAAAATATATATATATATAGATGGACTACTTTGGTAGTTTCCTGTCATTAGAAGTATTCAAACAGAATCTAGGCAGGTACTAGTTGGGAATGTTGGATAAAGTAATCTTGCCTCAAGAAAGGAGTTAAATCAGATGCATCCAAAGTTCTTTCCAAGACTAAAATACAATTATTTTTATCACATGAGCATGTGGAGGCTATAAGAAAAGAATCTTAAGTGTGGAAGGTTTAAATCATAGGTAAAATAACTGGCCACTTAGATGGTATCAGTTTAGATTTCATTGGAAAATACCCTTTACCAGACAATATATTTCAAGCTATATGATGCCTGAAATTGTTTTAATGTGTCAAAGTCGCAATTAGGGAGAAGGCTTAGAAGAAAAATATCTGTAGGAGAAATAGCATACTGACACATTCATGGCAAGATGAAATGATTGATATGAGATCCTTTCTAAAGGCTATTTTGATAAGAAGAGAGCAGAAATAAAAAGAAATCCTAATTTACCTTAGGTCCCTAAAAGGACAGAGGATTCTAAAGAGAGAGTGAGAGATGAAAAGTGGAAATAGCAAAAATAAACTTTGCTCGTTTCTCCACTCTATCTAGGACGAGCCTTTCGTTAAGGCTAACTGTCGTGAGATCACTACTGTGTCTTTTCTGCTTCTGTAAATTGGATGTTTCTGAAATATGCTGATCATCTACCTCTTGCATTGTGGCTTTCTTTCTTCAGTCCTCAAATCCAGAGGACAAAGAAGAGCAGGGACCAATAAAGGCCATAAGTGTACTCATCAAAGCAGGGTCCATTCTTTTAAAAGCAGGTAAAACTAAAGCTGTCCTTCAGTGGGAGGTTTGCTAATGACCCACGGTTCTATTCATGGTAGATGATGATATACAGGTCAAAGCAGAGTTTACATAAGCATCTTCCCTGAATGATAATTAACATCATTATGGATTCAGATTGCTACAAGGTTATACTTTACTCAAGCCATCCTTGAACAAGAGATTGCAATCAAATCTTCCATTCACCTTTTTTATTAAATATAAATGTAATCTATTTTTTCCAAAACGATTGCTTCCAACTTAATTAACATTCTTTAGTCATAAAAGACCTTATTTGATGGGAGAGTCAGCAAAAGAGCTGGATAGAAAACAAACAGTCTTTATAATAACTTTGACTTTGGTGACATTTTAAATAGAGAAAAATACTTCTGGCTGACCTTTCAGCTAGAATGAATATGATGTGAGTTGTTGAACTCAGATAGTACCTAAAACAGATGAAAATAGGATACAATTTTAAATAATAAATGGGTGCTCTCTGGAGATGGCCACAAAATATGAGATAGAGCTATATATTTAAATTGTTCTTGTTACTTTTATTATCTATTCTGTATGTAGGTACCCACATTGTTTTAGGTACAGTACATGACAGGAAAGGACAATGTAGATTAGCAACTCACCTGTTATAGCCTTAGGCTTCCTTGAGGGTCTAGTGAAGTTAAATCTCCTACATTTGCACAGTCAACTTGTGTCTTGGTTAAAATTTGAATCCAGAGGCTTCTGACTCTCTGCCATTATTCCACATTGCCTCTCCTAATCATGCTATTTTCTAAATACTATTTCACTTAAGGATTCCTCTCTCCTATCCATTTCAACTCTTCAGAAGCACAGGAAGGAAGGACAGGAAAGTAATGTAAAGAATAAGAGCAACCAATAATATTATTAATAACTAATATATTTGTATCATATGGATATATGCTTGTAAAACTCCTTTAAAAAATACTTTGACACTTTCAACAACTCTACAAAGTAGATACTAGTAACCTCATTTTATAGTTGAAAAGAGAATATATGGAACGAACAAAGTTTATGGAATGAAATTTGAAAAGGCATTTGCACTAGAATGGATAGGAGCAGTAGCTGAAAATAAATGAAATGGATCATGTATCACATAGAAAAATTTATTCAGAAAAGGCATCTGTAGCTTTTTTTCCTCCAATTGTGAGCAATAAATTTGTTTCCCATAAGACTCATCATTTCTGTGATAGTGTCTGTCTCTCAAAAGTGCATGTTCTAGAGCTAACTCTTACTTTGAAGGGAGAGAGTATACTTTCACTTTTTGAAGTACTACTATTAATGAAACCTAAATAATCGAAATGTACCAATTACAGAGAGTACAGTGTAATGCTAAAAGGACAGGTCTAGAGCAGTGGTATTAAACTCAAACAGAGACAGAACCACTAATCCATGTGTAAGGATCCCTTGAGGCAGTGTGTTGACTTGAAAACCATCTACTAACATTATGTTCTGTTGCATGTTTTAAGTTGCTTCAGAGTATGGCATATTTGACACCTCTGATCTAGAAGACTAGAGTTCTAGTTCCACCTTTGATACTAATTAGCTTCGTAAACTTGGAAAAACAAGTCACTAAAGTGAAAAGAACCTTAGACTTACCAACAAAAGATTGGATATGGCAGAGAAGGTATCTTCTACCTTCTCATTAATATGAATGTGTTCTGGATTATTAATGTTCTTCCTAAAATATGACACCCCTTTAGATCACATAATTTTAATACCTTAAGTTGCTATAGTTATTTTTGTATTTTTATTCTTATTCTGCTTGACTTGCTCTGTATAAATTCATACAGAATTCATGCTTGAATTTTTTATTTTTTGTTTTTATAATGTAATAATATCTCACATTTATATCCTGAAATTTGTTCATCCATCCCATAATTGATGGATGCAAACTTTATTTCTAGTTTTCACTATAATTAAAGGTGTTGCTATAAGGATTTTGATGTGAATAAGACTCTCCTTTTTTTTTCTTTGATTTCTTTTTTTATATATGCCTAGAAGAGGGATCTCTAGATCAAATTGTAATAAAATTGTACTGACCTTCTTAGCTGTTGTTATTGGTTGCATGTCTAGACAGATGAATAGGTCTGTCTTCTGGTCTTTATCTTCCTTTGATTCAAGCTACTCTCTCCTAGCAACTCCCTCCCTTTATTTCTGTCCTTCAAAGTCCAGCTTTTTATACTGTGGTTCATGACTTCATAAACATATGTGAGGAGGTCACAAAATTATGATTTGTTATCAGCAAATGTTGGATTAGTATACCTGTTTTATATACTTATGTCCCAGGGTCATGCAAAAATTTTTCAAATGAAAAGGGATGCCAGTGGAAAAGGTTAATAAGTCCTGCTCTAGAGAAATAGTTTTCCTTTCAAACTGCATAGAAAAATAACACAAAGGGAAAAGAACAAGACCTGGCTCCTCCCAATTCTGGCCAGCTGATCACAACCTTACTCAGCCAAAAACTGATGACACATTGGCCTAGAAATATCCATATCTGACATTTTGTGATCTGGGAAATGGTTTTAAAAATCAATAATTCTTTTTCTGTATCTCTAGGCATGAGCCAGAGAATTCTCTGACAAAACAGAATAGCATGATCCTAGACTGAAAGCTAAATGAGATCTCAGAGGTCATTTTGACCAACTTGCTCATTTAATAGACAAGGGAACAGAGGTCCACATTGATTAAATAATTTGTTCAGGGTCAGACAGTTAATAAGCATTAGATAGGATATAGACTTATTTTCATTCCAATGCCAACGCTCTTTCTACTATACCAAATACTACAGATGTAAATTTTTAAAAAAAATTTCTTCTTAGGCATTCCTCTATATTTGCAAAATGACATAGATAGTGAAATAATCATTAACCATATCTATTATACTGAGAAACAAAGTAAATAGAAAAGATAAATTTAAAATATTTCTACTAGCTATAAAGCTCAATCTATATCCAAAAGGAATCCTCACTGTAACACAGCTGATGATACTTGGTTATCCAGAATGGATAGATGGGGATCTCTGAAAAGAGACAACCCATCATATCACAAGATCTGCTTCCACTTTGGGACAGATCTTATCATTAGGAAACTTTTCCTTTTTGTTTGTAAACTTGGAAAAACATCACACCTAAACTTACTTTTTCCATCAATTACTTCTGTTTCTATCTTGTAGAGAAAAATGAAACAAGTAAGCTCTTTCCTCCATATGACAGTCTTTTAAATATTGAAAGACAACTGAGAAGAATTGGAAGACAATTGGAAGAAAATATGAGTTTTCTCTTTTCCAGATTAAACATTCCCCATTCTTGCAATCAAAGTTTAAGACACTTCACCATTTTAATTACTCTGCTTTGAATATGTTCTAACTTATTAATCATCTTTATACTTTCTAGTGACCAGCACTGAAGACAAAACTCCAGGGTCTGTCTAATTAGGGAAGAGTTTATTGGGATTATCATCACCTGTTTCTTGGAAACTAGGCCCACTTTCTGTATCAGAACACTTGCATCTTTGGCTATATCATTACTACTGACTCATTTTGAATTTCAATGCATTAAAAACCATAGATTTTTCTCACAAAAAGCTGCCTGACTGTGATTTCCTTCATTCTGTGTTCTGAAATTGATTTTATCTACCAAAATGTAAGACTGCACTTTTATCTCTATTGAACTTCATCTTCCTAGATCCTGCCTATTGTTCTAATTTGTCAATATCTTTTTGAAGAACATTATAATCTGGTATGTTAATCCCCCCTACCTCTGTCTTAACTATAAATTTGATGAGCATTCTTTCTGTGCTTCTATCCAAGTTATGGACAAGGCCAAGTATTCCACTAGACATCTTCTGCTTCATTAACTTTGCAATATTAACAACTATTCTAAGTCCAGCTTTTCCATGTTCTACATCCATCCTATCGCATAATTAATTTTGTCCATTTTTTTTACAGATCTCATCATTAGACAGTCTATCAGAAGCACATATTTTAAAAATGGTATTGTTTATTTAGATGTATAATATTTATTTCAAAATATACTCTTGATCCAGTCCCTTCTTTTAGGGCAGAGGTTCAAGAGCAGGGTGGTTTTGTTTTTACTGTTTAACAGATCTTATGAAATATTTGTTTACCAAGTGATTTTTATTTGGCTTTTTAATTTGTCACAAATATTATTTTCATGTTATCCCACATTTAAAGACAAAGAAACCAGGTTTTACTTAAAACAGTATCGATGGAGATATTACTTGAGAATGGTTGAACAGCTGGGAAGAGTTAATAGCCCAAAATTATTAATCTCAAGAGATTATTTATCTGTATAAAGTGACCAATCTAGATATTGATGCATATGTTACCATAAGCCAAATACATTGCAGTTATTAAACCAACATTTTACAGAATACTCTCTGTGCACATTTGGACGATTTAGAGAAGTACTGGCTCCTGAGATCAGCACTATTGTTGAAAACACCATCAAGGTAGGTAGTGTCAGCTACCTATCAGCTGTCAGTGTCAGTTCTATTGATCAAAAAGTCAATCAACAATAAAAATAATTTAAGAATCCTGGTATAACTGACTTCCCATAGAAGCAAGAATCAGAACATCATACATAAGTCAAGCTAATAATAGCAATAGCTAACATTTACATAGCACTTTAAAGTTTGCAAAGTACTTTATAAATATTATCTTGCTTGATCATTGGAAGAACCCTAGGAGATAGGTTATCTCCATTTCACAGTTCAGCAAACTGAGGGAGACAGAGGTTAAGTAAATTATTGATGAGTAACAGCTAGTAAATGTAAGAGATAAAACTTGAACTTGGGTTTTTCTGACTAAGCCTAATACTCTACTGTACCATGCAGCTTTTATATCCTGGGAACTTTACGGGTGCATCAGACAAAAATTGACTTAAGGGTCTTAGAAGGAATAAATTGTGATGGATTTTCCTGAATCTCAATCCTCTGATTCCTTAAAAAAAAGAAGCAATTTTAACACTGACAGAAAATACAGAATATTTTCTCCATTGTATAGTAAGAAAGTCAAGCATTTGACATTTTATTTGTTTGTCTGCCATACTCAATATGTAGCATCTTGTTTTATAGATTAGTAACACATTTGCTGTGTTGCTTCTTGTTTCTAAGCTGTCTGGGAGGGGAAAAAACTGATTATATACACATACATGCAAGTACACATACAAAAGTCTGATTGGTATATTCTAAGTTAATAAATTCACAACAAATAAAATTTGCAAGATTTACTAATATCAAAAATTGGGAAAACTTAAGAATCATATGGATTAGAATCTGCTTTTTAAAAAGACGTTCCAAATCCTATATATATATATGTATGTTAATTGCTCTCCCATGTTTTGTTTGCAAAACAGCAATTTTAATTTAAGCATATGTTGCTAGTATCACACCCTAATGTCTCCTGATGTATTTTAATTCCTTTTCATTTCTGGTTGGGATAATGTCAAATGGAAGATCATTTGCACTTAGATTCTTGTTGTCCAATCTCATCAACCAATTCCAGAGATTTGTTATTAAATATTTTTATATTTCAAAGATCTACATTTGAGATTTATTGAAAAAATAATTACCAACATATTCAAGCTTGTTTCTCTCATTCCATGAAAGGAAAATATAAAAAAGAGAGAGAAAAAGAATATTATAATATTATTTATATTATTATAAGAAGTAATTAAATACTATTTAGCAAGTGACCACTTGGAAATTGGCGATGAAAGTATCTATAAAGTAGATTCAAGGTTCTCCCTTTATCTAGTAGTAGCATTTTAAAAGTTGCCCTAAACTTGGCTCTTTTCAGTAAGGAGGTGATTATAGGTGATTCCAATAGACTTGTGATGGAAAGTGCCAAGAGCATCCTGAGAGAGAACTATGAAGACTGACTATGGACAAAAGCATAGTATTTTCACCTTTGTTGTTGTTGTTTGCTTGTATTTTGCTTGTATTTTTTCTTTCTCATGCTTTTCCCCTTTTGATCTGATTTTTCTTTTGTAACATGATGAATATGGAAATATGTTTAGAAGAATTGTACACATTTAACCCATATCAAATTGCTTGCTATCTTGGGGAGAGGGCAGGAGGAAGAAAGGGAAAAAAAATTTGGAAAATTTGGAAAAATTTGGTTTTGCAAAGGCAAAGATTGAAAACTATCTTTGCACGTATTTAGAAAAATAAAATACTGTTGAAATATTTTTTTAAAAGAAAGAGAAATTATTACTAAAATTAAAAAAATAAAAATAGAAGTTGCTCTAAGCCAGTGGTATAGGATTGTCCTTGGGTCCCCCTATCTAACAGAGGGAGCAGTTAAACAGCATTGTTTTGGGAAGACATTTCATAGTACAGGTGAATCCAGACTGCCCCTTGCTAGCCTCTTATGGTATTCTGAAACAAGTGGCTTATAGAGCACTATGTTAGATTGAACCCCAATCAATAGGCAGACAACTTTCCTTCAAAAAAGAAAGGAAAAGAAATGTTTCATTAATACTTGTAATCACCAAGTCCTTCAAGAAATATTGAGTTCAGTACAAGTGTGCAAATCAGCAAAAAGAAAGGAAAAGAAATGTTTCATTAATACTTGTAATCACAAAGTCTTTCAAGAAATATTGAGTTCAGTACAAGTGTGCAAAAGCTCTAGGAGATGATTATTAATGATATTTTAAACAATATCCTCAAAGATATAGACTCACAAGCATTCCTGAAAAGAGGATAGAATTAGATTGAAGATCAATACCTGTACATGGTGTGTTGGATATACCTTGACATGAAGCCACCCAATCTCCCAGTGGGAAGGCAGGAGAAAGAAGAAAACAATTAATTACTGCTCTGGTTGCTTTTTAACGAGACAGGTCACTTTTGAACTGTGAAAGTCCAGCCTTGTTAATAATAATAAAAAAAGCTGTTTCCTCAGTTGACTCACATGATACACTGGTGCCCTGTTTTTCAAGACCATTGTGGTAGCAGGAGTGTATTATTACATATAATCACCAAATTATCTAGGATGTAATTGAGGTAGTAACGGAAAATTACAGCTTTGTTAAGAATAACATAATAGTACTTTAAGATTTGCAAATCACTTAATATATAATTTATTTCTATAACAACTCTGATTGGGTGCTATTGTTATTATTTCTATTTTATAGATAAAGAAACTGAGGGTGGTAGAGGTTAAGTGATTCGCCCAGCATCAATGTCTGAACAAGTTAATGTCTGAGGCAGAATTCACACAGAAATCTTTCTGAAAGAGTCAGTTTTGAAATTGGATAGGGCGCCAAACTTGGAATCAGAAAAATGTGGATTCAGGGGATGCTGGATGGCTCAGTGAATAGAACACCAGCCCTAAAGTCAGGAGGTCCTGAATTCAAATTCAGCTATATCTTACCTTAGACACTCACCAGCTATATGGCATTAGGAAAAATCACTTATCTTTTTTAAGTCCAGGTTTTGTAAAATCAAGAAGGCTGGGTTCAAGAGTCTCAGGGACACTTTCTAACTTTAAATCTTTAAATTCAAGGCCAACAGTAATGGCAGGAGGGAGGCTTCCTAATAACCATGAAAAACAAGCCAATGCTAAAAATGCAGAGTAAGGTAAAGGATAACTTAAACATGGATGATTAGCATCTTCATTTAAAGCAAGCTGATTTTTAAGGTACCTTTTAGCTCTGAGATTCTACTCAGTTCAGGCAGCAGATAATACACATTTATTAAGTGGTTATATCAGGTATGTGGGAAATATAAACTAACTCTGCACAAACTTGTGAGCTAAATGCACCAACTTGTCTATGGAGGGCAAAAAGTAAAGACTGCCTCAGAAAACTCCTGGGAATAAAAAAAAACTAAATAAACCATGAAATATGAGGTTTTGGCAGAAGATAGATAAAGGGAAAAGATACTCCCCACTTTCCTAGTATGATTTCTATATTCCTCTTGGTCTTGCTATCAATAGGAGGTGGAAGAAATTAACAGGATTCTCTACCTCCCATCTGTCATACAAAATCAAGGACAAAGCTTTATGTCTGGGTGGCATTCTGCCTTCTGAGGCAAGACTGCCTGTCCCCACAGGCATCAAATACACACAGTGAGGTATTGTGCCAATTGTATCTGATGTAGCATCATCCTAAGTGACACATTCCTGCTGAGTCCTTTCTGGACTGTGAAGGGACAGGACTGGAGCTCCCATGCGACTCAACCTACGAGATCAGAAAGCCTCCACTTACTGGATGAGAGTATCTCTAGGAGATTTAAAACTGAAGAATTGTGAAGTCTATTTCTATGAAGCCCCCATATAGGTAGTGGGTTTGTGGGTGATTACAGAAGCTGGCCTCTGACTCTGTTGGGAAAGACTGTGAGTTACACCTACATTCTGCTCTGCAAGAAGTTAGACTATTTGGATGGAGTACCAGCCCCCTGCTAGTTTAGCACATCACTTTTCACATTCCATTTACCAAATTCTCACAGAAAATTGTTGTATGACAATTTTCCCCGAGGGACTAAAAAACAGTTGAAAACACAGATTGCTGCACAAATAGGATAAAGGAAACAATTATTTCCATAATGCTGTGAAAGAGCCTTTCCCTCCCCTCCATTTTCATTTTCCTGTACTCTTTTGTACTGCATTAAGTAGGAGTCAGTTCAGTCTATACCATATTTCCATCATGGATGACTGCAGATTGGCAACATGCTAAGTTGTAGGTGGTTTCTTGGCAGCCATGCTGATATTAAGACCTCTATAACTGGAGGCTGTCAAACCTCTCCTGTGACTACTTTGTGAAATTGCATGCTGTGGGACTTCAGTAGGACTTTGAATGAAGACTTCTAGAGAAAGAAAGAATTGTGGAGGATTGAGAAGTACAAGGAAATTTAGAATTAACTTAGTCCCATCAATACATCAGTGGTTCTCAAAATATGGTCTAGAGAATCCTGGGGATTTCTGACACCCTTTTAGAGGGTCTACAAATTTTATTTCCAATATGGTAGATGTCTGTAAATATAACCCAGATAAACAAAAACGTTTTGGAGAGATCCTCAATAATTTTTAATAGGATAAAGATACTGAAAACAAATGTTTGAGAACCTCTGCATTTAAGGGATGAGAAAACTGAAGCTTCAGAAAGACCTGCCTGTGGTCACTAGGTAGTTAGTAGCAGAACTTGGTTTTGATTGTGAGTCCTCTGCCTCTAAACAAAATGTGCTTTTATGAATGACATTGCTAGCTAGATAGCTCAGCAGATAAAAGCACTGGACTTAAAGTCAGGAAACAATAATAGCTGTGTGACCCTGAGCAAGTCACTTAATCTCTGTCTTCCTCATTTTCCTCAATTGTGAAATCTGAATAGTAATAATAATAGGGTTGTGAGGATCAAATAAAATAGTAATTGTAAAGTTCCTGGCACACAAGGGCGATCTAAATTACTGTTGTTATTGTTGTTGTTTTTACTACCTCTCAGGTTTGTTATGAGGATCATATTAAATCATCTATGAAAAATGTTTTGCAAACTTTGAAGCTGGCATAAGAATGTCAGATATAGATATAGATATATACATGTATATGTGTATGTAAATGTATACATACATAAATGTGTATATATATATATATACACATACATACACACACACATACACACACACACATATATTTGCATATATATGTTGGATATATGTGTATAATTGTGCCAAAAGAAATGATGAAAAGTACAGTTTCAGAGATACCTTGGAAGCCATATATGAACTGATGCAGTAAAGTGAGCAGAAACAGGAGAAGACTTTATACATTAACCATAACATCATAAACATGAAGAACCTTAAAATATGTAAAAACTCTGATTAATGCAAGGCAAGCCACAATTCCACATAGCAGATGATAAAATATATTTCCATCTTCTAAAAGAGAGGAAGTGGACTCATTTTGCAGAAGGAGACATGCATTTCTGGACATGGCTAACGTAGGAGTTGGCTTTGCTTGACTTTGTTTCTATTGCTACATAGATCTTTTTTTGGGTATTGGGAAGTTAGGAGCAAGAAAGAAAACAAAATTTTGTTAATTGAAAAAATAAAAGTATTTTATCTTCTGTCTCATAGCGTTATCTAGCTTAGTATCTTCCTCCACAGAGTATAATTTAATAGATTCTGTAGAAAGCTTGGACAGCTGCAAAAGTAAGATGAAAGGGAAGGGGAATTGCACATTCACAAATAAGACTTATATTCCCAAACCCAAAAATGTATCTAATTCAAACCTGAGATATTTTCCTGCATTTTCCCCACAAATTCTACATTTTGAATTACATAGCACCACCAAAGCTGCTTTGGAAGGCAATTTCATTCTCTCTTTCTCCCCATAGAGAAACTCATTAGTACATTCTAATAAGTGATTTGTCTTCCTAAAATAAAAGGAGGGACAGCTGATGACATTTGGGAGCAAAAAACACCCAGATGCTAAAGGATATTTGGGAAATATATCAATGTGCTGTGTGGCAGCAGTTTGTCACTGCCATACTCTCTATAGAGGAAAATTCACTGGAGTGGGACAGATGGGCTAGTGGCATTCCCTCCTCCCCCTTGGGACTAGCCAGGAGCATAAGGAATGCCCCCAGACAACCATGGGCATGCTACAGATTTCTTAGATTCCATTAAAAGTTAATTAACATTATAAATGGTAATAGATTAATTTGAATACTGAAAATGGACAGCCAGTGTCTGAAAATTGTAGCTGTATTTCAAATTAAGTGATTCCACTGTAGGGACAACAAGGCAGTCGAGCCATAGAATATCAGAACTCAAGTCAGGAAGATTCATCTTCTTAAGTTCAAATCCAGACTCAGGCATTTACTAACTATTTGACTCTGTGCAAATTACTTCACTCTGTTTATCTCTATTTCCTCATCTGTAAAATGAGCTGGAGAGAGGCAGCTAGGTGGTGCAGTGGATAGAGCACCAGCCCTGAAGTCAGGAGACCTGAGTTCAAATCTGGCCTCAGATACTTGACCCTGGGCAAGTCACTTAACCCCAATTGAGAGAGAGAGAGAGAGAGAGAGAGAGAGAGAGAGAGAGAGAGAGAGAGAGAGGGCAAACCATTCCAGTTTCTTTGCCAAGAAAGCCCCAAATGGCATTAGGAAGGGTCAAACGTGATTAAAATGACTAAACCATAACACAGCATAGATTTAAAGGCTCCCAATCTTTTTCATTTGTTTGTTTCACAGATCCCTTTGACAGTCTGGTGAAGTCTAGGGACCATTTTTTAGAATACTGTTTTTAAATACGTAAAATACTTAAATTTAAAAAGATAGGTTATATTGAAATATACTTAATCAAAACATTTTTAAAACAAATTCATGTACTCTAAGGTAAGAACCCCCTTGATAAAGAAGAGGCAAGATAAGATAAAGAACCTGGTGTCAGAAGATGGATTCAAGACTGGTCTGCCTCTTAGTGCCTCACTGACTTTGGTTGAGTCACTTAGGCAGCTTGTGCTACAGAATACAGAAGACATGATGAATCTGGAATCAGGAAAACCTGAATTCAAATCCTGCCTCAAACATTAGCTAAATGATCCTGGACAAGTCAAAAACCACTGTCTCTCTCAGATTTCTCATCTGTAAAATGAGATAATCAATACCTCCCAACTTTTTCAAAGCATAAGACTTCATATTTGTAACATAACTTTGCAAACCTAAAAGTGTTATATAAATACTTATTATTATCGTCATCATTATCACTTAATCTCATTCTGTTTTCTTATTGAGGAAATGAATTTAGAATTTATATACCACCTACTTCAAGATTATTGATAGAATCCATTAAGTATATAAAAATGTTTTGCTTTATAACCACAAAGTGTTATACAAATGTAAACTACCATTATTATTGCCTTATTAGAAGGTTAAATTACCTAAGCTGATTAAACAAACTGACTTGTATTCAGAGAGATAGACAAAGACAGGCATAGATTTTCCTAAAGGTAGAGAAAATTATGCATAGGACACAGCAAAAGGAAACTTATATTCTGTTTGGGTCTTTTCTACCACTCACTGACAATTTCATAAATGCTGTCATAATCAACAGACAATAAACATTTATTAAGAATCTACTAAATGCCAGGCACTGTGTTAAATGATGAAGATAGAAATAAAAATAAATAGAGAGTCTCTCTCCCTAAGTAGTTTACAATCTGATGGGAAAAGATTGTATGCTAAGGGAAATGGAAAAGAGAGTCTTGGTCAGGGTTATCCTAGTTATCTAACTAGGAATTATGATGAACCAATCAGTCAGAGAAGTCCCAAAGTGGTGAAGCACAATGAAAAATGAGATTTTTGGACTGAGGTATCTTTTTAAATAGAAATTTGGAGTTTGTGGTCCTGTCCTCCAACCAGAAAGAGTTATGGTAGGAGTGGACATAGTCTTTTCAGTGGAAAAATGAATACTTTACAGTTTTTGGTCTTAAAGTATAACTGATTTTTGAAATCACGTAATTCTCATTACTCATTTTTCAGAAAAGGAAATGGATAAGCCCTTTTAAATCATTTGTTGCTTGATTGATTGATTGCCCAAAGTTGAAGAGGTTCCAACTCAAGACCCCTGATTCTAAACCTGATAATCACATCTTTGAAATAGATTGGCAAAAGTTTTACATCATTTTTATGTAAAATTATATTCCATTTTAGATTTATTCACAACTTATCTAACTCTTGATTTTAGCTGAAGGAAGAAGGTATCTTCCCTTTTCAAAAAGTTACATGTAAGAGTTTAATTTGGCTTTATAGTTTACAATAAATGTAATTCTGGAGAAACTGAAGCAAAATAGAGATTAGAGAGGTTTTAAATGTTTTATTGGTGGGAAAGTTTGGACTGGCTAAGCCATTTTAGCCAGTTGGTGGATGGGACTATTGTCTCAAAGCATCCAACAACAAGTGAGGGATTCCAGCAATCAGGAAAACAAAGGCAAGGGTGGGTAGAACGCTGGTGAGTGGGAAGTTCCAGGAAAGGACCATAAATTCAGTTCTGACAAGTTGGGGGTAAGGAACAAGGATCATAAATTCTGATAAGTTGGGAAGAAGATAGGAGCCAGGATGTCTGAGGCAGAAGATACCCAAATATTGAGATAAGCCATCTGGAATTTTATGACTTTTTGTAATGGCTAGTGACCAGGGTTCCCACTCCTAATTATCTCAGTCCTAATGGCTACAAAGGGGTTGCCACCAGAGCTACTGGGGCAGAACAATTCAAGAAAACTGAGGCAGAACAATTCAGGGAAAGTGAGGCAGAGAAACAGAAGATTAACAGAATAATAGTTTGAAAATACTTTAACAATAATTATCTTTCATAATCAGGAAAGTTTGGAGTAGGTATGTTCAAGAACCTAAACAAATTCAGTAAGGCTGAGCAGTTGATTGTCCCAGCAATAATGACTAGATAGATGGCCTTTCAGACATCCTATCAGCCTCAGTGGACAGCCTAGCTGTGACCACCTGGCAGATATCCAAGCAAAAGAGAATGAATATTAATATTCTAGCTTCCCAAGTGGTCATTCCTTAAAGATATTAGGTAAAACCAAATTATAAAAAAATTTCCATATATAAATAGACAAAATAGTGACAAAATTCGTTTGTGAGAACAAAATGACTAGAATCTCAAGGAAAATGAGAGAAAAGTACAAGCAAGAGGGGCACAGCATGATCTGACTTCAAAATATATTATAAAGTAGTAGTTACCAAAAATATTTGGTACTGATTAAAAATATTTTCAAAATTAGATACTTCGGTAAACAAGAAACAGAAGTTAAAAGTAGCAACCCAGTATTTAATAAATCTAAATAGAATAAACATATATATGTGTGTGTGTTATACATTATAAGTAGTATATATTATATATTTTACAAATATATTATATATACTATATAATGTATGCATTTTATATACATATATACACACACAAACATATATATATATATCTGAGGAAAAGGACCAATTTTTGAAAAGAATGATTGAAAAATTTGAAAACTTGTTTGGCAGAAATTAGGTTTATATAATACCTTACATCATATACCATTAAAAATAAAAATGGAAGTCATACCATTAAAAATAATTAGAAAAAAAATTAGATGCTTTTCACTTTTCTTCATTAGAAAAACTCAACCAAAATAACAGAGGAAATCATAAAAATAATATTGTTAATCTTCACTATATATAGTGAATTGGCACAAATATATAATTCCAAGAGACATTTCCCAATAGATAGGTAGTCAAAAGATATGAAAATTTTCAAAGTGAGAATTTCAGACTATAGATAATTATAAGAAGACATTCTTCAAATTACTAAAAGAAATCAAATTGCACATTGTACTCTAAAGCTTCAAGTCTTACTGAAAACTGGCAAAAAAAAAAAAAAGATAGGAATGATTAGTGTCAGATGCTGAGCTCTCCAATAAGCCATTGGTTGAGGTCTCCATCCATTCTGGATACAAGTTTAGAATTATGCCAGAAAAGTGACTGAATAATCTATTCCTTTAATGACCCAGTGATCCTATTAATAAGGATATATTACTAAAGTAATCAAAGGCAAAACTAATACAAAGCAGCCCTCCCTCTTTTATGGGAGCAAAGAAAATTGTATGATATAAAATATGAAAGTAATGGTAATTTAACATATTGAATATAATATTGACATATTGACTATAAAGAATTCAGAGAAACATGGAAGAAAATATACAAACTGATTCAAAGAGAAGTAAACAGAACTGTGTGATGATGTATACAATGACTACAACAAAATAAAGAAAGATATCAGAAAATGAAATCTGAGTAATTGAAAATCCAAAGAACTCTTGGGGAATAATAATGAAATGTACTTATTCCATTACAATGAGAAGCAAAGAACTATAAGAGTATATTGTATACATTTTATTAAATATATTGATTTTTTTCTTAGTTATTTTTATTTGTGACAAGGGAGGAATCAAGTTGAAAGGGTTTTGAAGATTGTGATGTGAAGACAAAAGACAGCAATAAAACATAATTGTTTTAAGATGATATTTAAAATGTTTTAGGGTATCACACCTAAGCACTCTGTGGAGAAAAAAAGTGTATGGATTATCATTCAACAATTTGTTTTCACAGTATCCCAACTTTGTGTTTTTCATCTAACTTCTCACCACCAAAGTCCTTGTTACCTCCAAATAATTCAACATCAGAAATTTATTTGGTTTATCCATCGAAATAGAATTAAAGTGGATGCATTGCCATTTGTTTTACCATTATACTCTAAGAATCACTGGTCCTTTCCATTTGATATGCAGCTAAATCTTCCTTTATTTATTGTCTTCCCCACTGCCATTTTCAAAGCAAGATAGAAATGATTTAGCACAGATAGGTGGTATAGAAGATAGAGCTCCAATCCTCCCAAATCTGGAAGAATTGAATTCATCCTATTCTCAGGTACTTAATAGCTGTGTAATTCTGGGAAAATCACTTAACCCTATTTGCCTCAGAATTTCCTCTTTTATAAAATGTGTAAAGAAGGAAATGGTAAACCATTACAGTATCATTATCAAGTAAATCCCAAGTGATCTCCTCCCCCAAATTGCTTCTAAATTGATATTGGTCCTTTAATCTAAGGATATCAAAGATAATTTCCTTTATGTAAAGTCAGAGGAAACAAGTTAAAATCTGTTTTAGACTATCTTAGTTTCTTAACCTATATAGTCTCATTTTCTCTTCTCTAAAATGAAGAAATTAGATTAGATGATGTCAAAGACTTATTGAAGTTCCATCAATGCAACCATGACCTTCACTGGTGAAGGGAGTTTCCATACCAGGAATTCCCCACACTGACAAAATCCTAGGTATAAACCAAAAACAAAAAATTCTGTCCATGATAAAAGAGCACTCAATTAGGAAATCTGGGTGCAAAGCATGGTCTAATTTTTGGATTTGTGGTAAGATCCTTGCTAACTTCTATTGTTCCTTTATTATTAGTAACAGGAGGACTGTGAATGTCCTGAAAACTAGTGAAGATAATATACTGATGAAACTTAAGGTTATAGGTAGGAAACTCTCTCAAGTTCAAGGTGGTGTGATAATATGCAAATGAGGATATTCTCTTAGGCAGGCTTCCTCTCTCTAGTTAAGGAATGTAACTCTTCCTTCCCTCGTGTTTTTGTCTCTTAGTTTATCATATTCATCTTTCATCTATATATGACACTTTTTTTCTTTTGAAGAAGAATGAAAAATAGGATCTAATCTCAGGACAGAAAATCTTTCCTCTACAGAAACCCCAGGCAGATTCATCAGTTGTCCTTCTTCTTATTTAGGGAAAAAAGCTGAAGATGTCAGAAACCCAGGAGCCAAGTAAGAAAATAAGACTATGTTTTTGTTTTTGCGTCTTTAAAAAAAAGTAATATATCCAATAAAGAGCTTCTTGAGATGCCAAATAGAACAATTTTGTTACTTAACAGCATGTACTGTTGAGGTAAAAAATACTGTAAAGTTTTTGCATGTAGCTAGGCAACAGAAGAAAATACCACTTACCAGAATTGCTGTTTATTATGTTGTTTCTGTATGGATTTTACTCAGCATATCTCACAGTGAAGAGAGCAACTGTTTATGGCAGAAATTGCTTAATGTGCTCATGGCTAGAGAAGGCAAATTAGATATTAGAATAAACATGTTGACTTCCCCCACAAGCAGCCATTAATGATTTGGGGTCTAGTTGTGAATGCTTCAGTAAATCATGTAACATTTAATCAAATGTCCTCCACTGACTGAGACAATTGTCATAAATATGGACTCAATGAGCCGTGAAATCCATACTTTCCGTTTTCCCAAAGAATGTGAGTGTATCTGCAGTCAAGTGTAACTTCCTAAAGGCTTGTAAGATTGAATACATGCTAGCAAGATGCTAGGAGATGCATCCAGACTGAGGGCTTATTTCCAAGATAGCAGCTTTTGACATGAGACCGATAGATAGCTTCATTATGTTGAGATCTATAATACAAAGACCAGAGGCTGTATGGTAACTGACTTCATGCCTGGTTGCTCTTTGCAAAATTAGGATGAAAATGAGCTCTGTGTTTAATTTTTTCCTCTTTTAAAATTTAATTTCCAAAAACACATCTATTTTTATATTAGCCACTATATGAAAGTGTGCATGTTTCACATTTGTATGTGTGTATGTATATTTCTTTTGACAAATGCCCCACCATACCATTCCAATTCTGGCTATTATTGTCTTTCCAATTGTTGTTTGTCCTTTGTTCTCAAAGAAGACCATGAGATCAGGGAGATGATGCCATGACACAGAAGTGAACTGGATTTAAGTAAAGGAGGGTTAAGCAAGGTTACCTGCCTCACTTACCCTCCCAGAGCCATTTCGATCCAGTGGATCAAAATGACTGGAGATGACCCTGAATATAATGGGAGACCTGGACCTTTTTAAGCAAGGTCTCCAAAAGGCCTCAGTTTGACTGAGGCTGCACCCATTCAGTGATTGAGAATGTAAGCTGCTACAGGAGAAAGATTGTCAGTCTTGCTTACTTGTGTTTTTATACTCAGCACTTAGCACAGTGTCTAGCATGTAAAAAGTACTTGATAAATGCTCTATGAATTAATTCATTCTTTTTGTGGGGAGACAAGGACTACAAATACCAAAAGACAGGCCAATGTTAAAAACCTCACTCTGGAAAAAAAATCAACCAATCTGTTGAGAACAGATTCCATATGGCTTCTTAGGTAAGGAAACAGCTACATGGGCTCATAAGAAATGATTATGAACATAAAGCTGAAATCACATTTAAAGTCCTATAGTTCAACTTTTTTTTAATCTTGTTTTATATCTAGGGAAACTGAGAAGTTAAGTGACTTAGACAAAATGGAATGTCATGTTAATTTGAGTTGTTTTCAGAAAAAATTTCCATTAATAGTAATGGACGTTATATACATAATGATCAAACAGCATTCCATCACAGACCTGTTTCTATCCTTTAGCAGAAGGGGAGATCACCATTCCTGATGTTTGTGGAACTTTCCCTGCCTTTAGAAAAAAAGGGGGAAAAACATAACTCCTGAGCTGCTGAAGCCCTGAAAGCAGTCCAGAATGAAGCTGATTTGGGGATCTTAATAATCTATCTAAACTTAGACGGCTATAATTAATAAGTTCCCATCCCATTATTCTCTTTTTTATTATAGCTTCTTATTTACAAGATATATGCATGGGTAATTTTTCTGCAAAACCTTCTGTTACAGTTTTTCCCCTCCTTTCCCCTATCCCCTCCCCCAGATGGCAGGTAGACCAATGTATGTTATATATTTAAAGTATATGTTAAATACAATATATGTATGCATGTCCATAAAGTTATTTTGCTGTATAAAAAGAATTGGACTTTAAAATAGTGTACAATTAACCTGTGAAGGAAATAAAAAATGCAGGCAGACAAAAATAGAGGGATTGGGAATTCTATGTAGTGGTTCATACGCATTTGCCAGAGTTCTTTTGCTGCATCCCTTTATTCTCAACTCCATTCCAGTAATTCTGAATCCTCAATTGTCATTTTCCAAAAGGTGCATTATTCCCTTCAACCCATCTATAGCACATCTCAAAATGTGTGAAACTGAACTCATTAGCTTCCCTTAAAAATAGTCCTATATTAGGACTGCTTGCCATCTTGGGGAGGGGGTGGAGGGAGGGAGGGGAAAAATCGAAACATAAGCGAGTGCAAGGGATAATGTTGTAAAAAATTACCCTGGCATGGATTCTGTCAATATAAAGTTATTATTAAATAAAATAAAATTTTAAAAAAATAGTCCTATATTCCTAATTTTCCTATTGTTTTCAAGGCTATCAGTCTCCCATTTACGCTGGCTCATTAGAGCATTGCTATCTTCCTAGAATCCCCATTCTTTTTTCTCATCTCCCATATCCATTATTTTGTGAATTCTTGTTGAGTTTACCCTCACAACATCCTTACAAATCTTCTTCTCCTCTGATAACTGCCATCACCCCAGTGCAAGTCATCAGCACTTTCCATTCAGATATCAAATCAATTCTAATGTGCAGGTCTGGTCATGTCCACCTTCTACAATAAACTGTAATGGTTCCTTGTCACTCCTAGGACCTAACATAAAAGCCTCTGGGGTGTTCAAAACCCTTAAAAATCTGATGCCCTAGTCTCCTTACACCTCAGTCCTCATTACATATTGTGTGATCCAGTGATACAACCTTTTTCCTGTTCCTCACCCAAAGCATTCTAAACATGTCTCTGAGCATTTTTATTGATTATCTCCTCCCTGCTTAATTTGGTTTTCCTTCTTAGCCCCCACCTTCTGGATTCCCTGGATTCCTTCATGTCACAATTAAAATCCTACCTTCTATAAATCTCCCTGATTATTAGTCCTTTCCTCTGTTAATTGTCTCCAATTTATCCAGCATTTAGCTTGTTTGTTGTTATTTTCTTGTTGCCTTCCCCATTCAATTATTAGCTTTTTGAGAGCAGGGACTGTGTGTTTGCCTTTTTCTTTATTCCCAATGCTTAGCACAGTGTTTGGAACTTAGTAAAATCTTAATATAAGCTTGACTTGACAATGCTATGTTGCCTAAGGTCATATTCTTACTAAGTACATTTGCTGTGGGATTCAAACTCGGATCTTCCCTAACTTCAACTCTGATATTCAATCCAAACTGTTATAAAGCTGTCCATGATGCTACAATAGAATGGCAAGAACTCTTTTTTTAGAGTGAAAGGGACCTAATTTGCTTCTGAGCTTTGACTAAGTCAACTTCCTTCTACCTCCCTCAGTTTCCTCATCTGTATATATATAATTAGAGTATTGGACAGATGTCTCTAAAATTGCCAAGAGAGAATTTTAGGGGAGGCAGGGAGGTTGTGGTTCTACTTTAGACACTGAAATTAATTTAATCAAAATACTTACTAAGCAGTTTGGATGTTCATGTTGAAAATTGATGTTTAGTTTTTATTAAAACATTTAACTTAGAAAATAAAAATAAATGATTCTAAAACAGTATTAATAGCTATACTTAAGTCTTCATTAGGGAACATTTTTATTATCTTCCGAGAATCCCACTCTGCTACAGAAGGGCCCTTGACCCGCAAAAATCCCTTGACATCCATAAAATCGTCTGATCTTATAGGAGAGATATTAATCTCCTCACGTTCCCTGGGTGAGCTAAAAGACAACAATTGCTTTACAATACAGTTTAATTTCATGTTACTAAAAATTCATGCTAGAAAAAAAATGGACAAAATAGGTTTAGGAGAATTCAAGAAAATAATCTTGAACTTTTAAAATAATGAAAAATAGTATAAGTGATAACATAATAAGAATGCAACTGGACATATTAGTAGGTAGCCAAAGAAATTAGCCATTTCTAATTAGCATAATGGACACAATTTATTGGAAATTGTAACATTTTGGTGAAAAAGACCAAAAGCACTTATATTGTTTAGTTTTAAGAAAACTGCTAGGTAAGAAGCCATAGTCTTGCCATGAGAAGACCCATGTTCAAGTTTTGCTTTTTTGACTTTCTAATTGTTGAATTCATTTCTACAATAGTGATGCTAATACTTCTCCTGCAATCATAGTTATTTTGTGGATAGTTACTTTCTAGATTCATTGATAAAGATAGAAAGCCAGAACACACTGATATTCAGTTTGACATTTTATCAGGAACATCTATTAATACTAATTGGAGATATAGATACAGATACAGTGATGTATGTAATTTAAATATAAATGATGGTTTATATGGCATACATATAATCCAGTGGGCTATGGGAACATTTTCATATGGAGATTCAAGTTAAATAGCATTTATGAATGGATCTCTGAACCAGTAATCAGAAAATTCTGCCTCAAAAACTTCCAGAAGTCATATAGTCCTTGGGGAGTCACTTGGTTTCCTTATCTTTGCAACAGGAAAATAATAGTACCTGCCACATTGGACTGTTTAAAGAATAAAATGCAATTTATATAAAGTTCTTTGAAGTGATTAAAGCACTATATGAGTTCATTTTGTTATAATAAAGGAAATGTTTGTAAAATGAATGACATGGAATATTATTCTGCCATAAGAAAGAACAAAATGGACAGTTTTAGGGAAAACTGAGGTCTTTATGGAATAATCCAGAGCAAAATAAGTAGAGCTAAAACAATTTATTCAATAACAAGAACATTCTAAAGAAAAACATCTTTGAAAGCTCTTGAGGTCTAGCTGAAACAATGTTAAACTTTGAGAAATAAAACATACTAATACTCTTCAGTCAGAGAGATGATAAATTTAAAATGCCGAGAATGGCATATATTTTGGATGCATGATCAGTATGGGAATTTGGTTACTACTATTGCTTTTTTTTTCATTCTACAGTGGGATAATAAAAGGGGTGGATTAAAATGCATGCAAAAAAAAAAAAAGAAAAGAAGAAAGGAGAAAAAACCTAATATGTTATTCATTTGGCAAATAACTATTGAGCAAAATAATATAGAATATATTTAATGAGGGGGAGAGGGGAAAGTACTCTGTTAAATATTTGGTGTGTGTATACATATATAAACAAATTTGCAAATATATATATATATATGTTTATATATATATATATATATATATATATATATATATATATATATAATCTCACCTGATTCTCAGAAGAAACAATTGTCTTATAATCCAATTTAATTTTATAACTAAATTGCCTATGGAAAATCAAATTAGATAACATTTATGAATGGATTTGTGAACTAGTAATCAGAAAATCCTTTCTCAGAAACTTTCAGAAGTTATATCATCCTTGGCAAGTCACTTAGTTTCCTTACCTATAAAATCTATAAAATTTCACCTGTCAGACAGGTGTTATTATTATCCTCATTTTATAGTTGAGGAAACTGAGGCAGAAGAAATTGACTACCAGGGGTCACACAGCTGGTAGGTATCTGAAACTGGATTGGAATTCAGGTCATTCTGACTCCAGAGCTATCCACTATATTCCTAACTGAATAAGAAGTCATTGCCATCACAACGCAATAGTAGACATGGACACAGCTAATTACAATACAAAGCAATATAGGTGCTAAGTAGCAAATATTATTGTGAGTTCACAAAAGTCACTCATATTTGCAGTCATCAAAATCACATAATTTTAGAGTTTAAAAGAACCTCAGTGATCATCAATTGGAACCTTTAATCCAGTGTAAAATCCCACTATAACCTATCTGACAAATAGTTTTCAAGTCTCTACTTGACTATCTCCATCAAGTTTGAATATATCCCATTCTATTTTGGAAAGCACCATTCTTAGGAAATTTTTTTTCCCAACCATAAACCTAAATTTGTATTTTTTTCAAATTTTCCACATTGCTCTTGGTTGTACATCCATGACTAAGCAGAAGAAGGCTTATCCTTCTTCTTTATAAGAACTCTTCAAATACTTGAGCACAACCATTTTATCTTCCCACTCCTTGACTTTTCTCCAGATTAAATGCCATCAGTTCCTTCAACATTGTCTCAAATAGCATGCACTCAAAATCCTTTATCATCCTTGTTGCCTTCCTCTGTATGCTCTCTTCCTTATTAATGACTTACCTAAACTGCTGGGCCACAAATAGAGTACTCCAGATGTGACATGACTAGGACAGAGTACATAGTATTTCCTTATTTCTGATTATTATGGCTCTTTTCATGTATCCTCAAATCTCAAAAGTTTTTTGAGTATCACATCATGCTATTGACTTTTTTTAAGCTTGCATATCACTAACACATATCACAAATTTTTTTTTTCAGACAAATGGTTGTATTACTTTACCTCCCCTGTGAAGTTCACATCTTTGTGCCCAAGTAATATTTTACATTTATCCTTGTAGAATTTCATCTTTTTTATTTTGGTTCCATGTTCCTGTCAAGCTCTTTTTTTGACACTGATTCTGTAATACATTGTTACCCATTTAGAAGTATGCTAGTAGTGTTTAACAACTAGCTTTTCAAAATATGCAGGACACATTTTTAAGCTTAATCTGTATTATTAACACTGTTTCCATCGCTTTCTTAAGTCTAGACAACAAAACAATGCATCAAACCTAGATTTGTAGTTTGCTGATTTCTGAGGTAGTAAATGTTTGCACACAAAATTTCATGATCAGTTCTAGTAAGCCAGGAAGAGCTGATTCCTGCACTCCCCTGATCTCTCCCAGTTTTGCATGGAGGAAACTACATAAAGATGATATTTATAACTTTGCCAAGGTCATTGAGAAAAATGCTAAATAGCACAGAACAAATACCTCCTGGCAAATTGATATCAAGCCATTAATGATTATTTTTAAAAATCAGTCATCCAATCAGCTGTAAATCCATTTTACTTCTTTATCATTTGGTCTGTATCTCACCATTTTTCCCAGAAGGACAATGTAAAGTACTTTTATCAAATGCTTTTCTGAATTTAAGTGAATCCATAAATGAATGAATAGATGAACAAACAAATAAATAAGTAATCTAAGTAAATTCTGAGTACAGTTGTCCCATGATTTATTACTTTGATCACTCTGCCTCAAAGGGAAACATTACTGTTCTTGATAAAACCATATGCTCTTTGTGATCAATATTTCTTTTTTTTTCTAAATATTTGCTGATGAGCTTTTAAAATAATCCATTCTAGAGTTTTCTCAGTATCGCACTAAAGCCTACTGCTTTGAATATTGCAGATTCTATTTTCTTCCCTTTCCTGAAGATCCAGGCAACATTTTCCCTTCTTCAGTCCCATGATACTCTTCTTGTTCTCCACACTTTTAAATGTCACAGACTGTAAGTATCTTGGCAATTACATCTGATGATTCTTTCACCAATCAAGGCTGTAGTTTATGACTTAACTTCTTCAAGGATAGCTAGAACCCCTACTATCAGCTTACTTGTAGCAACTCTCTATTTGTCATTTTTTATTCTGTTGTTTCTACTACAGCTGCATTCTTCTCAGAAGAGGAAAAAGAAATTAGTAAAAAAAATGAACATCTCTGTGATCCAATGTTACCATCCCTTCCATTCCAAGAAAAATCTTGTGATTCTGTTTTTAACAATTAAAGTGTTTTTTTTTTTCATTATGGCAAGACACAGAACTCGAACTTGAGAGGCCAAAGTACCTTCTATCTCAGATTTTCAATGTGTATTAACATGTCCCTGTCATGATTTACATATCTCATTTGTCTCATTTGACTTCTAAGAGAAAAGTATTATCTATTGCCCACCAAATATTGACTCCTGCAAGACAAAAATTTCTTCACAAAAAGACTTTTCAAGTTTCTTCCATTCTTAATCTAGCCAGTGTCCAAGAAAAACTAAAACAGAAAAGAGATTTAGAGGTTTTGATCTTGATACCATCTTAAAAAATATTCATCCACAGAAAGATCAACTTCATTTGCTCTTAATTCCATGGTAAAACAACTTTTACATGGGATCAAAAGTCCAGGACTTCTTGTCCTTTCCATTGCTTTTTCACATATCCCCAACAAAAGTAGAACCATAACCAGTCCAATTTATTCCACCTCTCCCATACAACATACAATGGATAGCTATTATAGTGCATTTAAACAAATTAAAACTTTATATATAAAGCAGTAGAATAAATAACAAATAGTACTAGCCATTTTATCTCTTTTGCAACAATAGTGATTTTCTCATGTTCTAAGATATCTTTAATAGGTGGTCATGATCCCATGATCATTGATCAAATAAAAGACATTTCTACATCATAGCAGAGATGTTTCTGTCACATTCAAAGAATCTCAAAGAATCTCAAATATGACTGTGAATACATGTAGGTTTCTATTGAAACAAACTATCTCCAAGTATTATGTAGAAGTGGAATTTGTATTTTTATGGTGGCATTCAAAATGTTCACAAGAATAGAGACTTGAGCTGTTCTTTCAGAGGCTAAGTATAGGAATCCTGAAGTCACAATTGAAAAATGCTTATCAGATCAACTTGTCCAGAAAGGATTGCATGGCTGAACAGAATAATTGTTGGCAGGACACTGTGAAATCCAAATCTTTCTCATGAGTTACTGGAAAAACTGCAGACAGGAGAGGTATAGCACGTGATTGAAATGTCAGACAATCAACATGGCAATAAGGAAAGAAAGTAGATTGTGACTGAAAAAACTTGCCTCACAGAGCTGTGTTGGGGAGAGTGCTATGTAAACCATATAGTGCCATGTAAATGTGAGCCATAAGTCACAAGATCATAGAATGTTTTAGCTAGAAGGATCATTAGAGATCATCTGATCTGATCCTTTTCTTTTCAAGATGAGGGAACTGAGGAGCAGAGAAATAATATATCTTGCCCATAGTCAGACAGATTAAATAGTAGAGCTAGAACATCTAACTCTCTACTGGACTAAATGAAAAACTTGAAATATTGTCATTCCATCACATGAGAGATAGGGATGATGCTTCTCTTTGATGCATGGAGCATTTTAATAAACTGACAAGTGGTTGTTAAGAAATTGGTTAGTATTACCAGGTTCTATCAGACATGCTTTCTCTTTAAGATACTAGACCACAAGTAGAATTACTGGTACTGGTAGATGGTTCCCTCTCCCCTTACCCAAAAATGTGGTATCCAGCTGACCATCAAATTTAATTGCTTGCTAGCTCAGTAATTTACTAACCTAGCTAAACTATTCTGGCTATGAAACTTCTGGGATAAAATATTGACAGAACTTGTAAAGGTTAATCTAGAAAGTCTGGGAGTATAGACTAAAGGGAATAGAAGAGATGTCAGGGAAGTTGCGCCAAAATAAAGGGGAAAAGGCCACTTTTCAGTGAGAAAACACGTACTTAAATCAGACCATAGATTTAGAATTAGAAAGGAATTTAGATGCTAGTTAGTATAGCCCCTAACTTTCCAAAGGAGAAAACTTCCTAAAGTAAAGCCATTTGTTCGAGGGGATACAAATGGTAGGTAGAAGGCCTACAATTTTAATCCCATCCTCTGATTCCAAAAACAGTGCTCTTTCCACCATACCAAATCACCTTAGGTTTTTTTTTCATATTTAATATTTTAGTGCAGGGATGGGGAATGACTGGCTCCTGCACCATATAAAGCTTACAAAATCATTTGCTGAGGCAACTTCAGGTGATGAGATAGGTACAACAACCTCCCACTTCTGGAGTTCTATAAGTTGATAATTTTTATGACCCATGAATGATAATATAAATATCCAAATGGCCCTTTGCAGAGAAAAGTTTTCCCAACCCTGTTTTAGAGGGGAAATAATATTAAAATCATAAAGTTTGCACTTAACTCCCATCCAAACAATGTGAAAAAACAAGATTATATAAAGCATAGTTTAAAAAATCTTGATTTAAAGAAATATAACAATCTTTTAGGGTCTAAATATAAAAAAGTAACCAGAAAATTAAAAAAAAAAAAACAACAACTTAGTAATCTCCATATCATTTTGTGGGCATTGTTAGAGAACCCAAGGCTATTTATGAATTAAAAATGAAGTAGAGATTTGGTAACAATATGACTTAAAATATAATTATATTGTAAGCTTCATGAGAGCAGAGTCACTATTTTTATATATCATTGTATCTTCCTCAGCTCCTAACACAGTGACTTGCCCTTGCATTATTCTTCATTGAATTGAATTGTATTTGTTAATTAAACCTATATCTTGACCTTACCTTGAAGAGTGATCATATGTGAATTTTGTCATCATCCAAAACTATCCTATCTCCAAAATTCTGATAATATGAATTTGCCCTCTTTGGTCACAACCACCTGTTTTTCTACTGCTCCAAATATCTTATTATTGAGTCATTCCAGTCTTGTCTAGCTCCATATAAAAAATTTTGAGAGTTTTTTTTTTTTTTTGACAAAGATACTGAAGAAATTTTCCATTTCTTTCTCCAGTTCATTTTACAGATAAAGCTGAGATAAACAGGGTTAAATTACTTCCCCAACATCATAGAGCTAGTTTGTGTCTGAAGCTGGATTTGGACTCAGGAAGATGAAGCTTCCTGATTCCAAAGCCTAGTGCTCTATCTCCATTGTTCCATATAGATATCCTTCCAAATCCCTTAGTTCTTTCTGAATCTCCTTTTTTCCTCACAGTGAAAAGATTCCTTGACTTGGAGTCAGAAAGACATGGGTGCAAATCATGCTTCAGATTTTATTAACCGTAATCATGGGAAAGTCATTTAATCTCTTTGTGCCTCAACTGTCTCATCTGGAAAATGAAGAGCTCAATAATTTTTAAAGTTCCTTCCAGCTTTGAATCTATGATCTTATGACCTGTGATATACATTACAATTCTATTGTCTCAACTCTTCTCTTTAAAGAAAGTTTACATTCATTGGAGCACACATTTTATTCATTTGTTCTGGATACTTTCTTCCTGAATAAAAGTTCGAGACTTATAAAATCTCCACAGGAATCACTTCCTTTTCTTTTCATCTGTCATTTGGATTGTGGGCCTATATAGCAGAAAGAGTTGATGTTGCATCTTATTGTGTAAGTCTACATGAGGTAAACCAGTGGCCAAATACTTGTTGTTTTGCTCCATAGGAAGAAACCTGTCATTAACACCATGTTACTTTGATCTCAAACTGTTTGCAATAGCAGTTGTTTCTATTATACCCAGAAGAGTTCAAGCCCCTATGAGACACAGACCTGGGGGAACCATTTAAACTTTCTTAGCTGGAGGCAGAATAAAGCTGAGAAGACTCATAATCTTCACCACAGGGGAAAACTAGAAATAAAATAGCTGAAGGTAGCATTTGTGGGGAGTTTCTTCTCTTTGGATTTAATTCTAGGAGAATCTTTGATGTCAAACTTTCACAGTCGTTTGAAGAAAATAAAGTTCTCATTCATTCATTCATTTATTAATTCAACAAAAATCTACAAAATACCTACTTAAAATACAGACTATAGTCAGTATTTGGAAGCAATAGACAAAAAGGAAAAGATAAATTGTCCCTGCTTTTATATAACTTATATTCTTCCTGAAGACACCAAACATACAAATACACTTGGGTGCACATGCATACATACATACACACACGCAAACAGACAGACAGACACATGGAAAGAGAGAAAGAGAGAGAGAGAGAGAATAAAAAAAGAAAAACACAAAGCAGTAAGTGAACATAATAAATCATTGTACAGGGAGGTTATATTTCAGAAGAGTTAAGATTCAGAGAATACACAAGAGAAAATATCTTATTTAAACATCTCCAAAGAAACCTCCACTAGATAGTAATAGAAAACCCATTGTTTCTACTGGCATAGATTGGTTGAAGAGAAAAATGTATAATATCCCAATGACTAATGCTTAATTCATTAGCCATATGAACGCTATTTAATTGACAGAGGAAAAGCACATTAGCTATAAAGAAAATGTAACACAACAAATATGTCATGATAAAAAGGAGTTTTATATTCTCTCATCTGAGAAAATGTAATGGGGACAGAAAGGAGTACACCTTCTTTTCAGCAGTTCATGGAACTTATACAAAAATTGACCATATATTAGGACATAAAAACCTCAAACTCAAATGCAGTAAGGCAGAAATAGTGAATACATCCTTTTCAGACCACGATGCATTGAAAATTACATTCAATAAAAAGCCACGGGAAAGTAGACCAAAAAATAATTGGAAACTAAATAATCTCATACTAAAGAATGATTGGATGAAACAGCAAATTATAGACATAATTAATTACTTCATCCAAGAAAACAATAATAATGAGACATCATACCAAAATGTATGGGATGCAGCCAAAGCGGTAATAAGGGGAAATTTCATATCTCTAGAGGCCTATTTGTATAAAATAGAGAAAGAGAAGGTCAATGAATTGGGTTTGCAACTAAAAATGCTAGAAAAGGAACAAATTAAAAACCCCCAGTCAAACACTAAACTTGAAATTCTAAAAATAAAAGGAGAGATCAATAAAATTGAAAGTAAAAAAACTATTGAATTAATTAATAAAACTAAGAGTTGGTTCTATGAAAAAACCAACAAAATAGACAAACTCTTAGTAAATCTGATTAAAAAAAGGAAAGAGGAAAATCAAATTGTTAGTCTTAAAAATGAAAAGGGAGAACTCACCACTAACGAAGAGGAAATTAGAGCAATAATTAGGAGTTACTTTGCCCAACTTTATGCCAATAAATTCGACAACTTAAATGAAATAGAAGAATACCTCCAAAAATATAGCTTGCCTAAACTAACAGAGGAAGAAGTAAATATCCTAAACACTCCCATCTCAGAAAAAGAAATAGAACAAACTATCAATCAACTCCCTAAGAAAAAATCCCCAGGACCAGATGGATTTACATCTGAATTCTATCAAACATTTAAAGATCAATTAACTTCAATGCTAAATAAACTATTTGAAAAAGTAGGGATTGAAGGAGTCCTACCAAACTCCTTTTATGACACAGACATGGTACTGATACCTAAACCAGGTAGGCTGAAAACAGAGAAAGAAAATTATAGACCAATCTCCCTAATGAATATTGATGCTAAAATCTTAAATAAAATATTAGCAAAAAGATTACAGAAAATCATCCCCAAGATAATACACTATGACCAAGTAGGATTTATACCAGGAATGCAGGGCTGGTTCAATATTAGGAAAACTATTAGCATAATCAACTATATCAATAATCAACCAAACAAAAACCATATGTCATCTCAATAGATGCAGAAAAAGCATTTGATAAAATCCAACAGCCATTCCTAATAAAAACACTTGAGAGCATAGGAATAAAAGGACTCTTCCTTAAAATAGTCAGGAGCATATATTTAAAACCTTCAGTAAGCATCATATGCAATGGGGAAAAACTGGAACCTTTCCCAGTAAGATCTGGAGTGAAGCAAGGTTGCCCACTATCACCATTATTATTCAATATTGTATTAGAAACACTAGCCTCTGCAATAAGAGTCGAGAAAGAGATTAAGGGAATTAGAGTAGGCAATGAGGAAACCAAACTATCACTCTTTGCAGATGATATGATGGTATACCTAGAGAACCCCAGAGATTCTACTAAAAAGCTATTAGAAATAATTCATAATTTTAGCAAAATAGCAGGATACAAAATAAATCCCCATAAATCCTCAGCATTTTTATACACCACCAACAAAATCCAAGAGCAAGAGATACAAATAGAAATTCCATTCAAAATAACTGTTGATAGCATAAAATATTTGGGAATCTACCTACCAAAGGAAAGTCAGGAATTATTTGAGCAAAATTACAAAAAAGTTTCCACACAAATAAAGTCAGACTTAAATAATTGGAAAAATATTAAGTGCTCTTGGATAGGCCGAGCGAATATAATAAAGATGACAATACTCCCTAAACTAATCTATTTATTTAGTGCTATACCAATCAGACTTCCAAGAAAATATTTTAATGATCTAGAAAAAATAACAACAAAATTCATATGGAACAATAAAAAGTCGAGAATCTCAAGGGAATTAATGAAAAAAAATCAAATGAAGGTGGTCTAGCTGTACCTGATCTAAAATTATATTATAAAGCAGCAGTCACCAAAACCATTTGGTATTGGCTAAGAAATAGATTAGTTGATCAGTGGAAAAGGTTAGGTTCACAAGACAGAATAGTCAACTATAGCAATCTAGTGTTTGACAAACCCAAAGATTCTAAATTTTGGGATAAGATTTCATTATTTGATAAAAACTACTGGGATAACTGGAAGTTAGTATGGCAGAAATTAGGCAAGGACCCACACTTAACACCACATACCAAGATAAGATCAAAATGGGTCCATGACCTAGGCATAAAGAACGAGATTATAAATAAATTAGAGGAACATAGGATAGTTTATCTCTCAGACTTGTGGAGGAGAAAGAAATTTGTGACCAAAGATGAACTAGAGACCATTACTGATCACAAAATAGAAAATTTTGATTATATCAAATTAAAAAGCCTTTGTACAAACAGAACGAATACAAACAAGATTAGTAGGGAAGCAACAAACTGGGAAAACATCTTTACAGTTAAAGGTTCTGATAAAGGCCTCATTTCCAAAATATATAGAGAACTGACTCAAATTTATAAGAAATCAAGCCATTCTCCAATTGATAAATGGTCAAAGGATATGAACAGACAATTTTCAGATGATGAAATTAAAACTATTACTACTCACATGAAAGAGTGTTCCAAATCACTATTGATCAGAGAAATGCAAATTAAGACAACTCTGAGATATCACTACACACCTGTCAGATTGGCTAAGATGACAGGAAAAAATAATGATGAATGTTGGAGGGGATGCGGGAAAACGGGGACACTGATGCATTGTTGGTGGAGTTGTGAACGAATCCAACCATTCTGGAGAGCAATCTGGAATTATGCCCAAAAAGTTATCAAAATGTGCATACCCTTTGATCCAGCAGTGTTTCTATTGGGCTTATACCCCAAAGAGATACTAAAAAAGGGAAAGGGACCTGTATGTGCCAAAATGTTTGTAGCAGCCCTTTTTGTAGTGGCTAGAAACTGGAAAATGAATGGATGCCCATCAATTGAAGAATGGCTGGGTAAATTGTGGTATATGAATGTTATGGAATATTATTGCTCTGTAAGGAATGACCAGCAGGATGAATACAGAGAGGCTTGGAGAGACCTACATGGACTGATGCTAAGTGAGATGAGCAGAACCAGGAGATCATTGTACACTTCGACAACGATATTGTATGAGGATGTATTCTGATGGAAGTGGATTTCTATGACAAAGAGACCTAACTGAGTTTCAATGGATAAATGATGGACAGAAACAGCTACACCCAAAGAAGGAACACTGGGAAACGAATGTGAACTATTTGCATTTTTGATTTTCTTCCCGAGTTATTTTTACCTTCTGAATCCAATTTTCCCTGTGCAACAGGAGAACTATTCGGTTCTACAAATATGTATTGTATCTAGGATATACTGCAACATATTTAACATATATAGGACTGCTTGCCATCTTGGGAGGGGGGTGGAGGGAGGGAGGGAAAAAATCGAAACATAAGCGAGTGCAAGGGATAATGTTGTAAAAAATTACCCTGGCATGGATTCTGTCAATACAAAGTTAATATTAAATAAAATTAAATTAAAATTAAAAAAAATTCTCTCATCTGAAAAAAGTCAATGGACTGACCCTATGGCAGGGGCAAAGCACAAGGAATATCCCATATAGTCCACTGATATCTTTGAGATGTTTGGAAAGGGCAAGAAAAGCCTCTAGTATTTTGGGTAAGCCCCTGGTGGTAAACTTGTGGGAGTCACCTATCACAAGCAGACATGCATGATCCTTTTAGAGATGAAAAGACAGATCTACTTGAATATATCAGTTCTTCTTAGTAGTCAATCCTGAAAAAGTTGGAACTGAGGAAGAGATGAAAAGACTTATTGGGGACATATTGAGTCTTTTCAGGTATTTAAAGAGTTAATGGAAGAGAAATTAGACTTGTTCTCCTTAGCTTCAGAGATCAATGTATAGGTGATATAGGAAAGTTAGAAGGGACCAACTCCTACACAAAAGGAGTCTCTACTATAGTCACCCAACCTGTACTTAAAAACCACCAAGTAGAGAGAACCTGCTACTTTTGAAGCAAGCCGGTTTGCTTTTGAAAAGCTCTAATTCTTAGGAAGTTTTTCAGCTACGTGAGAAAAGGAACAAACATAGCTGAATAAAAATGTGACATGCTACCTTTTGATCTTGTCAGCTTTGGAATATTATGTCCAAGGATGAGAGCATCACTTATTGGATTACTATACCATTGTAAATGTAGTTTCTGCTTTAAGTGGTGAACAGACTCCATGGTTACTGACCACTCCCCAACAATACCTTCCAGCACTTATTCTAAAGACTTCTTTTCTTCAAGGTTTTATTTACTCTAGAAAAGTGGTGCATTTTTGCATGTACATGCACTTTCCATTTCTCTTGACATAAAACTTTTTCAAAATATACTATTTTGTTTTTCATCACTATTCATTGATTCTCTAAGTTTGTTTTCTGTTTGAAAAATCCTTGACTTTAGAAAGGATGAGTCAGGAGCCTTTACTTTCTAAGAGATCCTAAGGCTCAGAAATGCAGACTTGTTGCCAACATGAGAAAACAAAGAGATGGAACAAGAAAGAGGCTTATTGCAGATTATTTGAAGTAATATGTGAATCTTAGAGGCAGAAAAGGAAACTATTCTCAGAGACAGTGCCCAATACCTCAGTTCTTTCTACTTCTCCTTTTCCTTTTTCTCTGGATCATGTCGTGAGCCCTCTCATCAGAGATTACACATTATCAATGCCTTTCCTCAGTTGAGGCTAGAAAGTTGATAAATCCCAAGAGCATATGCAACCAGAAGACCAACGATGTATCTCCCCATTAGATTTACAGACAGTCCCACCTTTAATGGCTGAGGTTTTTCAGAGATGACTAAGTATTTAGTGGAGTTTTATGAGCAGACAAAAATCTATCCAATGTCCCAATAGAAAATGCAGCCTCAATACTCAAGCAATTGAGTTTCCTAAATTTCCCTTGGCATTCCTCCCTCCTGTGCATTATGGAGAAACCTAGCTTGACTTTAAGAAATGCAAACTAAAGTCACTATAGCTTAAAATGAGCTTTGAAGGATATAAAACAATTTTTTCAGTTGCACACAATAATATAAAGGTCCAAAATAAGCATTACACCTATTTGTTCATGGTGCCTGGGGGCTGGGAAGAAAAGTGAAAGTGTTTAGTTTCCAAATCATCATTTATTTCATTTTCATTTTCTCTGTTTTGTTTCTAGATATTTCCACACCATATACTTGGGTATCCGAAGCCGCCGGAGCGGGGAGAATGACAGATGGCGGTTCTACTGGAAGATGGTGTATGAGTATGCAGATGTGAGTATGCTGCATTTGCTAGCCACCTTTCTGGAGAGTGCTCCGCAACTGGTCCTACAACTCTGCATTGTCGTTCAGACTCATACCTTGCAGGCCCTCCAAGGTAAGGGCTCGCCACCGTGGGTTTGGGGATTTGTGGGAAAGATTGTGAGTGACTACCTATTTAAAACTTCCTCTGATTATCCCAGTGCCTTTCTGAAAAACTCGCCATCCTACCCCCACGCAAAGACCACGATGATTGTACTTAAGTATGTGAATGATGTGTGATATTTTCTTCACCCTCCCGTGTCATGGCTGACTTATGGAGAGACAGTTTTCTTTTGCCCGTAGACTGACCCCTTCATCAAAAGAAAAGGAAAAAAAAGTTTTTGTGATTTTCCACTTGGCTAATGGTAGACTTAGAGCATTAGAGACAATCATGTCTCTGACTTTTATGATGGTATAATGCTCCAAGGTTACAATAGATTTATGAGTATATTCACTAGGGTTTATGCCAAAAAAGTAGCAGCTAGAGCTGCCTTTGTCTTGCAGCAGAGAGATTTTGACATGAGAGCACACAGAAGAAAAGGGCATGACCATTGTTGTTAATGTGCTACAAAATTTTTCAAGAAAAATACAGTTTCCAGATCCATGCTTAAATCCCATCCTCTCAGATTTTTTTTTTGCTTTTATTAAGACTTTTCAATTATTAACATAAATGCCAAGGCATTTTCTCAATCCAGATTTTCCTTATATCTGCACAGTATAGGGACTGAGTGATGTTTGTAAAGAATGAAAACTTCTGATTCTACTATGATTTTTTAACTTTCATTCATGCCATGCTATGACTTTCCTCCCCTTATATCATTTTATGGTGCCGACAAAAAGCAGGTATCCTTCAGAAGTTACCTTTATGGAAGGCTTTTCTATAGAGGTACCAGAGGTATCAAATTCACAAATCATTGGCCATATGCAGCATGCAAAACTCTCAAGTACAACCTGAAAATGTAATTGGGAAATGTTCAATAAAATAAGTAAATACACAATACAACATAGAAAATGTTCATTTATGGTTTTCCAAATCAATACACTGACTTTAGGGATACATTTTTATTTGAATCTGCACTATTAATCTGGATTAAAGATTAGAGGACCCAAAGCAATTTTGGTCTTGACAAGCAGGAATTTTCAACCCAACCTTTGCTCTATAGGAAATCATTGAAGTCAGAACTTAATAAAACTTTTAAAATGCTACTTATGAGAATCTGTGAGCATGCTCACCATCATTAGAAGGCAAATCAATGGTCCAGAATTAAGAAAAAATTAAGGGAGAACAAAATAGAACTAGAAATGAGGGAAATGATATTAAAAGTCAATTTGAGGAGACTATCTAGTAAATTGAAAAAAATACTCAAGTTTTCAGTAAAGCTGTAAATAGCCCTGACTGCACCTGGGGAAAATTCAGTTGAGGAATAGAGGGATAGGGTTGGTACAGAAAATAATCCTATCACAAGTGTAGCTCTATTAGAAGGATGGTCTGTCCCACAGAAAATCTGGCCATTGATCCCACAGGAGTCAGGGAAAAGTGCACTCATAGAGGGAGATATCACACAAACAGAATACTCAGGTGGTAACTAAGGATAGTTGGGCCATGCATGGATTTAAGGATCAAGATATGAGGCCAGTGTTTGGGGCTAGGAGGAAATGCTCCCTCCAAGATGTCAAAAAACTAATGTAAAGCTGCAATCACAGTACACCAGTTATGGCCTCAGTTTCTTAATCATTAAAAAAGTAAGTTGGTAAGGTTTTACAAGAGTGAATATTGAAAAATGTCTTTGCATGTATTTTGAAAAATAAAAAAAGCTATTATAAAAAATAAGGAAATTGGAGGAAATGATCACTAAGGTACTTTAGAATGCCAAAATTCTATTGTTCTATAAATGCTTTAGAAGATTGGTTCTAGTGTATCACAGGGTAAATTATTTACAAATTATTATTCTCATTTAAAGAATTTCCAACAATATATACAAGGGCAGGTAAGTGACAGAATATTGGGCCTGGAGTCAAGAAGACTCATCTTTCTGAGTTTAAACTGGCATCAGACACTAGCTATGTGAATGTGGGCAAGTCATTTAATTCTGCCTCAGTTTCCTCATTTGTAAAATGAACTGGAAAAGGAAATGGAAAACTACTCCAGTATCTTTGCCAGGAAAACTCCAAATGGGATCCTGAAGAGTCAAATAGAACTGAAAAATTACTGAAATGAGAAGAGTGATATAAAGGACAATGCTGTCACCAAATGCAATGTTCATTCCTAGAGCAAAATCATGAATTCCTGTTTTGTCAATGGAATATAGGATCATGGTAGAAGAAAAAAACTAAGAAAAAATAGGTAGAAGATCAGTCCACTGTCATTGAGAGAGGCAACTGCAGATAAAGGTATAAGATCATTTTTACTTGTTCTGTGGTCCAAGGTGACTGTACAACACAGATGACTTTTCCCAAAAGGCTTCTTAAAGCCTATAAAAACTTGACTTTTCCAAACCACGTTGAGGGAATTGGGAAGGAAATGTCTTTTTCTACTTGGTGTGACTATGTTGATTGCTTTAAAAAAAAAAAAAAACAAAACAATTTTAGTTGGAAATAAAAATGCCTTGGGTGTTTATTAGATTATCCAAATCCTTTAAATAGTGGCACATAGAGAAATCAGGAAACCTAGGTTACAAAGAGTGATACTTACTCCTTTACTTGATTATTTAATAGGATCCTCTAATCTTAAAATATTCCCCCCATGCATAGAGATACTATGACTCACATTCTTACTCCTGATCTTCAACTCTCTTTCTTAGATAAGGCAGCTGTAGTATGACAAAAATCATGCTGTATTTGAATTCAAAATAAATCTATTCCAATGCCACCTATAATGATCATGTTTAAGTCAGTTGTTAACCTCATGAGGAAACTAAATTAGATGGCTTCTGAAGCAGTTCTTAGACAGGTTTTGAGAAACCATGGGGAAATTTTGCTCTACATTTCTCCATCACCAAAACCACATCACCATATAAACCTTCCCAGACTCCCCAATTCAAAGATAGAGAGTTGCAAAAATCAACAACATTGATGCAAAGGTGGGGCTGGAGAAATTCAGAAGGTGATAAGCCTGCTAAATTTGGGGTTTGTTTGCCTGTTTATGAGGAAGGCAGAGAGACAGACATTGATGCTAAAATACCAAAGGTTAGATAAATTTATGGTCTTGAAGTAAGGTCATATTTCCAGGTTCATCAGCATTGTCTGCCTTGTCTGTGCTTAGAAGAGAAACATATTTCTTCAGGGAACTAAAACCAAATGTGTTAGAGATGAGCTTCACTTACAGATGAACCCTAGGACATGACATTGCTCCAAGACAAGAATTCAATTGATGTGGGTTTAAAGGAGCAGACCTCTCCCCCTCTTGAAAAAGAAGAGGAGAAATGTGAAAATGGGATCCAGCCAGACTAGTACTCTAAGCACAGAAAACATGTGGTTTTGTAAATCCTTAACATCGAAGGATCCCACTCATGTTTGTGTAATAATAGAGCTGTCTGTTATAAATATGAATTATGAGTAGGCATTGAACCTGTGAAGTACTTTGCAAATAGTTGTTAATTAAAATATCTGAAATGTTTCAATTTAACAGTCAGAGCAAGGCCATGTAGTCTGCAAGTCAGTTCTGTGTCTAAAACTGAAGGGAGGGGATCCTACCTAGAGACAGTACTTCAGGAGTGCCATATGACTGCATCTTTTTAACCCAGCCCCCCACCCCCACCTGCCATGCTGTAGAGAATACCCTCTTTAAGACCAAAAAAAAAAAAAAAAAAAGACAGTGAATATAACATTTTCAAACTGAATCTAAAAATTACATCACCCTGATAGAAACTGATATGTTGCTCACACACTGCCAGCTGTGAAAATCCTTCTTCAGCTCTATTTGCTTATTGAATAAATGTTTAAAGATAACTCCTTGGGTTGGAGGCTGATAGACTCACTGTATAACTGCATAAAAGAAGCATGATTTTTCACAGTGGCACTTCACAGAGCTTGAGATCTCCCTACAGTCACACAACAGGGCAGCTGCTTGGTGTGTGATCAGTAATATGATCAGGGATCCCTATCCTGTGAGTTTAGGCTTCCATGTGCAACTTCAGCCTTCATCTTTTCTGTAGCAGAGTGAGCATGGAAGATAGTTTGTAAGATTCCAAAAAGATTATCATGATGAGCAAAGTGAAGCTAGAATAACCTGGCTACCCTCATTTTGAACCATTTATTGGCAGGGAATCTATAAATAAGCATGTCATTTGATGAAAATGGCATGGCTCATCTGACTTTAAAGCTTGTGTTCAAGTCAACAAATTAGCCAACAAGTATTTAATAAGTGCTTACTATGAAGAGAAAGATAAAAATCAAATCGCCCTTGCCTTCAAGTAGCTTATATTTCAATGATGGAGTCATTGTGTACTCACATGATTAAATACAGAATAATTGCAAAATTAATATAAGGCAGTCTGAGAAGGAGGATCATAGCATCCAGGGGATCAGGATAGACTTCATGGAAAAGGTGGCACCTGAATAGTCTTGAAAGAAACTAGGGATTTCAAGAACTTTAGAAGAGGAAGCAGTATATTCCAGGCCAAGAAGATAGTCAGTGGAAAGAAATGGAGCTGAGAAGCATATTGAATATGAGTAATAGCATGTACATTTAATATACTTTTAGATTGTAAAGAGAGGAGGAAAATGTAAGAAGTTTGAAAAGGTAGGAAGAGGATATATTGTGAAGATAATTTTATATTTGATCCCAGAGACATTAGGGAATCATTGGGTTCTGTTGAATGAAGATGGGAGAGATGGTTGTGATATAATCAAATAAGATTTGCAATTCAGGAAAATAAGTTTAATAGGTGAGAAGAGGTTGGATTAGAGTGGATAATCTTGAAGCAGGAAGACCAAGTGAGTAATTTTTGCAGGACTCCAGCAGGAACATGATAAGGGTCTAAACTGAGGTGGCAGCTATATGAATAGAGAGAAGAGAATGCTAAAACATATGGTAAAGATAAAAATGACAGGATTTGGCAACTGACTGGATGTGAGAGGTTGAAGATGGCACTGAGATTATCAAGCAGTGACCTTATAAAGATGGTATTGTTTATCACAGTAATGGGCACATTTGAAAAGATGAATTTGAAAGAAAAGATAAATCAATGGACAAGTCTCTATGCTTCTCTGAGTTGATGTTCCCTTCAGTATTAAATGGGGGCAATATGTGTAGAAAGTACAGATGATTGTGGGAAGCTAGTAGGATAGGGCATTGGGCCTGAAGTCAGGAAGACCAAAGTTCAAATCCAGCCCCAGACACTTAGTAGCTATGTGACCCTGGGCAAGTCTCTTAATCCTCTTTGCCTCAGTTTCCTCATCTGTAAAATGAACTGGCAAACCAATTAAAAATTCCTGAATGGAGACAGAACTTAAAAGACTAAATCACAACAAAGGGTTGTTTTGAGGAAGATACTCTATAAACAGTAACATGCCCTGTCAGTATGAGCTGCTCTGATTAAATTGCTTTTAGACAACAAGGATGTATTCAGGTTAACAAAATACAGATCACAAAGTATATCATTAAAGATCTTCTTTACTGGTAAGAGAAGATACTTAGAATTGGAACAGAGTTTGAGATCTTGTGTAGAGGAAGAATTCTAGATATGATATGAAATCAATTTGAAACTTGACTCTATGACTTCTTAATAATGTGATTGCAGGCAAGTCATCATCTGTGAACCTCAGTTTCCTTAACTGAAAAATTAGGTTGTTTTCTAGATGAGTCCTAAGATTCTTTCTTGTCCCAGAGCTATTATCCTGAAATCTTCATGTAAAAAGAATACTAGATTTGGATTTAGAATCTAAAGGTCCAGATTTAAGTTCAGCATTAGTTTGCTGTTGCTGTAGAAAGTTTGTGAACCAAACTGGGAACTAGGAAGATCTGCATTCAAGTCCTGACATATATTGGCTGTGTGACTCCAGGGAAGTCAATTAAACTTTCAGGGTTCTGGTCCAGAGAAGTCAAATGCCACCAGCTGATGAGTCTTGTCCTGTACCAGATTAAAATCTAATTGGGGGGGGGGGGGGAATAGTTACGTGACACAGTGTATAGATTACCAGCTTTGGAGTCAGGAGGAATTGAGTTCAAATCCAGCCAACCTCCGACATTTGGCACAAAATATTTATTAGCTATGTGACACTTAACACTTACTAGCTGTAGGATTCTAGGCAAGTCACCTAATCCTAACTGGCTTAAAAAAATCTAATTGGTAAATATTTAACAGAACAAATAAAAAATAATAAAACATAGATATCATGACATTTTATAACTAAGTCAATATACTACCTCTAGGGATCTTTATATATAGAATGTATTATTAGTGCCCCTGTTTTATTTGAGCTTGACACCCCAGCTCCAGACAACTCTGAAAATATAAGTTTCATGGAAGATAACAGAATGCATTGGTAGAAAGAGAAGAGGAAGATTTCTCATCCAGGATTTGCCTATGCCAATAAAATCACACATCTAGTCCTTATTATCTTTGCCTCTAAATACACACACACACACACACACACACACACACACACACACACACACACACAATCTAGTTACACACATATAAATGTATAATTATACTTGTTGTTGAGTCATTTTTCAGTTCTATTTGACTCTTCATGAGCCCATTTAGGGTTTTCTTGGCAGAAATACTGACATGCTTTGCCATTTCCTTCTCTGAGACATTTTACAGATAAAGAAACTGAGACAAGCAGGGATAGAGTGACTTGCCTAGCGTCACATAGCTAGGAAGTGTCTAAGGTTGGATTTGAACTCAGGAAGATCAGTTAGACTTTAAACCCTGTACTCTGTGTGCTGTGGCACCATCTAGTGGTAGTGAGTTGAAATTCTACTCATTTTTTAAAACCCAAGTGAAATGTCCTCTTCTGGATCAATTTCATTTTGCAAGAAATGAAAAGGCATTGGTAGGATTTTGAAGATACTGGAAACATCTTATTTAAAGAAAATAATTGAGAACTGGATCAGCAAACACAATTGAATGAAATCTAGACCTATACCTAGAAATTCTGCCTATTTTATTTTGAATGAGGATGGCATCCGATTCCTTGAAAAGGCATGTTAGAAACTAAACAGTTTCCATGAGTCTTTCCAGACAGTTTTTTTTTTTTAATTTTACCAATTTACCATGATTAAAAATTTCTCTTTATAGAGGGAAGGAAATAAGTGTTTATATAATATCTGCTATTTACCAGACATTTTGCTAAATACTTTAAAAATATATATCTCATATGATTCTCATGGTAATTCTGTGAGATAGCTACTATTATCTCCAATATATAATAAAGGAAATTGAGACAAAATGACTTGCTCAAAGACACATAGCTAGGAAGTATCCAAGTCTGGATTTGAACTCATTTTTCCCCCAACTCCAGACAATGCTCTTAAACACTATGCCAACACTTGATTTGAGAAAGTAAGGATGCTGCTTCTATTTTTCCTCTGTGTGTTATACTTGGAGAAGAAAC